>NC_061111.1:120847265-120963477 GCF_002878395.1 Capsicum annuum
TCAAATTTACCATAAATAGGCATATAAAATATTTTCTGAAAAGGAACAAATAATGATAATAATAAATACCATAAGTGGAGAAATCATTAACATATAAAACCCTTAAAATGCTCCCTAATCAGATTATCTAAATCTTAATTTACCAAATATATTGTACAAGTTGAGGTAAATCAAATGTCAAAAATTGTCAAAATCAATCCCAATATTAAAATCACACTAATTAAGGGATGAGGGTATAAAATCAGTCAAAGCATATCAAGTGTAAATCAATACTAAATTTTTCACATAATTGAAGTCAATTAAAGGTCCCCGAGCTACCATGCTTAGCATCAAGTTGAAGTAACGAAACTGTAATTCCATCTCGATGAGTGAAATTAGTTTCAATAAAATCAATCATAAAACAATAACTTCATTTTAAAATTCAATAAGAATAATACTTAGGTATGCACAATTAAGATCGATTAAAATTGATAGGAAAGCATACGTATTTGAATCAACATTAGGGTCAAGATTAATCACATGCGAATTTGGGCGATTTCATCCATAATAATCTAAAGATGCCAACAAGTCCACAATAAGAAGAAATAAAATAGAAATTTCAGTCAATTCTTGTCAATTTTAGATCACAAAAATAGTGTTAAAGTAAGAAGAAACAAAGGTGTAGAAGACAACATAAAATTAATACAAAAATAAACTTGGGATGGATTCCAACGAATCCATCATTTTTTGATAAAATGGGTTAAATGGTCGGCCTGTTTGGATGATTTGTTATCTCCAGCTGGTTTCATACGGCTGCCGGCACTATTGGAGTGTGGAGCAGCGACGGAAGGTGGAGGAATTTTTCACTAGGGCTGTTGGCAGCATCAAGTGGGGCAGTTTCCTTCGTTTGGAGTGGCAGTTAGTAGATTTTTATCCATTTAATAGTGCTTAGCTGGCGAAGAAAGGGATAGAAGAGAGGGGGCTTGCTGGTGGCTGTACGCGGCTTGTTCACCAATATAGGGATGGTTTATCACCAGCTTGAATGGAGGGAGCTGGTAGTGGTGGCTTTAGGGGTTTAGCCGGTGAAGTCTCCAAAGAGGGAAGGACATGAAAGAGGTGACGGCTGGTTGCGGTGAACTGTCTGGTGGCGGCAATCATGGTTTCACATATAGAGGGAAAGGGAGAAGAGAGAGAGATGAGTTTGTGCGGCAGTTTTTGTGAGAATAAGGACTAGGGTTTGTATTTTGGGTATAAAAGGAAAGATAAGGTTGAACTGATCTCAACCTCTTGATCATCTTTGATCAATAGTTAAGATTAAATCAATTTAAAAATAGGTCAAGATTTGGATATCAATTTGGGGTTAAAACTGATGTCAATATTGACTACAATTGATATAAATTGCATACAATAATGGCTAAAAATTAAACAAATATGAGGATGAATTAGAATTAGCTACTATTTAATAAATGTTATATATATGATAATAATAATAATAATAATAATAGTAATTATAATAATAAATAATACCAGTAGTAATTTTAATAAATAATAATAATAATAATACTAAAAACTAGACAATACAATTGTAAATTATGAGTGTGCATATTTGTGAAAATAATTTAATAAATATTAATAAAATCATGTAAAATATCGTATTTGAATTAATAAATTATAAAAATGATACTAAAATTAATAAAATAATTTGTGCATTTTTAAATCATGAATGTGACATATCAATTCTATTTGATACAATAATAATGTGTAAAAATAATAATATTTAAAATTAATAATTTTAATAAAATAGCAGCCTAAAAAGAGTATCGGGCGGTGAAAATTGGGTGTCGACAGGGTCAAAGTATTTCCCCAAATTGATGTTTTGAACTTGAAACTGGTTTTGAATGATTGTGTTCCTTAACCCACTTATGTAAAATGACTTTGAATTGTGGAAATTGCCACTGGGCTTGACTTACTCACCTATATTATTCCATTGTTTAAATGGTTAAACAATGAGCATCGATTTTGAAGTCCTTGTTGGCTATGTTTTGATTTAATGAACAAGAGGGTCGAGGTGTTCATCCAAGTTAATGGAATTTTAATGGTATAATTATACACTTGCAAGCTAAATGGTATGATGATACCGTGGTGTGCCTTAATATATGATTCCTTGGTTAATTAATGGGTTATGTAAAATTTGTTTTGATTGGTCTTAATGGGGATTATATAGCTAAGTCGTAAAGGTGTGGGTCTCGAATGACTTATACTGGAAACTCACATTTGCCAATGTAAGGGTTGGTCTAGTGACCGTATGCATAATTCACACTATTGATATATTTTTTATCAAGGATTGACATGGGGTCGGAGCATTCCCTGGTCTTTCTTCATACATCTAGTTTGTGAGGCTAACACGCACTGGAGCCCTTTCCGTAGGGGGAGCTGAACCCATATAGTCATGGGTGCCTGCTTATGACAGTTGAGCTACATAGTCCAGGATAACATTTTACTATCATGCTAAACCTTGCTCCCTACCCCAGTATCTCTTATATATATGTATACATGTATGTGAACATCTACAGTAATTTTGAAATTGAACTTTTGATTGACATTATTTTTTCCTTATCCCGAGTTACATGCTAGTGCCTACACCACTACTCATCTTCGGACATTGTATCCCCATGCGATGTAGGGTCCAAAGGTACTTTTACTTTTCCTATGCAGTTACAGTTAATCTCATAGTCAGTCATTTGTTGTAAAGTGGTGAGCTTCCATTCTCAAAAAGACTTGATCATTTCATAATTTTTTTTTCATAAATTAGAATTAATGATTTCACGTTTACATTATCATTGTCTGGATCAAGGGCATGTCCCAAGTAGGTTATTTTCTAGTTTAGAGCCTTTGTGGATTACTGTAGTCTTCGTATTGGTTGTTAATATTCTTAGACTTAAAGTTATTATTTACTCTATCTGGTTATATGTTTGGAATTCATTCATTGATTAGTGTATTATGTTCTATTTGACTAGGAAAAGGGGTAGTGTTTGATCCTCGATGAACTTGAGATACCCATCATGACCAGGCCCTGGTTTGGGTCGTGAAAAAGTTGGTATCAGAGCCTAGGTTTAGAGTCATTGGGTGTCCATAAAGCTGTGTCAAGTAGATTCTCTTTTATGAGTATGTAGCATGCCTCACTTATACGAGAGATGCTATGAGGCATTTAGGAATATTTCCCTTTCTTGTGATATACTTTTGGTAATATCTTCATGTCTCCTAAAAGATCTAATGCTAGCAGAAACTCCTCTACCCTACTTGAAGATACTCTGGATGGGGCTCATCCTACTTATGAATTTCAAACCCGGTCTAGGGTTGCTACTTCTAGTTTCCCTCATGAGTTCCATCGATCCCTACTGATCCTTCTTCCACTGGTGGCACTCCTACTCGGTCATCTCCAGGAGATATTACTAATGCTGAGTTTTGTCATTCTATTCATTTATTGACCTAGTTGGTGACATCTCAGTCATATCAATTGGGTCTTGTTGGTGCTGTTGTGAATTCTTTTGAGGTTACTCGAGTATTCTTCGACCTTTACTGTCTCTAATGTTGAGGAAGATCCTCAAGGGTTCATAGATGAGACGGAGAAGACTTTTGTGTGATGCATTCTTCTAACTATAAGGGTGTGGAATTTTTCTCATATCAGTTGAAAGATGTGGCATGTCAGTGGTATGAGGAGTGGAATCAATCGAGGGGTGATGATGCAAAGTTGGCATTATTGGATGACTTCTCTAGTGCCTTCTTGGATTGTTTTTTTACTTAGGAGTTGAGGGAGGCTAATGAGGAGTTCGTGAATTTGAAACAGGGTAGAATGAGTGTGAAAGAGTATGCCCTGAAATATCACTAGTTGTCCCTTTATGCTTCTGAGCTAGAGTCTAGTTTAAGGTCTAAGATGAGAAAGTTTACTTCGGGCTTGTCTCGAGACTTGGTGTTGGAGTGAAAGGCTTCCTTACTAAATAGTGACATAGATATCTCAAGTCTTAGGGTGTATATGCAGCTAGTCAAAGATAAAAAGAAGAAACATATTGATATAGGGAAGAGGCAAAGTAAGATATCTCAGTATTCTGGATAGGTAAAGGCCTGCAGAAGAGTGAAAAAGATTGTAGGCAGTGGCCTAAGAAGAAGTGGGGAAATGTTACTTCCTATTCTATGGCTAGTTCTTCATATCCAAGGCTATCTTTTGATCGCCGTTTTTAGAGAAACAGTGGGTTTAAGGCACAAGATGCCCAATCTCAAGCCGGTGAGGCCCAGACAGCTCCATTACATCCTCCTTATAGATTTTGTAGACCGCTGTACCGGGGCTTTTCTGATGATAGAACGAATAAGTGTTTCAGATGTGACCATCCTATCCATATTCAGAGGAACTGTCCTTTAGGAGATGTTGCTAAGGCGGCTAAAAATGTCCTGGTTCCTGATTCTCTAGCTCCTGCACCAAAGGGTTCTACTTCTGGCTTCAACATTGGTCAAAATCATCTATATTCTCTTATAACCTATCAGGATTCTGAGACGTCTCCTGATGTTATTATGACATGACCCATCCTGGGGCCTTGTCATAATAGGCATACCAAGTCTCACCGGAACCGAAGACCAACCCCGTTACCCAATCCAACCTCCAACCGCCTGCCCTGAGTTGGCTGAAATTCAAGCATGTAAAATGACAGTGTACAACTCACATAAAGACTCTAGGAATATAGCACAATCTTGACCGACCCAACCGACTCCAACCATCCCATACCAATAATCCAACCATATCAAGACAAAGGCCATAACCAAAGATATTCCAACACATAATATCATTAATCCCAAAATAAAATAGGAATGAATAATGAGAAATTATGTTTGATGATGCTAGCCTCCTGGATTATTCCAATTCCAAGGCCAACACCAATATCGATCCTGCCTATTCTAACCCATAGAAGTACCACAAAGCCTCTAACCAAAAGAGTAATGAAATTTGGTTGGGACATGCCCACAACCATAGCCAAAATCAATATCCAAAATAAAGTCAAAGTGTCTAGAAATATCCATAACATGAAATAAAGAATTTCAAAATGATGGAATATCACTACTTTAGTCCAAATGTTGTCCCTGAGTCAATCACTATGTAGGAAAAGTAGAATGGTCGGTTCCATTATATTGTGGGTATACAACCGCCAGTAGATGGGGTTAACAAGTGACTTCTAGCATGATCTCATGGTAGGGATAAAATATTGCCATTTATAAAACAAAGTAAAACAATCCATATGCACACAACCATACATATAATATGTAACCATGCTGGGAAAAGGGAACGAGTTTAGCATGCCTTTAAAACCTTTACTTCGTCTATGTAGCTTTGTCATCCTAAACTACCCATGGGCTATTTGGGTTTAGCTACCCCTGCTGAAAGGGCCCCAGTGCATATAGTCGTATGACCAGGGAAGTATCCTATGGGATGAATACTTCTACATCCCCTAAATATAGTGTGACATCATGCATACGGTCACCAACATTAACCTCATATTGGTAAATGTGAGTTTCTAATTTTGGTCCCCCTGGGACCTCCACATTCTACAGATTAGCTACACCTCCTACCATTATTGCCCTATTAAAACCAATTTCTAAATAACCAACCCATTATCCATTTATTAACCAAGGCCATTGATATTGGTATTGTTATACCAACCCTTTCTTGCAAGTATCTTCCATAGCCAACCATTTATAGGTTTAAGGGGACTTTTAAGTGTCCTTTCATTTACCATATTAAACTAGTTAGGAGAATTCCATATTTCCCACAAGCATAACCAATTAGCCTTTAGCCTTTTCAAACGATTTAAACCATGCATAATCTTTTACCAAGTTTAAAACATGCAAGAGTTCCATTAAAAGAAGTCAATGCAATGAACATATCTTTATAAGCATTTTGTCAAACACATTGGGGGCATAATATGATCAAAACTAATTCCAATTACCCTTAAACCATTCCCATTCAATCCAATTATCCAAAACCATTATTAATACATATAAAAGCACAATTAAAATCATGTGAAACCATAACCAACCATTTAATATCAAAACCCCAAATCATATTTGAAAGCCAAAATTATGTAATAGTAAAACCATGAAAACATTCATATAAACCATGCCTTTAAGTAAAATTAACAATGAGGTAAGAGAACATGCCTTAAACCAAGATGATTATAGAAAGAAATCACCAAGACAAGCCCTAAATCGATCCTTGAGTTGAAACCCTAGCTTCCCTTACCCAAAAGCTCTTGAGAGAATCATGGAGTGTTTTTAAAAAGCTTCTAAGTTATAATGAATGTAATAATAGGGCAAATAACCTCCCAAGTAGGTTTGGAAGTCATGGGACCCTCTTAGGATAAGTAGAAAAATATCTGGAATACCCTCACTTAAGTTTATCGAAATCCCATCACAAGGATACGACTAACCCATACAAGTCATATCCTCTGATACGATTGATATACATCACTCATATCCTAAACCTCCACTCTTAACCAAACACTATCTAGTATACAACTCATCTAACCAAGTCATAACCACAGCATATAATTCGTATCCATGACCCGTATCTCTGATAGAATAAAATACTAGAAGGATTGAACACTGCCTACCATACGAGTCCCTGGTACCATTCGTATCCTAGTTTACAGCTCATGGTGATCCATTCATACTCAGATCCAGCCTAACTAACCAAGTCTAAGATTAAGTTAAGGAATCAAACGATCCATAACCACCAATATGACTCGTACCCCTAAGGTGTATCCATTCTAGTAACCAAAATCTATTCCACCAACCAACACTGGTTAGTATACGACTGGACCATACCATCCATATCCCAACATACAGCTTATACCTATGAGTCATATTGGGTCCAGAGATCAAAATTCTAGGAAATTTTCTAAGGTCCAGAAACTATGGTGTTTCATCTTACTGGTATGCTAAAAATTTTATCCCATGATGTATATTGCCTGTTTGATCCTGGGTATACACTTTCTTATGTGACACTTATGTGGTTATTCATTGTCTTGAGAGTATTTCAGATTCCTTTTCTGTGTCTACCCTGGTGGGTGACACTACTATGGCTAGAAGAGTCTATAAGGTTGTGTGGTATCTATTTGTGGAAGCGAGATGCTAGTGGATCTAGTAGAGTTGGACATGTTAGATTTTGATATGAGGGATGGATTGGCTCCGTTCATTTTATGCATTTCTTGATTATAGGACCCGGAGGGTCAGTTTTTAATTCCCAATGAACAGGTGATTGAATGGAAAGGTAGTGAAGATTCATTTCTTATCTTAGAGCCCAGAAGTTAATTTCTAAGGGGTATCTCTATCACTTGGTTTGGGTTAAAGATTCTAACTTAGAGAGTCATTCTTTGTAATCTGTTATGTGGTCTGTGAGTTTCTTAACGTGTTCCCTGATGATCTTCTTGATACTCCTCCTACTATAAAGATAGGTTTTGGGATTAATATTATACTAGATACTCAACCTATATTTATCCCTCCTTATAGAATGGATCTAATTGAGTTGAGAGAACTCAAGGAGCAGTTGAAAGATCTCCTTGATAAGGGTTTTAATCACCGGATCTTCGGTACTCTTCATGTGTAAGAAGAATCGATCTCTCTGGATATGTATAGATCATTTTCAACTGACTAAGGTGATTATGAAGAATAATTTTCCTCTTCCTAGGATTGATGACCTATTTGATCTTTGGTTGGGTTATCATCAACTGAAATTAGGGAGGGGGATATCCCTGAGATTGTTTTTCATACCTGGTATGGCCATTATGAGTTTTTGGTCATGTCTTTTGGATTGACTAATGTCCCAAAGGCATTCATAGATCTGATGAATCAGGTATTTTATTAGTTCTTAGATTTGTTTGTAATTTTATTTATTAATGATCTTTTGGTGTATTCCAAAAGTGAAGCGGATCAGATCACATCCGTATAGTATTGTAGACTCTTAAGGATCAATAATTTTATGTGAAGTTCTCAAAGTGTGAGTTTGGGTTGAAAGTTTTTACTTTTTTGGGTCACGTTATATCTAGTGAGGGGATCATAGTGGATCCATAAGAAGTTGAGGTGGTTAAGAAGTGGCCTAGACCCATGACTCCAATCGATACTCAAAGCTTCTTAGGTTTAGCTTGTTATTATAGAAGGTTTGTGGAGAGCTTCCCATCTATTGTTACTCCGCTGACTAGACTGACTCAAGAAAAGGAGAAGTTCCTGTGGTCTGAAACTTGTGCGAGTGGCTTTGAGAAGCTAAAAGATAAGCTAACTTTGGCTCCTATATTGATCCTACCCGAGGGTACTGATGGTTTTGTTGTTTATTGTGATGTGTCCCATGTGGGACTAGGTTGTGTATTGATGCAGCATAGCAAAATAGTTTCGTATGCTTCTAAGCAGCTTAAGATGCATGAGAAGAACTATCCAACTCATGACTTAAATTTTTTAGTTGTGGTATTCGCTCTAAAGATCTGGCAACATTATTCGTATAGGGTTTATATGGACACCTTCTTAGACCACAAGAGTTTGCAGTATGAGTTCACCCAAAAAGAGTTAAATCTCAGGTAGAAGAGATGGGTTGAGTTGCTTAGAAACTATGATATGAGTCTTTATTAGCATCCAGGTAAAGCTAACATGGTTTTTGATACTTTTAGTAGGTTTTCCATGGGAATCTTATCTCATGTGGATGAGAAGAAGTGATAATTAGTGAAGGATATTCACCGGTCGGCTAATCTAGGAGTTCATCTCTTGGATTCTGAGGATAGTGGTGTGATTGGTCAAGGGGTGGCAAAGTTATTTATTGGTGCATAGGTAAAGGAGAAATAGGTATTGGACCATATTTTGATACAAATCAAGGGTGATGTGGGTCACCAGAGGGTGATGGCTTTTGAGATTGGTGGTGTTAGTATCTTAAGGTACCAAGGTCGATTGTGTATTCCCGATGTTGATGGGTTGCAAGAGAGGATCTTGGTTGAGGCTCATGAGTCGAGATACGTTGTTCATCCTAATTTAATAAACATGTACCATGATACGAAGGAGATTTATTAGTGGAATAACATGAAAAGGTATGTGGCCAAGTGTATGGTTTATCAACAAGTGGAGGTGGAGCACTTGAGGCATAGTGGTTTATCATAGAAGATTGAGATTCCCATATGGAAATGGGAAGTGATTAATATGGATTTCATTATCGGTGTTCTAAGGTCTCGTCATTAATTTGATTTGATATTATGGATAGGATGACCAAGTCCACTCATTTTCTACTAGTGAAGACTAACTATTCGGCGGGGGATTATGTTAAGCTCTTCATTCAGAAGATCGTGAAGTTCCATGGTGCTCCAGTCTCCATCATATCTAATTGAGGTACGCAGTTCTCATCTCACTTTTGGCACTCATTCTAGAGATGTTTGGGGACTATGGTGAGCCTTAGCACCACTTTTCATCCTCAAATGAATGGTCAAGTGAAAAAGATGGTACAGACTTTAGGGTATATACTAAGGTCTTATGTGATTGAGTTTGGTGGTAGTTGGGTCGACTATTTTTCTCTCATATAGTTTTCATATAACAATTGTTACCATTCTAACATCTAGATAGCTTAGTTTGATGCCTTGTATGGTAGGAAGTGCAGGTATCCCATTAGGTGGTTTGAGGTTAGTGAGAATTGGTTATATGGTCCTGACTTGGTTTACCAAGCTACAAAAAAGGTGAAGGTGATTTTAGATAGGCTTAAGGCCGTGCCCAAAGCGTCAAAATTTCTATGCGAATGTAAGATGAAAGGATTTGGAGTTTGATATGGATTATTTGGTGTTCTTGAAGGTATCTCCCATGAAGAAAGTGGCACAGTTTGGGAAGAAGGAGAAACTTAGTCCCAATTATGTTGGTTCATACTGTGTTTTGAGGTGAGTAGGCCATGTGGCTTATGAGTTGAAATTGCTTTCGAGTTTGGGTTCCTTTCATCTGATCTTTTATGTCTCGATGTTGAAAAAGTATGTGGGTGATCTTTTCTTGGTATCTACTTTATAGAGTGTTGAAGTTTTGGATTTCTCGTCTTATGAGGAATTCCCAGTGGAGATTTTGGATAGACAGATCTATCATTTGAGAAACTAAGGATGTGGCTTCGATGAAGGTCCTATGAAAGAACCAAAAGTATTAAGAATCTACTTGGGAAGACGAAGAGCATATGAAGTCCAACTACCCATTCTTGTTCCCCGTTTTGGATAATGGTGCTTGAGGTATGTGTATTCCTTAACATCTTTGTTTTCTGACTTTATTAAAGAAAATTTTGATTTCCTCAATATCTTTGTTTTTTGTCTTTGTTAAAGGTAAGTATGGATGTGCTATGTGTTAACTCATTCTAATAAAAGCTTTTTCTTATCATTCGAGGATGAATGATCCTAAGGAGGGAAGTGTAACACCCCGAGTGTTGGTCCCTGAAATTGTTTGAATTTTTTTAAACTCATTGCCTGGACTACGACTCTCCGTATGAGTTGTAGGGTGTCATTATGAGTCGTAGGACCCTAATCGTAACCTAAATAGTGTGGATTAGCCAAGTTTCTATTATGATTACGATTGGCTCCTTACAAGTCGTAAAGACTCTGTACGAGTCGTATAGTTCCATCCGTAGCAAAACTAGTAAGTGCCCCAAGTGTTTCTGTCCTTGTTATGACTAGGATACTATGAGTCGTAGGGTCTCTTAATGGGTCATGGGGTGTGATTTTTAGGGTTACTAGGGGGTCCCTTAGCTATTTTCTAGACTATGACTCGTGGTAACGAGTTGTAGTGAGTTTTACGAATCGTATAGTGACCCATAGTCACTAGCTACAATTTTTTAGTATTTCATTAAGGGAACTTTGGACATTTCCCCTTTTCCCCAATCGTGACCCATGACTTAATACCCCTTTTGGGTAATATTATCACTCCAAAACAAATCAAAATAACTTCTCAAACACTCTCAAATCTCTAAGGTTAAGATCACTTAGTGTTTTTAAGAAGTTGACCAATTAGAGCTCTCAAGGGTGATTTCTTTCCACAATTGTGATACTTTCAGGCATGTTACTCTTCCCCATTTCTTATTTTGTAAAAATCATGTGTTTTAAAGGGCTTAATTGTATGGATTTGAATGTAGGTTTTGACATGGGGTGAGGGTTTTGGAAGGGTTAATTCTTATATTATTTTTCCATGGTTTTCATGAGTTGTTCATGCTTTAAATTGAATATTTTTGAATTAATGGGTTAATGGGTGTAGGAATTGGAATGGGGTTAGTTTATTCCCCCAAACTGATGTTTTGAACATGAAATTGGTTTTGAATAATTGTGTTCCCTCAATCCACTTGTGTAAAATGGCTTTTAATTGTGGAAATTGTCACTGGGCTTGACTTACTCACCTAATTATTGCATTGTTTAGATCTTTAAACAATTAACATGGATTTTGAAGTCCTTGTTGTCTATGTTTTGATTTAATGAACAAGGGGGTCGAGGCGTTCATCCAAGTTGATGGAATTGTAATTGCATAATTACGCACTTGCAAGCTAAATGGTATGACGATACTATGGTGTGCCTTAATGTATGATTCAGTGAATAATGAATAGGTTATATAAAAGTTGTTTTAATTGGGCTTAATGGGGGTTATGTAGCTAAGCCATGACAGTATGGGTCTTGAATGACTTATATTGGAAACTCACGTTTGCCGACGTGAGGGATGGTCCAAATAATTGTATAAATAGTTCACACTATTGATATATTTTTTATCCAAGATTTATGTGGGGTCAGGACATTCTCTGGTCTTCCCTTATATATCTGGTTCATACGGCTAGCATGCATTAGGGCCCTTTTAGCAGGGGGAGATGAACCTATATAGCTCGTGGGTTCCTATTTATGGTAGTTGAGATACATAGTTCAGGATAATATTTTACTATCATGACAAACCTTGTTCCCTACACCAACAACTATTAATGTATGTATACATGTATGTGAACATGTACAGTGAGTTTGAAATTGAACTTTTGACTGATAATATTTTATATTTATCCTGAGTTACATGCTAGTGCTCGCCCCACTAACCGTCTTCAGATGTTTTATCTCCATGCAATGCAGGGTCGAAGGCACTTCTACTTTTTCTACGCAGTGATAGGTGATCTCAGAGTCGGTCATTTGTGGTGATCATTCCATTAGTTTTCCTTCCATAAATTAAAATTAAAGACTTCACATTTACATTGTCATTGTCAGGGTTAGAGTCATGTCCCGATGTAGGTTATTTTCTGTTTTAGTGGATTTATGGATTACTATGGATTAGGTATTGGTTGTTAACATTCTTAGACTTTGAGTTACTTTTTACTCTATCTTGTTATATGTTATGAATTCATCTGTTGATCAGTGTATTATATTCTATTTAACTAGGCAAATGGGGAAGGGGTCTTAAGTCCTCAGTAGAGTTGAGATACCCATCACGGTCAGGACCTGGTTTGGGTTGTGACAGGAATCACAAGGTTGAAGAAGCTACTTAGGAAGTTGAGGAGGATATGAAGTCCAAATATCAATTCTTGTTTCCCTTTTTGGACATTCCTTCTTAAGGTATGTATATTCCTTAATATCTTTGTTAAAGGAAAGTGTAGTTGTGTTCTGTGTTAAATCATGATAACGAATGGCTTGACTTATCATTTATGGATGAATAATCCTAGGGGGAGAATGTAACACCCAGAATTTTAGTCCTTGAAAAATTTCTTGATTTTGAGCTTACTGCACAACTTACGACTCACCATACGAGTCGTAAGGTGTCATTATGGGTTGTAGGACCCCAAATAATAGGGTGACCAGTGTGTCATTATGATTCGTAGGGTCATTTCAGTAGCCAAACCAGTATAATGGTTCTTTTCTTCTGATGTGTCTACGATTGAACCTCACAAGTTGTAAGGTCTGAGAACGATTCATGTGGTACGAATCATAGTCAGACTATTATAGGTGACTTATGCTACTGTCCAGACTAAATGACTCATGGTGATGAGTTGTACGTGTCCTCATGAGTCGTAGGGTGACCCGTTGTCAGTAGCGATAAATTTCCAGATTTTATGTAAGGGTACTTTGGACATTTCCCTCTTTCCCCACTTAAGACCCACGACCATAAAACATGTTGGGAAACCTATTCTAAATACTAAACCATCAAATACACTCTCTCAAATCCCTAAGCCAAGAACACTAAGGTTTCCAAGAAAATGGCAATTAGAGCTTCCAAGGGCTGATTCTCTCTGTAATTCTTGATGTCTCACACATCTTACTCCTCCCTAAAACTTATTTTGTTAAAATCATATGTTTATATCGTTATTCATGTGATTTAAATATTGAATCGGAATTGGGTTGAGGGTCTTGGAATAGTTGACTTTTAAATTGTTTTCCCATGGCTTTTATGAATGATCATGGTTTGAATTGATGGTTTTAAACTATTTGGGGTGCATGGGTATGGTTAATTAGAATGAGGGGTTGTAGATTACCCAATTGATGATTTGAATATTTTAATTGGAATAATCTCAACCCAATCTTGCGAAATTGGCTTTGAACATAATTGAATATGCATTGAACAACTTTTGGAAATAATGTACTGCATAAAAGGTTAATGAAACATAATAGTTTTGAATTGAACCTTGTGCGGTTGTGGATTCACCCAAGTTAATGAGTAATTAAACCTAGAGGGTCATGGAAACCCCCATGTGTATGAATGATTAGAGCTTGTGGGGTCATGGATTCCCCCCAACAATGATAATTGAAATAGCATGATAATAATAGCTTGCAAGAATGGTTGGTATGATGATACTAAAGGTACGTGCCCTAGTGGACACTTGTGGTTCAATTAATGAGAATTTATAAAAGTTTTAATTAGGTTTAAAGAGGGTTGTGTAGCTAGCCGTGAAGATAGAGGTATTGAGGAACTGATACTGGAAACTCCCATTTGCCAATGTGAGGGTTGGTCTTTATGACTGTGTGCTTATGTCACACTACATATATTTGTCTCGTGGATGGAAAAGGGTCATGGATTCCCTGACCTTCTAGATATCTTCGGTTCGTGCAGCTAACATGCACTGGGGCCTATCCAGCAAGGGGGATGGACCCATATAGCCTGTGGGTTGTTTTTATGATGGTTAATCTATGTAGTCCAAATTAATGTTTTATGTTCATGCTAAACCTTGTTCTCTATCCCAACATTATATATATATATATATATATATATATATATGTTTATATGTATGTATGTATGTGTGTATTTACAATGTGTGCATATGAATGTGTGTATTTACAATGTGTGCTTATGAATTTTACTGTGGTTTTGACTTGGCATTATTTTATCCTTTCTTGAGTTACATGTTACTGCTCACCCCGCTAACTATCTCAAGACATTGTATCCCCACATGATGCAAGGAACGAAGACACTTCTACTTTTCCTACGCAATAATAGGATTATGGGTTATCAGTAGTTAGCTTTGAAGTAGTAAGATTCCATTCTCCGGAAGGGCTGTTATTTTGAAGTCTTGTTTCCTTTATACCTTAGACTACTTCTATTAGATTCTTTTGTCTATTGTCGGGGGCATGTCCTGACTTAGATTTGTTTTGGTTTGCTTAGAGGTTCAGTGGATTACTATGGATTGGGAGTTGGTATTATGGATTCTTAGTACATTCTTATTGTTGCTTATTTTATCTTGTTATATGTTCAAAATTCATCCACTTCAAGCTCTATTGTCTTTTGATGGCTAGGAAAAGGGGGTGGTCTCGGTTCCACGGAGGACTTGAGATACTAGTCATGGCCAAGCCCTCGTTTGGGTTATGACATGCTTCCTTAACTACCTAAACTCAACCTACGCCATATGATATGGTGGATTATAAATAAGATGGATTCCCAGCTCAATATCAATGTCAAAGTCAACATCATGATCAAGAGAAAGACTAGATAGATTGGTATGAAAGACATTGGTGAAGTCAAGAACGGTGGGAACTCACTCAAGTGATAGAGTATCAACAACAGTATCACAAACATAAGAAAGATAGGCCAAACACCTCATTCCACTGCCCTTTTGCCTGAATAAATGATATAAGCCCTCTCGTTCCACACAATCTGAAAGATACCAGTATAACCAATATAACAATGTTAACAAATCAATCCAAGATCATATGATAGAGATATAACCAATATATGCCTAGAATCACATCAAAGTCAATATGTCTAGGATAACCAAGATTTACACAATTGTCAAACCCAAAGATAGTCTCCACACAGGATTGATTCACTTAATCCACTACTAATGAATCACCTATGGAGTACCTACACTAATAGGCACAACTGTACAAGTAAAGACTCAAATAAAAAATCCAGATGAGTAACAAAATAAATAAATACATAAAAATATGTGGATTTTGGATCAAATAACACGGAAGTTGGCTGATGATAAATTTAGATTGTACCTGTGATGATTGCAATTGAATCCTCAACACTTGGCCTACCTCAAAAATCACACAAGACCATTTCCACCCCCAAATTGAGTACGTACATAACCACTTATCCGAACTAGTTAAGACCTACCTCTAGCACCCTGGGGACCACTCCTAATACCCTGTGCACCACCTATAGCCAGTTATAATAGATCCTTAAGGTCCTAAACCTAGCAAATTTACCACCTATGTTGCGTGAGTATGGGATACTTCCTAGCAAAATTCCCTAACTCACCACACTCAAATCATCCCCTACCAAGCATAGTTCTATCAGAAAACCCTAAAAAATAAAATGTCCACCACTACCTGAAACCCAAAATACAAGCTCTAAGAAGTTTGATCTGAACCCTAGTTGTTTTGCCTGACATGACCCAAATAATCACCATTAATAATTTGTAGCCCTACCTGAATAAGTCTGATAGGCTAAAAGTGTTGATGAGCTCTACTAGGAAAACCCCACCTTTGAATAGAGAATCACTGAAACTGCCTTGGCAGCATGGCTTGTATGCCTAAATTACAACTCTCATTAGAAAGTGCAAGCGGTCGGTGTCAAATATAGAATCCAACTAGGTTGGGGTCGAATCCCACAGAAAATACTGTGTAAACTAAGTGTTATGATTATTAATAGACTATTGATCAAAGGTTCCAGAGTAAGGAGGTTTGTTTGGTAACAATGCTTATTGCTTGTAATAAGTTGCATTCAATCTAATGAATATTTTTGTAAGTTTTAATTAAATGAGAATAAGTAAACTAGGATTATGTTCACCAAGGTGTTGTTGCAGTTAGTGTTGCGAGCTATTCCAAATTCCAATATGGCAATCTCAATTGTAAGGTTAATTGCACTCTTAGGTTCTATCTATTTATTTCTCAACCTTAATAGATAGCTACCCTTTACTTCTACCAAACTTAAAGAATGTTAATAATGTCTAATTAAATCCTCAAGTGGGTTGACCCTATTAAGACATCAATCCACAACCTAAAGGTTAAACCCCTTAAATTTCTTATAAATTTCCTCTTTTCGTGGCACACACTTTTCCACTCAAACAATTGGTGTTCTTGGGAACACCCTTCGAGTTTGCAACCAAGAAAGGTCATTATTATGAAGAAGATAATATGCAACATCAATTATCTACAAGTCATTCTCACAACTCTAATCAACAACTCACACTAAGGTTCCCAAACCCTAGTTATGGGAGTATTAGCCACATATCATAGAAAGAAGGCATCATTTTATTTATCATAAATAATTTCAAAAATCACTTACAAAGATTTAAAGAATTGTTTTTAATCTTTGATTGAATACAACAACAACAACAAACCCAGTGTATTCCTACAAAGTGGGGTCTGGGGAAGGTAAGATATACGCAGTCCATACCGCTACCTCTGAAGAAGTGGAGAGATTGTTTCTGATAGACCACCGTCTCAAGATAAAAGAAAAGTAAAAAAAGGGATGGATGATATAACAGAAATAAGGAATAAGAAATAATAAAATAGAAATCAGAGAAATGCAAAATTTGAGAAATAAGGGTAACACAAATAAAGAAAATAGGAATTAAGAAATAAAAAATAGGACACCCACCTAGTATTAACATACACTCACATACCAAAGACCTATGTACACAGTCCTAGGACTTCTAATGTAATACCCTACATATTTCTAAGCTAGAAACTAAACCATTGTTCCTATATATGAAACCTCCTATCCTGTGATACATATTTGAGTACATGACTTACAATGAGTATCCTAGTGAGAATAGAGCTTATGATATGTTAATCCTGTTCATAAGAGTCACTTAGAGTAAGGCAAGCTAAGAGCTTTTGAATCTATTAAGTTTTAGTATTTGATTTCATAAGAGTCATCTTTGAATGATAATAACTTGATGTATATATGGTATTTTGGAAGTTTTAGACCCACCAAATTATAGATAATTGAATTAGCTTTCCAATGATACCAATTTTACCAACATCTGACACCCCAGTAAGAAGTTATGGCTTTGCAAAGTGGAGTACGTCGCCTAACAAATCGCCTAAGGAAGAATGGGTACTTCCCACCCCTATATAAGCCTATGATATGGGATTTATCCCCAATTCAACAAAATATAGTCACTTCTCTCAAAATTCTCTTCAGAACAAGTTAGGGTTCTCAATTGGGGATTTAAATTCAAGAAAATTCCACCGTAAATCTTTGTAGAATCACGTACTAAGGTATGCATAGTGTTTATTCATGGATTCCTTTCTTCCATGAAGCCCAAGAATTAAGTTTTAAACTATGGATTATGATATTCATTCTATGGGTTGATTATGTTCATGTGGTTGTTGTTGTATGATTCCCAAGTTGGAATCTTTATGTGTTTTTATGAAAATATGTTAGCATGTGAGTTGAAAACCATGAATTTTAGTTGGTTATGATATGTTAATTTGATGATTATTCCATGCCTTAAGTCATGCAACCTAAGTGTTTGTTAAAATGCCTAAGAACTAGAAATTATGTAATATAGGTCAATTGTGACTTATGAGATGGATTCATATTTTACCATTATGTTCAAATGACTCCCATGCTATTGATGTGCAATATAGATCTTTGTTGGAATGCTCATGATGTTAGAGTATGAAATTATGACATTTAGTATATGCATTCCTATCATGTACAATATTATGATAACCATTACTTCATGAAATCCCCAATTTATTATATTATGGATTGTGGATGTTGGTCATGTATTCAAGAATGTCATACCTTGTCATTTTCCTTCTATCAAAGTCCTGCGGGTACTTGTACCCAATAATTTAGCTGTGTCTAGAGACAGTATCATATTTTCACGATATCCTCAGTCAATCTATGTTCAGTAGAATTTAGTCATTCATATGACTCAGGAAAACTAAATAAACTCAATAATCCCAGTAATCTCAAAAAGCTCAGTAATTCAGTAATCTCAATAGTATTCCATCAATCAATGAAAATCAATGAACCCAGTCCAGTTTAGTTAATCATGTTTAGTGTCTATTCAGATGGGAGCAGGATTAGTACTGAGTGAACCCAAGGATGAGGACACACATTGATAGTTGAGGGTGTAATCCTTAGACGCAATCCTTGCATTCCAGAACTATGTAGCCAACATAGGTTAAGACATCAACACTAATAGATGAGGGTGGATGGGGTGGATAAACACTATCGGATGAGGTTCCTACCATTCTCTTTTGGGGACACTACCAGATGAGGGTCACCTACAATTTGTCTTTACTAGTGGCGTGGTATTGACACCCTTCCAATTGGGGTTATAGATTGGACTCCAACTTAGCTATAATGTGTTGTTTGGTTCATGTTGGTTAGATGACTACTTCCCACTATCTGTAAAACAACTCAGATAGTTCTTCAGATTTCAGGACTGTTAGATACATTCAACTCAGCACAGTACGAAACTCAGCTAGTTCTATCAAAACCTAGACTGTCAGATATATTTGCTCAGTATCAGTTATATAAGTTATTAGTAACCCATGTTATAGTAATTAGACTCAGTAGTTAGAACCATTTAAAATTAATTACAATTACTTATTCATGCATGTATTCTCACGTTCATATTATACAGTTAGTTAGCGTTGTTCATGCATTTGAACTCTTTGTATTTAGCCTACCTCACATGCATACCAGTACATTTAATCGTACTGACTAATTTACGTTATAGTGTTTTATTCTATACCATAGGTCAAAAGCACAAGCTTCAGAGCATTAGTAGCATTCCAGTTTCAGCAGTCAGAGTTAGCAGTGAGTCCTTATCCTTCGAGGACAAGATCACTATTTTATTTCTTTATTACTTAGTTTATTTTAGTAGTTGAATTTAGTTGGGGACATATACCATCAACTCCTTATTCAGACAGTTCAGTTTTAGAGGCTTTTCAGACTATAGTATATTCAGACAGTTTTGTTTTAGTTTATTTTGATATTGATGTACCATACTTTCAGATGTTATGTTTTTATCAGTTTTGAACCTTATGGCCTTTCAGCCTTTATTTCCATATTTATACAATATATTATGCAGTGTTCAGGTACAGATATCAATCATGTGTTAGCTTGTGGTCCTTCAGGGTCATAAGCACCGTGTAGCATTCTAGGTACTAGATTCGGGGTGTTACAAACATGGTATCAGATCCTAAGGTTCAATAGTGTCCTAGGAAGTCTAAAAGTCGCATCTAGTAGAGTCTTGTACATAGGTGTGTTGCACACCATATTTATGTGCAGGAGGCAATGAGATGTTTTAGGAAAAGTTTCCCTTCTTTCAGTAATGATGTTGTGCAAGTGGGCACAAGATAAAGTTAAACTCTTAGTCTAATTTATCTCTTTCTTATGCTTCCAAAACATGACTTCCAAAGAAGCTAACGAAAGAAGTAATGAAAATCAGTCTGCCCCTCTGGCCATTCAAGCAGATCCCCTGAATAAGCATGTTTCCCACTCTGAATTTAGAGCTTATTTCACCCCCTTATCTTATTTAGTAGCTGCTCAGAACAATTAGTTGTCCATTATCCTATCAAAGCTTATGGATCATGCTCCGCAAAGTGGGGACAAGAGGTGTAGAAAATAAAGGAGAGAATAAGAGTGCCAGAATGTCTTGGCTAAAAAGTGGCCAAACAAATCCTCCCTGCCAGCAGTGTGGAAGAAACCATCAAGGTGTCTGCAGAGCTGGCAGTGATGTGTGCTTTGGATGTAGCAAACCAGGCCATAGATTCAGGGATTGTCCCCAGTTAGGTTATCAGGGTCAGATAAACCGTTCCTCAGCCCAGTCCGATCACCCAAATCAGCAGGGTGCCACTTCCAGTGCTACTAGTGGGCAACGCCCAAATAGACTTTATGCTCTCCAGTCCTGGCAAGATCAATAAAATTCTCCCTATGTGGTTACTGGTACATTACAAATCTTTCACTTATATGTTTACTCTCTACAAGATCCAGCAGCTTCCTTGTCTTTCATTACTCCTTACATAGCAGTTGATTTCGGAGTCCATTTCAAAATTCTAGCAGATCTATCTTCAGTCTCTACCCCAGTGGGATAAACTATCATAGCCTGATGGGTATACAGGAACTGTCTGGTTTTGATATTTTAGAAAGTCACCTCGGCAAACTTAGTTGAATTAGAGATGACTTATTTTGATGTCATTATCGACATGGATTGGCTTTATTCCTACTATGCCACGGTCGACTGAAGAAACAAAGTTGTCCAGTTCTAGTTTTCAAATGAACCTGTCCTAGAATAAAGGGGTAGTACTTCAGCTTTCAGAGGTCAGCTTATTTCCTACCTTCGGGCAAGGAAAATGATATCTAAAGGGTGTGTTTATCATCTTGTTCATATTAAGGACTCTAGATCTAAGACTCCCAGTCTTGAATCAATCCCATTTATAAATGAATATTCAAATGTCTTTCCCGAATATCTTCCAGGAATTCCTCTTGAAATAGAAATAGACTTCGACATTGATATTTTTCTATATATTCAGCCTATATCTATTCTGCCATATAGAATGGCACCAAAAGAACTCAGAGAATTGAAAGAGCTATTGAAGGATCTCTTAGATAAGGGATTCATCAGACCCAGGGATTATCAGACCCAGCGTATCCCTGTAGAGTGCACCAGTATTATTCATGCGCAAGAAAGATGATTCTTACAAAATGTGCATTGATTACCATCAGCTCAATAAAGTCATGATCAAGAACAAGTATCTACTTCCCCGAATTGATGACTTGTTTGACTAACTTCAGGGTGCCAATTATTTCTCAAAAATAGACCTCAGATCAGGCTATCATCAGCTCAGAGTCAGAGAATGTGACATTCCAAAATAGCCTTCTGTGCTCAATATGGTCACTTTGAATTCCTATCATATCCTTTGGTCTTACCAATTCCCCAGCAGCTTTAATGGACTTGATGAACCGTGTGTTCAAATATTTCTTTGATATGTTCATCATAGTCTTCATAGATGATATTCTGGTCTATTCCAGTAGTGACCATGATCATGCAGACCATCTCAGAATAGTGCTTCAGACTCTCAGAGATCATCAGTTGTTCACCAAATTCAGTAAGTACAAGTTTTGGCTAAGGTAAGTATCATTCCTTGGTCATATCATTTCTGGCGATGGAATTAGGGTTGATCCTCAAAAGATCGAAGAAGTAAAAACTAGCCCAGACCTATCTCTCCATCAAATATTAGGAGTTTCTTAGGTTTGGCTAGCTATTACAGATGGTTTGGTAAGGGATTTTCTTCTATTGGATCCCCTATGTCCAGATTGACTCAGAAGAAAGTCAAGTTTCAATGGTCAGATCCTTGTGAGAAGAGTTTTTAGGAGTTGAAGACTCGACTCACTCAGCTCTAGTTTTGGCACTTCTAGATAGTTTCGATAGGTTCGTAGTGTATTGTGATGCATTCATAGTAGGTTTGGGTTGTGTCATCATGCAGAATGGTAAGTTCATAGCCTACACCTTCAGAAAGCTTAAACCCCAAGAAAAGAATTATCCGACTCATGATCTTGAGTTAGCAGCCATAGTATTTTCCTTAAGGATTTGGAGGTATTATCTATATGGAGTTCATGTAGATGTGTTCACAGATCATAAGATCCTTCAGTATGTCTTTTCCCAGAAAGATCTCAATCTTCGTCAGAGGAGGTAGTTAGATCTCTTAAAATATTATTACATGAGTGTCCTTTACCATCCGGGCAAGGCCAACGTAGTGGCCTACACTCTCAGTAGACTGTCTATGGGTAGTGTTGCTTATGTTGAGGACACTAAGAAGAAGTTAGCTCAGGAAGTCCATCAGTTTTCTAGACTAGGTGTTCTCTTAGTCGATATAGAAGAGGGTGATATATGGGTTCAGAGTATATCAGAATCATCTCTAGTTTCTGAGGTGAAAGAAAAGCAGGATAGAGATCCCAGCCTTGTCAAGTTAAAAGAGTCATTCAAGGACCAGAAAGTAGAGGTTTTCTCCCAAGGGGGAGATGGTGTTTTGCATTGTTAGGGCCGTCTTTGCATGCTAGGTGTATATGACTTGAGGCAATTAATTCTTGCATAAGCACATTGTGCACGCTACTCTATTCATCCAAAGGCTACTAAGATGTACCGCAACTTTTGGGAGATCTATTGGTAAAGTGGGATGAAGAGAGATATCGCAGAGTTTGTGGCTAAGTGATCTACATGTCAGTAGGTTAATATAGAGCATCAGAAACCTAGTGGGTCCATGCAGGAGTTTACTATTCCTACTTGGAAGTGGGAAGAAGTAAACATGGACTTTGTGATGGGTTTGCCTCATACTCGTCATCAACATAATTCAGTTTGGGTCATTGTAGTTAGGATGACCAAATCAACTCATTTCCTTCCAGTACATACCTCCTATTCAGCCGAGGATTACACCAAACTCTATATCAAAGAATTGTTCAGATTACACGATATTCCTCTATCTATTATCTCAGACAGAGGTACCCAGTTCACCTCTTATTTCTGGAAAGCATTCCAAAAAGGTCTTGGTACCCAAGTTCATCTCAGTACAACCTTTCATCCTCATACAGATAGTCAAGAGAAAAGGACCATTTAGACTTTAGAAGATATGCTAAGGGCGTGTGCAATTCATTTTAAGGGTATTTGGGATGACCACTTGCCTTTGATTGAGTTTGCATAAAACAACAGCTATCATTCTAGTATTTGGATGGCTCCATTCGAAGCTCTCTATGGTCGGAGATGCATATATCCAGTCAGATGGTTTGAAGTTAGTTAGGCCTCAGTTATAGGTCCTGACTTAGTATTCGATGCCTTAGAAAAAGTCTAATTGATCAGAGAAAGACTCTGGGCTGCTCAGAGCCACCAGAAGTCTTATGCAGATGTGCGCAGAAAGGATCTCAAGTTTGAGATTGGTGATTATGTCTATCTAAATATATCTCCCATGAAGGGAGTGAAGCGGTTCAGCAAGATGGGAAAGCTCAGTCACCGATATATCAATCCCTTCAAAATTCTCAATCGTTTCCATAAGGTAGCTTATAAGCTCGAGTTGCCTTTAGATATAGCCTTATTTCATCCAGTCTTCCATGTCTCTTTACTCAAGAAGTAAATAGGTGACCCAGCAGTTGTAGTCCCTATTCAGAGCATAGATGTTCAGAACAACCTCTCTTATGAAGAGATTCCAGTAGAAATCTTAGACTATCAGACTCGCAGACTGAGAAACAAAAAAGTCCCTCTAGACAAAGTTCTTTAGTGGAATCAATCCGTTGAGGGAGCTACTTGGGAAGTAGAAGAAGATATGCGAACCAAGTATCCGCACCTCTTCTCCACAAACTCAGACTCAGCTCAAGGTAACAGTTCTCCTTAAGCTTTTCAGTTTCATGTTCAGATTTTAGTTACAAGCTTGGTATTCAGTTCATGTTCAGATCCCCATTATAAACTTGGTATTAATTACCATTGCATTTTTAGTCAAGCATTCAAGAGTCAGTTCAGTCAAGTATTCATGCATTAGACATGTATGTTCAGTAAAGAAGCTCAGCTTAACAATAATTTCAGTCATGTTTTCATGAGGAACAACTCAGACAAATATCCATGCATCAGACAGGCATATTCAGTATGAGATTTCAGTATACTAGTAGTTCCAGTCATATAGTTATGTTTCAGATATTCATGCCCCCTAAGTAAGTCCAGTCCATCAGTATTCTCAGTCTAGTCAGTCCTATTCGAGGATGAATGTTCCCAAGGAGGAGATATTATAATACCCTGTATATTTCATAAGAGTCACTTAGAGTAAGGCAAGCTAAGAGCTTTTGAACCCATCAAGTTTTAGAGTTTGATTTTGCAAGAGTAATCTTTTAATGAGCATAAATTTATGTATATGTTTATTTTGGCAGATTTAGACCCAAAAAATTGTAGAGAATCGAATTAGCTTTCCAACGATACAAATTTTACCAAAATTTGACACCCGAGCAAGAAGTTATGGCTTTGCAAAGTGGAGTACGTTACCTTAAAAATTGCCTAAGGCTACTGGGATGGTTATTCCATAAGTTGTGCAATGCACAACCTAACTTATGCCATAAGTTGTGCGACGCACAACCTAAATTAAGCCATAAGTTGTGCGACGCACAACCTAGCTTACGCGATAAGTTCTGTGCCACACATCTTATGGCCCAAGTGACGTAAACACCCCATTTTTTGAGTTATTTTAAGGGTGTAATGGGTATTTCCCACCCCTATATAAGCCTATAACATGGGATTTATCCCCAATTCAACCAAAATAGTCACTTCTCTTAAAATTCTCTCAAGAACAAGTTAGGATTCTCAATTGGGAATTCAAATTCAAGAAAATTCCACCGTAAATCTTCATCGAATCACGTACTAAGGTATACATAGTGTTAATTCATGGATTACTTTTGTCCATGAAGCCCAAGAATCAAGTTTTAAACTATGGATTATGATATTCATTCTATGGGTTGATTATGTTCATGTGGTTATTGTTGTATGATTCCCAAGTTGGAATCTTTATGTGTTTTTATGAAAATATGTTAGAAAGTGAGTTGAAAACCATGAATTTTAGTTGGTTATGAGATGTTAATTTGATTATTATGCCATGCCTTAAGTCATGCAACCTAAGTGTTTGATAAAATGTCTAAGAGACTAGAAATTATGTAATATAGGTCAATTGTGACTTATGAGATGGATTCATATTTTACCCTTATGTTCAAATGGCTATCATGCTATTGATGTGCAATGTAGTGTATGTTGGAATGCTCATGATGTTAGAGTATTAAATTATGACATTGAGTATATGCATTCCTACCATGTACAAGATTATGATAACCATGTACTTTATGAAATCCCCAACTTATTGTATTATTGATTGTTGATGTTGGTCATGTATTCAAGAATGTCATGCCTTGTCAGTTTCCTTTTATCGAAGTCCTGGGGGTACTTGTACCCGATAATTTAGCTGTGTGTCTAGAGCCAGTATCATGTTTTCACAATATCCTTAGTCAATCCATGTTCAGTAGAATTCAATCAGTCATGTGACTCAGGAGAACTCAATAAACTCAGTAATCCCAGTAATCTCAAAAAGCTCAGTAATTCAGTAATCTTAGTAGTATTTTGTTAGTCAATGAAACTCAATGAACTCCATCCAGTTCAGTTCAGTTAATCATTTTTAGTGTCTATTCAGATGGGAGTAGGATTTTGCACCGAGTAAACCCAAGGACGAGTAGACACACTGACAGTTAAGGGTGTGATCTTAGAAGCAATCCTTGCATTCCAGAACTATGTATCCAGCATAGGTTAAGACATCAACATTGACAGATGAGGGTTGATATGGGGGATAAACACTGCCAGATGAGGGTCCCACCATTCTCTTTTGGGGACACTGGCAGATGAGGGTTACCAACAGCTTGTCTTTACCAGGGGAGCGGTATTGACACCCTTTTAATTGGGGTTATAGATTAAACCCCAACTCAGCTATAATGCATTATTTGGGGCATGTCGGTTAGATGAATACTTCCCACAGTCTCAGTCCATGTAAAAGTACTTAGATAGTTTTTCAAATTTCAGGACTGTCAGATATAGTCAACTCAGTACAGTACGGACCTCAGCTAGTTCCATCAGATTCTAGACTGTCAGATACAGTCACTCAATATTAGTTATATCAGTTATCAGTAACCCATGTTATTAGTAGTCAAACTCAGTAGTCAGTACCATCTCGAATTTAGTTACAATCACTTATTCATGCATGTATTCACACGTTCATGTTATATAGTCAGTTAGCATTGTTCATGCATTTGAACCCTTTGCATTCAGCCTACCTTACATGCATACCAGTACATTCAATCATACTGACACATTTGCACTATGGTGTTTTCTCTATACCATAGGTTTAGAAGCATGAGCTCCAGAGCATTAGTAGTATTCCAGTTTCTGCAGTCAAACTTAGCAGTGAGTCCTCATCCTTCGAGGACATGATCATTACATTATTTATTCATTACTTAGTTTATTTCAGTAGTTGGATTTAGTTGGGGACATTTTCCATTAACTCCTTATTCAGACAGTTCAGTTTTAGATGTTTTTCATACTATAGTATGTTCAGATAGTTTTGTTTCAGTTTGTTTTGGTATTGATATACCATACTTTCAGATGTTATGTTTTTATCAGTTTTGAACCTTATGGCCTTTCAGCCTTTATTTCTACATTTATACTATATATTATGCAGTGTTCAGGTACAGATATTATTCATGGGTTAGCTTGTGGTCCTTCGGGATCATGATTACCGTGTTGCATTCTGGGTACCAGATTTGGGGTGTTACAACTAACACGGCTACATAATATCTCTGTTGACTGCTTGCTACAACCCACACACTTACACTAGCTTTCTACCCTTATCCGTGACCTCCACACCATTCTATATAGGTTCATGTCCACAGCAAGCTGAAGTTGCTCCATGTCATGTCTAATCACCTCCCTCCAGTATTTCCTTGGCCTACCTCTACTTCTCCTAAAGCCATCCAAAGCTATCCTCTCACGCCTACAAACTGGGGCATCTACCCCCTCCTCATCACATACCCAAACCATCTCAGCCTTCATTCCCGCATCTTATCCTCCACCAAAGCCACTCCAACCTTCACTCAAATAATCTCATTCCTAACTCTGTCCCCTATAGTAAGCCCACACATCCAACGCAACATTCTCATTTCTTCCACCTTCAATTTTTGGATGTGGGAGTGCTTGACTGGCTAAAACTTCGCTCCATACTATATGGCCGGATAGACTGCCACTCTATAAAATTTTTCTTTAAGCTTAAGAGGCAACTTCTTATCACACAACACTCCCGAGGCGAGCCTTCACTTCATCCAACCTGCTCTAATATGTTTAGAGACATCCTCATCAATCTCATCATTTCTCTGAATCATAGACCCAAGATACTTAAAACTATACCTCTTACAAACATCCGGGGATTCCAACCTCACCCCCACTTCATCCTCCTACCTCAAGTCACTAAACTTGCATTACAAATACTCTATCTTGGGCTTACTCAACCTGAACCCCTTAGACTCAAGGGTTTCCCAAACCTCCAATCTGCCATTTAAACAACCCGCCTCTCCCCGCGTCTTATCAATTAGCATGTATCATCCACAAATAACATACACTAAGATACCTTGTCTTGAATACTCTGCATCAACACGTCTATCACCCGGGTCTTTCCTCCATCTTACATGTCCATAATAGCTCTGATATATTCCACTGCGACCTCTCTCACCTCCAAGCATCTCCAAAGAACCTTTCTCGAGACTTTATCATATACTTTTTTCAGGTCGATGAACACCATGTGTAAATCTCTCTTTCTTTCTCTATACAGCTCCACGAATATCCTCACCAGGTGGATTACCTCTGTAGTCGAGCGACCAAGCATAAATCCAAACTGATTCTCTAAAACCGATGGCCAAATTGATGGTCTATCAATGGTCTAACGATCCATCTCCTTGACCGTCGCTCAATTCCAGATGGTATGCATTCGGCTTGGTTCTAACGGCAAAGTTGACGGCCTATTAGTGTCCTGACAGTCCGTTACTTGGACCGTCACTTGAGTAATCCAACTCTTTCTCTCTGCTTAGTGCTGATGGGTACCCTGAAGGTTTGTGACAGTGTTGACAGCCTATCAGTTAGACCATCAAGGGCCTATAATTTGTACTTTTCCAAAATGTTCCTTTTTCTAAGTCTTTTACAAGAAATATAATAAAACTCAGCATCAAATACACTATTAGTTGCTTAAAGACACACAATTATCCCTTGTAAATGATGTAAAATGTTCTATCCAAAGTTGGAACATCAACACCCTCAACTTAAGACAATTTTTTGTCCTCAAGAAACTCAACACCATATCATATGCATGAACAAGAACAATGATGGACATTCAATCGTTGAATGCTGCATTACACAACCTCTTAATTTTCACCTTACTCGTATAGTCTCAACACATCAGGATCCATAATTGGCACTATTTTACAATTCAACACACACATGTTCATGGACACAACATCCCACAAAAGTCGGTAAAAACAAGTATAGCTCAAATTGAGCTCACAATCAAAGAAGTCTACCACACTTTATTCATTTAAATTGTGGACTTTAAACAAAGACTCTCACTCTCACAAAAAAAGTTACAAACACAGCATATACACCCATAAGGTTGCCCTTGTTATCTAATGCCTTTTATGATTGACTTGCAAAGAACAAACAAAACTTGTTATGTTTTGTAATGATCCTTCGGTGCTAGGTGAGGAATGAATTCAGGAAAGAGACTTCAAGTTTAGATTTCTCTCTCTGTGCCCTTGATTGCTACTCATCCTGACTATTTCTTTTCTACTTCACTTACAATCCATACTACTCAACCACAATTTCACAATAAACCCATATTTATTTTTGGGTCTACATTAGCCACCCTCAACTTATGTTCATGATTTCAATTAAGGTGCAAATTATCTAACTAGATCAAGGTCAGATGAGATATTTTATTTCAACTCCAAACCACTTACATCAAATGCTAACTTTTCAACAGTAATCACCCTCAGCTTAGGCACTTTGCCTAAGTTAAGGTGCACAATATCCAATACTGGACCAGGGCCAAAATTAGGTACTAACATCCTAAAGAAAATGAATTGGAATTATTGGGTCTAAATAAATAACAATGAAAGCTCAAAAAGGTTTCAAAAGGGAAAATTATATCTTTTTGGTGGGGCTTTTATGGTTAAGTGAACTACCAACTAAAGGAGGCCTGCTATCCTATCCTATTAAATTAACCAAAAAGTAAGACAAATGAATCAGGCACATTCTAGTTATTCACACCATGCAAGAACTGTATCAAAATACTCGCACACACAAGCAATGGACTCATACTTGTCCTACAAACTCTTGGATTTACATCACATGATCATGCTTTCCTTATATTAACAACCTAATGCCAATTAAAGATTCACAATGGTTGCTCAGCACGTATCAAGAGACAAAAAAACATTCTCATAAACAAGCAGTTCACAGTATTCTACCACATTCATCATTCTTTCATGCATATAAAAGGTGCTAAAAGAACAGAACATAATATATTTATAGTCACTGAACAAAATTTACATCACAATGCACAAGAAAGATAAATAGCAACCTAAAAATATCGATTTTACTAGATAGCATACGAGGGAAAAGAACACAGGAAACAAAAACCCCACGGTAACCAACAACACACAAGAACCCACCCCCACTAAACAAAAATACTTTATCCTCAAATGCATAAACAATGTAGTACAAGGGAGTGAAATACTTTCAAAGCCTATTAGGCTTGGGAGTCGGTTAAATTGGGAGAGGCTTCTTTGACCTCAGGTGCAATATCAGTGACCCCAATAGTGGTCAGGGTGCTCAAAATAGTTTCCTCCTCAATAGGGGGTACCACAATCAGAATCGACTCTAGCCTGGTCCCCTTTGCTGATGCTGAAGTAGTCGACACTACCACTGTTTCATCAGCAACCTTTTTCTTCCTTTTCTCTTTATCCTTCAATAATTTCTTTATTACTTTTCTCACATTCCTTTCTTTAGGTGTTTCATCCCTACCCTCTTTCTTCTTTCAAATTTGTACTCACCACTTTCATCAACCTGCTTCCCTTTGTGTTTTAGTGGCCTACCCATTAGATCAATGAGGCTCTCATCTTCATCACTAATTACCAATACAAAATCAAAAATAGGTTGCAGTGGTAGCCTTTTAATCTCAGTGATGTCATCCTATGCCAGAATTCTACCATAAACCTTGTAAAGTTTGGGATAGATAACTCATTTAAATGGTTACTAGCATACTCCACCATGTCGTCCATCCTGGCATGAATATTCTGATAGGGCATAAGAGCTTCAGCAATAATATAGTCGACGAATGGTTTAAACTCCTTTGCCTAAGCATCCAGCTGCTTCTCAAACTTTTTCTTGGCTCTCATAGATTTAGTAAAGTTCACTTGTGTCAGCCGGTATTTAGAATACTAAGGTGAGACAGTTGCAGTGTCTAAAGTTTCTCCCATCGGAGGCATTGATACTGACCTTGCAGAAGTATCTGATGGCATATAAGTAATAATTGGCAGTGGCATACCTGTGGGAATCTCAGAAGTCTCTGAAGCTGGAGCATACTATGACTGATAGACAAGTGGCTTATAAATCCATATCTCATATTTCAAGACATCCTTAGTTCACTCAATATCCTGCCAGTGACTTGCCCGAACGTCATTATCAACTCCCCTAAGTAAAGGCACATTAGACTTCCTATAAAGTTCCATGATTAGGCATTAGAATGGTAAAGCGTTGTCTATTGTATGAGCACGATAAAATAACTCATCAGCATTATTATGGCTGAAATCAATCTTTAGCCCATCAATTAAACTAGCAACCAACACTGCCCTTTAAAGCTCCAAATTTGCATCTCCACCAGTCGGCATCAACCTTAGCCTCATGATTGCCTACCAAAACTTTTTCCTAAAACTTACGGATGATTTAACAATCTGTTCCTTGTTTTTATGCAACCAAGATGGATTGACCTCATCCGTCAGAAGTCTGGCCAACCAAGGCCTTTACTCTACTATAGTAAACATACGATGCTCAAACTCTGGAATTACAGTGGGTGGCTCATAGTCTGAACCAAAAAGTATCTGATTCAGAATTTATTCAGAAATATTGATGTTAACCCTTCTCAAAAAGAACCTACGACCTGTTTGGCATGTCATTCATTTTAGTGCCTTTAGGGAAATCCTTCTCCAACAATGCTAATTAATTAGCAGAGAACTCTCGCACAAGATTTGGGTGGTATGAACTGGGAGGTTTTCTTATCTATCCCAACTCATACTCATTGAACCTTTTTTCAAGCTCTGGATACTCATAAAGTTCTGATGAAATGATTTAGTATTATTCAGAGATAGGACGTTTGATTGGTCTATTCATTGTTGGTTCAAGCCTATCAAAGAAGGTTTATCTTGCCCCCTCAATCTGCCACCGAGTGGATTCCCTCATCTGAGGTTCCTTACTTTTAATCACATTAGCATCCTCAGTTTTTGATGCCTCAACTTGGTTGGGTTTTGATGTGTTAAGCCCTTTCTCATTAGGGCTAGAAGTAATACTGTTGTTGCTCACACTCTCATTTTTCTCTTCAGATTGGAGAGTACTTGAGTCATTCTATCCTATTAAAGAGTGTTGAAGGTGGGTGTTTCTTTATTTCAGGCAGGTTCACCTCTTCCCTTTAATTATTGAGTCCTACCACCACCTCATCCTAAGGGTAGTTTCTGTGTTATTTTGTCTGAGTAGGGAATAACTAATCAATTACTTATCAGAATCAGAAAGAAATAAAGCATATATTTAACTTGATGGACAGGCTAATGATCTATCGAGACAGTGATGGTCCTTTATTTTTTCTCTCAAGGCTTAACTAGGGAAGCAATCTCTCAGAAGACTGGTGACAATCAACTTGACGGTCCGTCAAGGGGTTGATGGTGCGTTAGTAATCTCTCAGAAGACTGGTGATGGTCAACTTTACGGTCTATCAGGGGGTTAATGATTTGTTAAGTTGTCCATCAGGGCATAACCAGAAAGCATTTTTGTTCATCGTTGGCGACGGCTTTTATGACGGTCCTTTAGTTTAGCCGTCAGCCATACTTTTCAAAAGTAGTTTTCTTTTTGGAAAATTGTCAAACATATGGTGTGCTTGGAATCATTAAGTACAAAAATCATGACATCGATTCTATATTTAAGAACTATTTTCACCACTTTTGGATCATAGATTACTCAGAATTTACAAAGATCAAAATTTACCAGTGTTTAACTCAATAGTAGTCTAACAACAACAAAGGAAAGAAGAAGAAGAAGAAGAAGAAGAAGAAGAAGAAGAAAATTCTTTCAAACATTTTCATACTCTCACCCTAACATGTTCATTATTCCAAACAACAAAGAAAAGTTACAATCATACCTTGCTCTTGAAGTGTTCTTCACTGCTCTGAACTTGCAAAACTTGAAAATAACTAATGATTTATTTCTTTCTTTCAAAGAGTGAGGATTTTATTTATGAAACTGGTGAGAACAATATATAAGAGCAGTTGTTTAAATAGGAAAAGAAAATAAGAAGAAGAGTCCTAGTAGAAGATAAATATTCTTTGGGATAGTGAATACAAAGGAATTTAAACCATTTTAGGAGTTAAAAAGATTGGTACGTGCGTGCAACCATCTCCCATTATCCATTAAATATGTTTTGGGTTGGGTCAAAATAACTCAATAGACATTTGGCGACCCATCCCAATCTTTTAAAAATCTAGGGTTTAGCTGACAGTCCGTCAGGTGACTGACGGTCCATCAGTTTCTCCGTCAATCCTTACCAGAACCTCAGCCATTCTGCTTTGTCATGACGGTGGAGGTAACTGTCCATCAACTTATTGACAGTCCATCAACTTGTTGATGAACCATCAAAATGTCCTTCAGTTCTTGTCCAGTGAATCAGGTTTGTGGCTTTATGTTGACGGTCCTTCAGAGTCCCCATCACAAAACTTCAGCTTGCTCACTTCCTGTTTCCCTGAATTCTTATTCATGTACACTTCAACAACCATATCAAATTGAACCATAAAAACAAAAATTTCTAACTACAGTTACAACAACACATTGTGAGTTGCCTCTCACTAGTGTCTAATTAAACATCGTGGCATGACTCAGTGAACTTAATTACTCAGACTTCATCGAGATGAACTGTACTTAAGCATTTCATCAAGTCCATCGGACCAATATATTTCTTGACTCACTGCCCATTTACTTTAAAGACACTTCCATCTTTATTTTCAAGTTCAACTACTCCAGATGAGTAGACTTGTGTGACTTTAAACGGGCCAAACCACAAAGATTTAAGTTTACCTGGGAAGAGCTTGATTCTGGAGTTGAAGAGCAATACTGAATCGCCTACCTTAAAATCACGCTTATCAATTATTCAATCATGGTACTTCTTCATTCTTTCTTTATACGGATCCGTTCTCTCATATGCACCGAGATGGAATTCATCCATCTCATTCAGCTTCCCTAGTCTTAACTCTATTGTTTCTTTCCAGTTCAGATTCAACTGCTTGAGCGCCCATAAAGCTTTGTGTTCCCACTCAATCAAAAGGTGGGAAGTTTTTCTGTAAACCAGCTGATATGGTGACATCCCAATAGGTGTCTTGAAAGCTAATCGATATGCCCACAAAGCATCATTAAACTTTCGAGACCAATCACTCCTACTCGCATTCACTGTCTTGGCCAAGATTGCTTTAATTTCCAGTTAGAGACCTCCACTTACCCACTAGTTTATGGGTGGTAACGAGTAGATACCTTGTGTTGCTTCACACTATATTTTACCAAAGCATCTCAAAATATTTTATTGCATAAATGGGATCCTCCGTCGCTTATGATAGCTCTTGTTACCCCAAAATGAGAGAAGATATTCTTTTTTAGAATGGAAACCACTCTTTTGCCTTCACTATCAGCCAAAGCAACTTCCTTAACCCATATAGTACACAGCAACCAGGATATGCTTAAGCGTATAGGAACTCACGAAAGGCCCCATGAAATCGATGCCCCAAATGTCAAATAATTCAACCTCTATCATTTTTGCCATGGGCATCCCATGGTGCTTTGAAATCTAGCATTGTATTTGGCACTGGTCATATCTTCTCACAAACTAGTATGCATCCTTGAACAGGGTTGGCCAATAGTAGCCATTTTGCAACACTTTTCTTGTCGTACGATCGTCTGCATGATGTCTTCCAACTAGGGAAGCATGGCAGGCTTCGAGAATATTCAACAAATCAACTTTTGGGATACACCTTTGGATAATATTGTCAGCACAATGCTTGAAAAGGTATGGCTCATTCTAGAAGTATCTCATGGAATCATAGAGAAACTTCTTTTTCTAATGAAAAGAAAGATTCTCCAAAATAATATCACTCACCACGAAGTTTGCAAAGTTCGCGTACCAGGGCACTCTTTCAAGTGCAGCAGCAATGATTTTTTCATCAAGGAAAGTGTCATCAACGTCAAGCTTTTTTGTGGTGGCTTGATCTCCCTCTAGCCTGGATAGGTGGTCTACAACTTGATTTTCACAACCGTTTTTGTCTTTGACCTCAAAGTCAAATTCCAATAGAATTAACACCCATTTGATCAACCTTGGTTTGGAATTCTTCTTCATTATTAAGTACCTTAAAGCAACGTGATATGTATGAACAACAACCTTGGTTCCCAACAAGTATGCCCAAAAATTCTGAAAAGCGTAAAAAATAGCTAGAAGCTCTTGCTTAGTAATAGTATAATTTTTATACGCCCTATTCAACGCCTTGATCGCGTAATAAATGGGGTGAAATAGTTTCTCTTTCTTCTAACCAAGTATATCCCCAAGTGATACTCCACTTGCATCGCATATTATCTCGAATGGCCGAGACCAATCTAGAGAAACTATAATGCGGTAGCAACCATCTTCTCCTTAAAGCTTTCAAATGCCTTCAGACAGTCATCATCGAACAAAAAATTGGCCTCCTTCTCCAGTAGTTTGCAAAGTGGATTTGAAACCTTAGAGAAGTCTTTAATGAACCTACAGTAGAATCCATTGTGACTAAGAAAACTACGGACTCCCTTCACTAAGATGGGAGGGGGTAGTTTCTCTATAACTTCTATATTAGCCCACTCGACCTCAATCCCCTTTGCTAAAATTTGACGTCCAAGGACAATGCCCTCCTTTACTATGAAGTGACATTTTTCCCAGGTCAGTACAAGATTGAATTTCTCGCATCTCTGTAGTGTTCTACTCAAGTTCACCAAACATAATTCAAATGAATCACCCACTATAGATAAATCATACATGAACATTTCTAAAATGTCCTCCACCATGTTGGAGAAAATCAACATCATGCACCATTGGAATATGGCTGGTGCATTATATATACTGAATGGCATTTACTTGAATGCAAACGTTCCATATAGGCATGTGAATGTTGTTTTATCCTGACCTTCTAGGGCAATTGAGATTTGATTGTATACCAAATACCCATCCAAAAAATAATACCAACCCCTTCCTGCTAAGAGATCAAGCATTTGATCCATGAAGGGCATTGGGAAGTGATCTTTCAATGTCCATGAGTTCAACTTCCGATATTCCTTGCAAATCCTACACCCAGTCACTGGCTTAAGTGTAATCAACTAGTTCTGTAAGTGGAATCAAGTAGTTCTTATCATTAGCAATCATAGTCGCGCCCCCTTTCTTGGGCATACATTGCACAGTACTTACCCACTTACTATTAGAGATTGGGTACGCTACCCCTACATCAAGCCATTTAATAATTTCCTTTTTAACTAGTTCTTAAATCGGGGGGTTTAATCTGTGCTGATGTTCGATAGTTGGTATACATTCTTCCTCTAGCTGAATTTTAAGGATACAGATGCCCAAAGGAATACTAATAATATCGACAATAGTCCATCTGGTAGCCCTTTTGCACCACCTAAGCATAGAGATCAGGGCCTCAATATGTTGCTCTCCCAAGTCTGCTGCAATGATTACTGGTTAGGTGTTTCCACTACCAAGAAACACATACCGCAAATGACCCAATAGCTCCTTCAATTCCAACATTGGTGGCTCCTCAATGGAAGACTTAGCCGGTGGTGTTGGATGATTTTTTAGGTCCAAATCCAGCTTCTTGGGAGCATAGGAATAAGACCCCATTTCAGTCAGCGCATACACAATCTCATCATATTCTTCAATACAATCACTATCGAAGTTCATTAACACTGCAGCCAACGTTTCCACACCAAATCTATCCTCAACTGGTACCTCCTGGAACATCTTCATAATATACATCAATGATTGAGAAGACGTTTATTTTATTTTGTTGTTTCATTGACTAGCAAACATCAAAACTGACCACTTAATCATTAAACCTAAATTTTAGCTCATTGGTTTGCAAGTCAATCAACATGCTCCCGGTTGTGAGGAAATTTATACCCAATATTATGGGTACGTCGAAGTTCATTTCGCAATCCAGTATTACGAAGTCAGCTGGAAAAATAAAAGTTGCCACTTTAACAAGCACATCATACAATATCTCAATCGGACTCTTCACTGATCTATTTTCCATCCAAAATTGCATATTGGTGGGTGTAGGATCTCCCAAACCCAACTTCTTGAAAACCACCAATGGCATCAGATTAATACTTGCCCTAAGATCACACAAGGCCTAGCAAATTTAAGCGATCCAATAGTACATGGGACAGTGAATAATCCTAGATCTACTTTCTTTTCAACTAAGGATCTTTTAGCAATAGCACTACAATGGTGAAGATTGTCCACCGATTCATAGGTCACAGTCCATTTTGTAGTCACAAAATCCTTCATGAATTTAGCATAGCCTTGCATTTGTTCTAGCATCTCAACCAAAGGCACATTTACAGTCAGCTGCTTTAGCATTGCCATAACCTTGCTAAATTTTATGTCATCCACCTTCTTCTACAATTTGTGCGGGAACAGAGGAGGTATTTTTTGCTTTCTGGTAACTTGTATCTCCTTCTTTCCCCTTGTCTTTCTCTAACTCATCTATCTGCTTCTGATTGGATGGGACCATATTATTTTCCAGTTTATCAAATTCTACTGGATATCTTTCTGCTTTCTCTTGTATCTCTACCCCATCATTTACAACAGGTTTTCCCGCATAAGGGCTAGGTAACATTTTACCACTTTTAGTGGTGATAGCCATGCAAGAATTATCATTCCTCAGATTTTGCATGGTATGACTCGACAGTGTTCCACTCTTTCTCTGATTGAATAACGCTGATAATTGATTCATCTGTTGCTCCAGCTATTTAATAGAAGTCAAATGTGAGTCAATTATTTGACTCATAGATGAAATATCACTCTTCATCTCTCTCGCTCCAGCATCAGTCGACTCCATACCCTTTAACAACTTAGAAATTATATCCTTCATCGACGTCTTACCGGATCTAGTAGCAACATTTTCATGATTAACAGGAGGTACATACAATCTTCTCCTATCATTCTTTTTTTTCCAACCACCTTGATCACGATCTTTATAACCAGCTTTTTCATAATAATTCTGACTTTGATTCCCTTGGCTATTGCCTCGAAAACCCTCTAATTATTTAAGTAGTTCGCCTCTTCCTTAGAATTTGAATCAGCTCACCTACCTTAAAACCCAACAGTTTTCACCTTTTCTGTCTCCCCGAATAGGAAATACTTTATGAGAAAATCCATTTGGGTCTTTATATGTGCCATATCTTGGTCACGTTCCTCTTCTCGCCTATGTTATTTAGCTGACATCCCACTAGACATAACATTACTTGCTACCACAGAATCTAAGGTATGTCAATCTCTACTTGTCTTAGTCAGTATCTCTAATATCTCTACAACCTCTATAAAAGTAAGCTCCATAAATGCTCTCCCTGTAGCATTGTCCACAGTTGTCTTTGTGATAGAGTTCAGAGCCCTGTAGAATATTTTCATCAAATGCTTATCGGTCATCTTGTGATTTAGGCACTGTGTCAAATTTTTCTTGAATCTCACCCATGTCTCATAAAGAACCTTATTTGGTAACTTCCTGAAGTTGCTAATCTCATCCCTCAATTGTAACATCCTGGAAGGAGAAAAAGAACCTTTCTAGGAAAGCTCCTTTCAATTGCCTCTAGTTTGTTATAGAATCGGGAGCTAATCCACTCAGCCATGGTGTTTTCTCCCCAGACAGAGACTCTAGGGTTATCAAAAGATTTGTATATGTTGATAAAGTTCACCAGGTGCATATTCGGGTCACCCCCTAGAAGTCCACCAAATAACCCTTTGAGGTTTAACAATTATATCATAGTGCTTGTGATGTTGAACTTTACACTTGATGCTAATGGCGGTGGAATGATTGAACTGTAGCACCAGTTCATCCAAATTAGTATCATCCTCTTCATTAAAGACAAACTGTACAGATGGTTGGTGGTTTGCTCTCCCTCTAACTGGCTGATTTGGATTCACCAGTGCAACTACATTCTCTGCACGTCTTCTATTTGCAGGATCAATCAGATCATCATCCCCCAGGTCATCATCATTTACGTTAGCCACCCGACCTGGGTTGTCAGCATTTTGCTGATTGAGTTGCGCATTAGCCAAGGCTGCAAATGTTTCAGCTTCTTGTTGCTCTTCCATTCTGCCAATTAATTAAGGTTCTAGATGAAATGGTAATAATAGATTTCCTGACTTCCTCATACGTGGCATGCAAAATAAAGATCCTTTAACAAACAAAAATAATAAATAAAAGTAAAATTAGGAAACTTGACCAAATGTCAATTAACACGCATAAACTTAATTGACAACCGTATTCCCCGGCAACAACGCCAAAATTTGATATGCCCAAATTACAACTCTCGTTAGAAAGTGTAAGCGGTCGAGGTCAAATATAGAACCCAACTAGATTGGGGTCGAATCCTACAGGGAATACTGTATAGACTAAGTATTATGATTATTAATGGACTGTTGATCGAAGGTTCCGCAGTAAGTGGGGTTTGTTTTGTAACAATACTTATTGCTTGTAACAAGTTGCATTCAATCTAATGAATATTTTTGTAAGTTTTAATTCAATAAGAATAAGTGAACTAGGATTATGTTTACCAAGGTATTGTTGCAGTTAGGGTTGCGAGCTATTCCAAATTCCAATATGACAATCTCAATTGTAAAGTTAATTGAACTCTTAAGTTCTATATATTGGTTTCTCAACCTTAATAGATAGCTACACTTTACTTCTTCCGAACTTAAAGAATGCTACATAATGTCCAACTGAATCCTTAAGTAGATTGAACATGTTAAGCATCAATCCATAACCTAAAGGTTAAACCCCTTAAATTTCTTGTAAATCTCCTCTTTTCCCAACACACACTTTTCTACTCAAACAAGTGGTGTTCTTGGGCAGACCTATTAAGTTTGCAACTAAGAAAGGTCATTATTATGAAGAGGAGACTATGCAACATTAATTATCTATAGAATTTGTGCATTCTCACAACCCCAATCAACAACTCACACCAAGGCTCCCACAACTCTTGTTATGAGAGTATTAGCCACATATCCTAGAATAAGAAGACATCATTGTATTTATCATAAATAATTTCAGAAATCACTTACAATGATAAAAAGAATTGTTCTCAATCTTCAAATGAATAATGGATAAAAATGATAAAGATCTCCCAAAGTATCAGGTTATTTCTCAAATTAAAGAAAATATGTTACAACAAAGGTTCAGTGGATGAAAGGTAGATGAAAGATACCTCATTAAACCCTAGACTAGGTATTTATAGGTTTCCAGGTAAAGGGAGTTTAAAATTCGAACTGCAGATTGCCGCATCATTATTGATGGCCAAGTTGATGACCCATCAGTGTCCTGATGATCCATCACTTGGACTTTCAGTTTTACATATTCTGTCTCAGTTTGGATGGTCCATCAATGGTCTGATGGTTCGTCGCCTGGACTGTCGCTCAATTCCAAATAGTTGCATTCATCTTGGTTATGATGGCCAAGTTGATGGCCCGTCAGTATCCTGATATCCCGTCACTTGGACCGTCACTTGATTCATCAGTTCTTCCTCTCTGTTTAGTGCTGACAGACACCCTGACAGTTCATCACAGTGTTGACGGCCCATCAGTTATACCATCAAGGGCATTTAGTTTGTACTTTTCCAAGTTGTTCCTTTTTCTAAGTCTTTTACCTGAAATACAGTAAACCCAAAATCAAATACACTAATAGTTACCTAAAGACACATAATTATCCCTTGTAAGAGATGTAAAATATTCCGTCCAAAGCCGGAACAATGGCCTCCTATTGCTGGCTCCCTAGGCCTCTCGACATATCCCATATATAGTCCTCACATGATCAACAACATAAATAAAAGTAGACCTAATTGCGATAAAATGCTCAATCACTAATAAAGCGGTAAAATCAATACTTTGATAAATCTCTACACTTCCTCATGCTTTGTGGCATAATCATAGTAGCATGTCTAGTTAACTCATTAAAACTTACGTGTACTCTAAAAAAGTCATATAACCATGCTTAAGATATGTGACTCATCTCTAACTTAAGAACCACTTTGTGTATCGGGCATTGCCCCTGCCTAAATGTACCCCTCAGAGTATCGAGTAGTATAAGAATAGAATTATATGATACAAAGCTGTTCAAAATGTATAAAATATAGACAAATAATGCAATCTAGAAATTGGTAATATTATAGACACCGATAGCTCTCCATAAATTCAGTCAACCACTAAACAAGCAGGGTCAATGGGGATAACTCAAGCTAGGATCTGCATTTGAAAAAGATGTAGAAGTTCAGCATGTGTATAAAAACATAGTGAACTAAGTAGGAATCATAGGACGACAAAGACCAGAAAATAAAATATAATACAATAACATAAAAAATCTACACATTGAAAGCTAACTTAGCAATCTAAGACTAACAAGGATAAAATTGAAAAAATAGTGATACTAATATAAACAAAAAATATATAAATGGAATATGGTATGATTCAATATAATATATGGTCAATGTAGAAATGTGAGATGCGACACAGATACCTTGGGTCGCTTGGAAATCCCTATAGCTCCTCTCATATGTAGGGAAAGTAAAAACCCTAGAACATATACCTCGAGCCACCCAAAATCGTACCTCAAACATATCAATAGGAAAGTAAATAGAGAAATAGATCAAAAACATCCCTCAACCTAAATTACAAACTAATGTCGTCTTTCAAATCAAAAATTAGTGACAAAAATCTTTTTGAAATCTATCCTTTACTGTAAGATGGTACAGTTTCCCCTTTAAAGGATGAAACCAGTAATAAAAGTGGCATGAGTCCTTTTTAAGTGTCAAATATCAGTACATTTCTTTTAATCATAGCCCAATCCATGTGTATATAAGAATGGATATATTCATGATATGTATAAACAAAATATGATAAAACCACCCACCATAATAGAATCACACTAACCTGAAGTCCAACCAATATAAGTCTACGACTTTGAGTCCATTATCTCATAACATAAGGATAACACCAAAAAAAATAATATAAGAGTAAACTAATAAATGCATACCTAATATACCACAAATTCCTACACCAAAATACACTAACGATTCTTAGTCTATGCCTAGAACTAAGCAAGTAACCTAACTAAGGATTGGATAAGAATTCTATTAAAATCCCATAAATACAAGCCAATAAATTTAGAATTATCAAGTTAAACGTAAGCCTACCCTAGTTGCGGTTGATGTCAAATATAGTAACCCAAACCGGGTTGGGGTCGAACCTACAGGGAAAATGTTGAACAGTATCTTAAACTAAACAAAATTTATGAGCAATTCAAAAAAGTAAATGGGAATAATTTGATGTCTAAAGCAACAAGTAATAGAACTTGAATGCTTGAGTATGTAAACAACAGAAGACGAACACTAGGATTGGGTTCCCCCTGGCTTCTCAACTATGTAAGATTTTTGTACTCACTCCACCTACCCTCTTTCTCTACATCCAAAGTCAAAAAGCTATGTACTATCAATTATCTTGTGAACGTACTACAAGATTTCACCCTTACCTTATGAGTCTAAGGTGTTGCCTTGTTGTCCTTTGTCTTTAATCTTGGTACAACTCTAAACTTTTGAGTCTCGAATTGATTAGACGAGGGTTGGTAGCCTTAAATCATTGTTGTAATATCCTTTTCCTAATCTTGAACTCCCTTGTGAGGACGTTTTCGAATATAGGTAGTCCCTAAGTCTCTGTAGCAACTTAGGTTCAATAAATATGAAGAGATTACAATATATGCAACGACAGCTGAATAGATGAATCTCCTACTTCCCTTATGTAGCTGATACACCAAGGTTCTTACAATGATAGTCATTGATCATGTTTATGCAACAATCCATGATAATAAATAAAGAACACATGCAATTAATTGCACAATAATGAATGAAAGAAAATCCAAAGTCTCCAATTAAATAAAAACCCAAAATTTCAAGAACAAAATCTCAATGATTAAAGTATGCTAAAAGTATCAAAAGTAATGAAAAAGTTCATAACATAATAAAGGAATAACCCTAAGGTATTTATAGTATCTCAAATCCTAATAAAAATGAAAAAGGAGAAGTAAGTTGGCACTCGTTATGACTTTTGCGGGATACTCGTAAGGTCTCCTTATGAGTTGTACGATGCAAATCATAGGCATTCTAGTGACTAATCTTCAGGGCTTCAATCTTATATTTTCATAAAAATTCATCAGCAAGAGTCGTAGTCAGTCCTTATGACTCGTGGTCTTCATTCGTCATCACTTGAGCCTTAGACTTTCAAGGCTTTGAATACTGGTCACTTTACAACTTCTCATTATGAGTCGTAATTAGATCTTACAACTTGTGGTCCTCTATAACTTCACCTCTGAACATTATCTTTGTCTTTTTCTCTCATTACGACTGCTCCTCACAACTCATAGTCACTCCTTACGAGTTGTGGTCATTCTTTACTTATCTTCTTCGGCTTGCCTTTTGCTACTGTCTTAGTTACGAGTAAGGCTATGAGTCGTATAATGACTTGATGACTTGTAGGCAGACTCATAAGATGATCAAATTTCAACATATTTAGAGCTTTTTCTTCCATTTTTATTCCAAGCCACTTTCTTCCTAATTCCCTGCACTGAAGCAACTACTACATCATATCCCTCAGAATAACCTTAGTCCAAGCATAAAGGCTTTGCTTTAAGCATCTAATGTGTCGTGTTTCCACGGTGTGTCAACACCCTCAACCTAGAATGTCTTTATGTCCTCAGGTAAAACAAAAATCACAGACGCAAAAATATAATGCTTAAACAAGAAGATCTTAAGCTACTTTTGGTAGTAAATTTTTTAACATTTAGTTCACAATCCGTTACTCCCCATCCTATTTTTAAACTTTTAAAGAACCCAACTGTGTATATTGATTTGGTATATGATGTGATAGAAAGGAATCCAATTATGGCATTACATTAGAAATGGACAACGAGGCATGAATACAAATTACATTAACCGAACAATATGGCAATCTAACAACACAACCCTTGTATTCTTACTATCAAAGAGGTCCCTCTCTCAAAAAAAGATCAACAACTTTATTTAGGGACAGTCAAGAGACGCTCTCACTCATAAAGAAGTTTTGGCCAGTGTACACAGAATGTCATAGGCTTTCCTATATGTTCTTTTCTTAAGTTTTTGAACAGTCAAAATAGGATCACTGTAGGACTTTGTTATGCTTACAACATAGGTTTAGGGCATGTATGGTATCTTTTGGAATTTTTTCAATGACTAAGCCTCCTTGACACTATAATTACTTTGGGGTCCACTTATTTTCCAACTTTTTCCTTTCACTCCACCATTATTTCTCCCTCTTTTTAGATTGGGTGTGGTTTTTTATTCTTTTTCTTTTGCTCATTTTTCACAATTTCTTTTATTTGTTTTTTTCACATTTTTTTATTTTTCTACCACACTCAACCTTCTTTTCGATTCACACCCTTCTTCATACCCACTCTATACTATGCATTTTATGATAGACACCCTCAACTTAGGTGATTTGTCTGAGTTAAGGTGCATAGTATCCAAGGAAGAGCAATGCCAACACATGTTCATTGATGTTTAAACGGGAAGGTGAATCAATGTAAACAAAAAAATAGGTCTATTAAGGCTCAAACATTAGGATCAAGGGACACATATATCTTTTTGTTGGGCAATTTAGGCTAAAGTGGACTAATAAATTAATGGCATATGACCATCTCCTAATCGACCACCCTAAAACCTAGGCAAGAGCAATTGAGGAAATTCTAGATTCTATAAATATCAAAAACTAGGTAATGCCTCACGAACACATCGTATAGGGTAACATTGCTAGTGACTTCTTATCCAGTTATACAATTGTCTGAGACAATTGTTCTGTACCTAGTTCTAATGTCATTATTAGATTCACAGTCATCCCCTATGTATTCATATATCACACAATTAGCAAAAATATAGGAGGGGTACCAACTTTTTAACACCGTTTCCATAATTTCATCACAATCATTCAAAATATGTTTACTGCCTTAAGTATAAATTTTCTTCCTACTTGAGCATCATATAGCAAAACACAAAAACTACACAAATATGCAAATCATGTCGGTTCATAATTTTTCAAACTGTGGCCAATAGGTACTGAAATAGGGCAACCATAACCCTGGCGACAGTTGTACACCCCCACCCTCAACTAAAACCTATGCACTATCCCCAGTGCATTTAGCAATAAATTACAAGGAATGAGGACATACCTAGGTTCTTTATTATAATAAGACAAACTTTATTTAAGTCAAATCTAGTCTCCAGAAGAGTTAGTGATGACTTCCCAAATGACTAATTGTAAGACCCTGCAAAGTTCCTTCGTAGTTAGAGCCTTAGGGCGTGTTAAGTGAAGCGTGATTTCATCCTTAAAAGATTGAGAAGTGGCTTCTCAAGTGAGAATCATGTTAACCATATAGAATTTCCCTAATTTCGACTTTTTCTTACATAGGAAATTCAATAAGCCTTCCATCGATATAAGATTTACCCAAATCTGATACTCGGGTAATAAGTTATGGCTAATTTAAATTCTAGTCGTAAAACAGCATCATTAGTGCTTGGCATGTCACGGAGAGGGTCTATTTGACAATTGTTAAATTCCAGTGGAACCTCACTATATTGGTGCATCGCAGAGGAGTTACAGGTCCCAACCAATGGGACAACGCGATGGCTCTGCATCGCGGTGATACCCAGATTACTATTTGTCAATTTCCAATAAGCCACCGTGACAAGTGGCGCATTGTGGTGACCCATGAAATCAGGTTCCCAGTTCAATTTTTCCAGATTAGTGCAAAATCTAAAAAGGGCACTTTGGACTTTTTTCAAGCCTATAAGACCGTGCAAACACCAAATCAAAGTCATTTACAAGCATTCTATAAGGTTTTTCTCAAGTTTCTTCTCATCAAAAACCCTAAGTATCCAAAACCTCTTCCAAGAACCTCAAGAATCCACCATAAATTTTCTAAATTGAGTCAAGATTCAAGGTTCCCAAGTCAAGGTCCTCAAGAACCCTCATTCAAGAGTACGAATAGAGGTTCAAAAGTGAAAGTTTATCCAAAGCTTCTAATTCAAGTTATGTGGAGTTTTGAACAAGGGTAACCCTTTCAGCCTTGTGCCCAAAAGGCTTATTTACATCATGAATTTTCCTGAAATCTATGAGGTTTTTACATGAATTTGAATTGGGGTTTTCACCCATTATGATTGAATGTATTATCTTGATATTTCCCATGAATTAAGAGTCAAATGACATTATTTCTACATGTTTTCTTGAGTGTTTACAGCTGGGTATAAACCCCATGATTTTACTCCTTGAGAAGCTAATGTTTGCAATATTGAGATATTGAAGCATATGACTATATTAAGATTTTGAGAAAAATTGCTAAAATTCCCAGATTTTCATATGATTTATGAATCTATATGCTATATATTATGCTTTTGATAAGCTTTAACTTGAGATTGAACTATGGGTTAGTAAGCCCTATTTGAGACTTGTGAATTTATGAACTCTTGTGCTATAAGCACCCATGATTTGAGTATTTTGAGATGATTGAGAAATGAATTGACCTAATGGTCTGAGAGCTTTGAAATCCACATTACTACATGAGATTATCAATTTGATTATTGGATTCGTGGTGAACCATGAGATTATTGTAAAAGTGGATTTTTATGAGATGAGTGCAGATAATCTAAAGGGAGTAGTATTTAGCACCGAGCGGGTAAGTTACTATGGTTTCTTACCCCAAAATTATGTTCCACCATAGGTTGGGCCTAAGGCCGAGTATATGATGATTATGATTGGGAATGAGGGAGAGTTTCATTTAGTGATCACTAGACCTAGGTTATACTCCCTGGCAAGAGTGTGATGCTCCTCCCCAACATGGGGTCTCTTCCTTAGGAGAACAAAACATTGGACTCCATATAGCTTGCATGGCTTATGTCAGTTACGATTTATGCATTTTATTCAGTTATCTATGTGTTATGCCAAGTGAAGGGTTAGCTTGGGGTCACTTGTGACCCTAGGCACCGTGTGGCATCCCTAGGAGTAATTTTGGGTCATTACATTAATATTTAAATATGATAGAATTTCCCTAATTTTGACTTTTTATCATGTGGGAAATTGAATTAGATTTCCAATAATACCAATTTTGTCCAAATTTGATATCGGAGTAAAAGTTATGGATGTTTTATAGAGAACTGTCAGAACAGCCTAGAAGCGACGATCAGGACGGTGGACCATCAAGCTAGCAATGGACCATCACCCAAGCCATCGTGACTAAGTCAGCGAACCCATATTCTAGACAAGTACAATGGTTAAGGTCAATGGACCATCGCCCAAACCATCGCAGATGAGGCAGGAAGTTCAGGTTCTAGCCAAGTACGACAGAATGGACCAACAGACCATCGAACAAACTGTTGCCACTTCTGATCAGTGATTTTTAGACATATTTAAAAGGGTATTTGGGTCTTTATCCACCCGTTTTGACCCCTAATTATACCAGACCAGAGCTCATAACTTCATTATTCATCCACAACACCAAATTAGGGTTTCTCTCAAAGATCAATCCCCAAGAACAAGAAACCCTAGGTGTCTAATCCCAAGGTATGAATTCAAGCTTTTCTTCACCAATATTCAAGAAATCATCCACCCAGGTATGTCAGGTGTTGATTCATGGGTCCCTTTCACCCATGAAGCTCAAGAATCTCTTTAATAATCCAAGATCATATAATTATGAATGTTCATGATTTAGTTGAATTGAAATTCATGTCCATGTTATTATTGGGTTTTGATTTATATTTTAAATTACATGTTCCAGTGATTGATCCTAGTATGTGATGATTTGCATAATATTCATGATAAACCCTTCAAATTGCAAATTTATTTATGCAACCATGATAATTAGATGCATTGATGATGTTATAACCAAAGTATGCTCCCCATATGTTTGACTAAATGCGTATGTGGTGGAAAAATATCATTATAGTATGATAGTATGAAATCCCCATTCATGTACAAGTTAATGCATGTCAAGTGTTTTATGAAATGTCTTAGTCAATGAATTATGGATATATGTGTAGCCACTGTTGTGCTTTCAAACTTGTGCCATGAATTACTTTTATGCTATCGAGTCCTGGGGGTATTTATACCCAATAATTTAGTTGTGTGCCTAGAGACAGTGTCAGTTTCAACATACTCTCAGTCAAGCCATGTTCAGTAGCATTCAATTAGTCTTATGACTTCAGAAAACTCAGTAATCTCAGTCAGTTATCAGATCTCAGTAATATTCCATCAGTCAATGGAACTCAGTGAACTCAGTCCAACCAGCTCAGTATAATCAATTCAGAGTCTAATGAGATAGGAGTAGGATTCAGCACCAAGTGAGAACAAGGATGGGAACTCACCTGCGAGTAGAGGGTGTGATTCTTAGAAACAATCCTTGCGCTCCAGAACTACGTAGCCAGCGTAGGTTGAGACATCAAACCTGCTAGATGAGGGTTGATGAGGTGACTTAACCTGTTAGATGAGGGTCCCACCATTCTCCTTAGAGTACCTATTAGATGAGAGATTACTCACAACTTGTCCTTACCAGTGGCGATGTATTGATATCCTTCCAATTGGGGTTACAGATTGGACCCCAACTAAATTATATTATCTCATTTGGGGAATGTCAGTTAAATCACTATTTCCCATAGTCTCAGTCTCAGTTCTTATTAATAGAAATCAGATAGTTTTACAGAATTTTGGACTATCAGTTATAGTCACTCAGCTCAGTACGGAACTCAGCTAGTTCAATTAGAACCTAGACTATCAGACACAGTCGCTCAATATCAGTTATATTAGTTATCAAAAAGCCATGTTATTAGTATTTCAGACTCAGTAATCAGTGTTGTCATAATCTCATTTATAGTTATGTATTCATGCATGTATTTCCACATTCATGTTACTCAGTCAGTTAGTATTGTTCAAGCATATGTACCCTTGCATTCAGCCTACCTCACTTGCATACCAGTATATTCAATTGTACTGACGCATTTACGCTATGGTGTTTCATACCATAGGTTCAGAAGTATGAGATCCAGAGCATCAGTAGCATTCCAGTTTTAGCAGTCAGACTAGCAGTGAGTCCTTATCATTTTTGGATGTTATTATTTGATTATTTCATTCTTTCAATACTTAGTTTATTTCAGTAGTTGGAGTTAGTTGGGGACATGTCCCATTAACTTCTTATTTAGTCATTTTTAGAGGCTTTCAGACCAGCATGTTCAGACAGTTATTTCAGTTTTGGTATTATGATACCGTATTATTCAGATGTTATGTCTTATCAAATTTTTGAACTTTATTACCTTTCACCTTTTATTCTACATTTATGCAATATGTTATGTAGTGCTCAGTTACAGATATCAATCATGGGTTAGCTTGTGATCCTTCAGGGTCATAAGCACCGTGTGGTGTTTTGGGTACCATATTTGGGGTATTACATTTATGCACCAGCTCATACTTTACCATTACAGGGACCAAAAGATCTGGCCCCACTCTTCTCAGTATTAATCTCATCAGCTGTCAAGACCATCTCTATAGTAGTGGCATCAGTTATGGCTGGTGCGCTTAGTGTTATGTCTAGTGTTAGATCCACATCACTACCCTTCTCAGTATCTTCACCTATTAGTTTTATGCTACCAGCACCAACAACCATCTCCTAGACTCTTGTTTACTGGACTTTTTCACTCACAATGTTGTCTCATACCACTGGTTCAATATTTTTATCTTCGGTGCTTTCTTTTTCTTTTATTTTTCTTCTTTTTCTCCATTCTTCTTCTCCAATTAGAAAACTCCAAATGTTTTCAATTTCTACCTCGATCTCGAGCTCTATTATAATAGGTGTTGGGAAAACTGGCCTTTCATGCAATTCATCAACCAGTTTCTATAACTCAGCTACCTAAGCTTTCACCTTTACAATGTCAAGGATTTAGCGACTTCCTAGCTCATGTGTCACACTATGCTCAAAACCATCTAATCTTCTATAGATTTTTCTACTTTGTTCTTTTATCTTCGTTTTAACCCAGGTTTACACACCCTCCTCCACTAACCAGACTTTTACTTCAAAGTATTCAACCTTGTTATAACCTCATTCCATATAGTCTGTGAGATAACTATAAAACCTACGGAGCTGATATGGATGAGGATGGGAATGGTGGTGCCGACGGTGAGGGAGTCCGGGCACTGGATGTACCTGTTATACCAGGCGACTGGGGCTCATACTGTCCATCTTCAATCAAAGTGTCATTTGTCTCATTCAAACCAGCAGCCTCAGAATGCACATCCTTGTTCCTGAGTATTTTAGCTAATATTGTAGCTCTTTGTTTTGCTCACCTGGTCATGGGGTTCGATGCATCTCTAATCAATCCCAAATTAGTGGTAGTCATTGGCTTAATGTACCGATCAACATCTGGGTCTTTTGGAACCCCCACCTCCAAGTAAATTTGCATCAACAAACATAGAAATACTAGAATTACCTATTCACCTCCCACTGATCAATCTCTTATCTCTCTAGAGATGAGCTATGCAACATCAAACTTATAACCTACCATGAGTCTTGATATCAATACAACAGAATAGACTGAGAAAATTGTCCCCAATAGTGGGAACCAATCTATGTCAGGCCAAAGTCCACCACACCTCCTCGACAAAGTTCAAATTCTGTTTTATAATTTGATGTTGGTTCTGTCCTGACCACTAACCACCCAACTTGTTTGTTCCATATTTGTAGCAATGATATTCATTATCCACTTTAAATGTATTATATTATCTGCCGACCCCATTTGCTTCTTTGTAATTTTATACAACTCTTCCATGTGGTACTCGATTTTAGTTGAGTTCACTAGCGGTTAAAAATTTGGTCCATTTAGGAATTTAGAAATAGTTCTCAGGGAAATGTTTTCTCGAAATCCACGAATGGTCAATGATATGATTGGATTACCACTATTCCAAAAGTTTCCCTTGAGGTATTTCCTTTTTAACTTACCTTTATAGGCAACATAGAACACTCGCACTAATGCAAAACTGAATTTTCCAGGCATTGTGGTTAACCACTGAAATTTATATTGTTGAGACCTAGCTGCAAACCCAGGCTTCTCAGACATAACTATTTTATTTAATCTTCTTTCTAGGTATATCCCCCTTTTTGTATTACCTGTGATTGGGTTTAGCTCTAACCCTACATTATACGTTTCCTATATTTTAGGGTACCCCTACCATTCAACGATGGGCACTGGAGCAAGTTCAATGGCTAATTGAACTTGGGGTAGTGGTAGTGGTGGTTGGACATCAATAGGAGTAATATTCTCCTCATCATCACTTCCATTCTCTGAATCTACCTCATAAGAGCCCAATTCTTCCACACCCGTATCATCATCATATTTTTCTTCTTTATCATCATCATCATCATCCTCAAAAAGTGATGGTGAGTGTGGTGGGAAAGTACTTGGTATTTTCATTTGGTCCCCTTTGGAGGTATGTCCTCTTCTGTGACTATTTTATTTTTTCAAGGTCGTTTCTTCCTTGGGTCTTCCTTCCTCTTCAGTGGATATCCTTTGATACCATCGTTTGACTCATCATTTTTCTTATTTCTCAGTCAGTAATCGTACTTAGGGGTTAATATATTCTTGGTGTTCTTCATTGGGGCTTGCTTGGATGATGAGTCACCTTTAGGAGCCATAGGTACTTGCTTGCATCAAACTAATTAGTGAGTTTTTATGAAAAGGATAGAAAACAAGAAACTTTGGTGTCTGTGTACATGTAATGGATTGCTTGCAAATGGGGGGTATGAGTCGTGACCACTGGGTATGATTCATATGAACGAAAAGGTAAATAGTAGATAAGTTAGTGTTTCTTGGTTAGGTTACAAGTCCTCCTAATGAGTCATAAGGTTAGTTTACAACTCTTTATCAACACTCGTAAGCTAACCAGAAATATATTGTACTATGTATAAGTAATCCAAATCATTATGAATTACATGGTTGCATCATAACAATACCAGAACCCATACTTTTCTAATCCTCTATGTTACCAATGGTTACGAGTCTCGTGATGACTCGTTACTTGTTATTATGAGTTGTTAGGAGCCCCGTATCTACTGTAACATGGAGTTTTAGCCTAAGTTGGTTCCAATATTTAATCCCAATATTATATAATCAATAACACACTTCAGTAACCCCTACATTCATCGAAAATCATAATTCTAAAGCACAAAGTCCCTTTTCACTCCCGTTACCACATTACGTAGCACAAATTTCAAGAAATGAGGTTTGAATAATCATGTATACACATATTTGAGTCAAGAAATCTTAAAACCATGTACCATTTTTGGATTTAAACTTAATACATTGAGCTTTAATCATAATCAGTTACTTGATTTCTTGAGGTTTTTGATTTTTTGAATTCAAACAAGTTTAGACCCTATTCTTTTGATAAACTTTTCAAATTTTGGGAGTAATAAACTTGATTTGATGCTTAAGATTAAATGTAGAGTTCTGTTAGAGCTTTGCAAGTCAACAATAATGGAGGGAGTATTTTATTTGAAAGGTCGGGTACCCGATTTGGATGCCACCTATTATTTAAAAGTTATTTTGGGCTAGGTTGACCCGCGACCCCTGAGCTGTCAAACTTGATTACGAGTCATGGTTATGACTCGTAAATAATGATTATGGGTCTTATACTTCCTTCGTAAAGACTTGGGACCTTACCTGGGTCTAAAGTCATTACGATTCAAGGTGACAAATCGTAACCTGAGGTTACAACTCATTTTGAGAGTCATAATGACTCTAGAAACCAATTACCTAGAAGTGTCTTGAGTTTAGTTCCTTACGACTCCTGCTCACAAGTTGTAATGCTTGTTTATGACTCATAAAGAGTCTTTATGACCTGATTTCTGCAACTTTTTCGCTAACTCCTACAATTTTTAGTCCTGAACACTAAACACACACATTATCCTATAATTTATTAAGTAAAAACATGGGTTTCCTCCCATGTAAGGCTTGATTTAACGTCACAGCACGACGTACTTTCCTTGGTTACTCAGACTTCACCAAGGTCTATTTCAAGAACCACTTTAATTTTTTCCATGTAACCCATATAGTTCCTTACCCTTTGCCCGTTTACTTTGAATGGAGTTTCACCATCATGCTTTAATTCTAAAACACCATATGGAAACACTCTCACCACAGTGAATAGCCCATACCACCTAGACTTCAACTTGCCAGGAAATAAGCGAAGTCTTAAGTTATATAGCATACCTGGTCACCTTTCTCATATATTATTTCTCAAGTTTGAGATAATGATGTAGCTTCATCTTTTCTTTGTAAAGTTAAGACCTCTCATAAGCCCGACGTCAAAATTCATCCAACTCATTTATCTTATTCATTCTTGCCTTTGTTACATCTTGTCACTCAAAATTCAAATTCTTCAATGCCCATCGTGTTTTGTTGTCAAGCACAATAGGCAAGTGACATGCCTTTCCATACACCAACTGATATGTAAAAGCACCTATGGGAGTCTTGAAAGCTGTTCGGTAGTCCTATAATGCATCATCTAACTTTCTCGACCAATCATTCCTATTGGCTTTCACAGTATTTGCCAAAATGGGCTTTATCTCTCTATTGGACACCTCAACCTATCAACTAGTCTGCGAATAGTAAGGCATTGAGACCTTATGTTTCACTCTGTACTTCTCAATCAGACTCTATAACAGATGATTATAGAAATGCGACTCACTATCACTAATGATTGCACATGGTGTGCCAAATTAAGAAAATATATACTTTTCAAAAAGGCAGTGACACTTCTTCCTTCATTAGTAGGGAGCACAATCGCTTCCACCCATTCCGACATATAATCCACTGCCACAAAAATGTACATTATACCAAAGAAGCTAACAAAGGGTCCTATGAAGTCCACACACCATACATTAAACAACTCCAATTCTAAAATAGGGATCATAGAAAGTTCATGGAGCCTTGAGATATTGCCTTGACACTGGCATTGGTCACAGGCAGAAGCAAATTCATGAGCATTCTTGTATATTTTGGCCTATAATACCCATAGTGCAAGACCTTGTAGGATGTGCAGATTCCTTCATGGTGACCCTCAACTAGTGAAGAATGACAACCTCAAGTATGCTCATCATCTATACCTCAGGGATGCATCTACGAATCACACTATTTGCAAAAATTTTGAATAAGTAAGTCTCATCCTAGAAAAACTTCCTTACCTCATGCATAAATCTTTTACGCTATTGGAAGGTCAGATCTTCTGGGACAAGATCACTTGCCATATAATTTACATAGTCAACAAACCATGGTTAGATCTTGAGAAGCGGCTAATACCTGGTCTTTTGGAAAACTATCATCAATCTCGAGTCCATCTTCAACCTTCTGCATAGCTTCCTTTCCAAGTCTAAACAAGTGATCTGCAACTTGATTCTCAGTGTTTTTTCTGTCCTTAGCCTCAAAATCAAACTCGTGTAGCAAGAAAATCCTCCTAATCAGTCTAGGCTTTACATATTTTTTGCCATAAAGTAGCTCAATACTTCATGATCAGTGTGCACTATTACCTTTATCCCAATCAAATAAGACCAAAATTTTTTGAAGGAAAAAACCACTACTAACAACTCTTGTTTAGTAACTGTGTAGTTTTTTCAGTAGGGTTTAATGCCTTGCTGGAACAGTAGATGGGATAAAGGATCTTTTTTTTCGTTGGCCTAGGATAGTACCTAAGGCCACTCCACTTGTGTCACACATAATCTTAAATGAAAAGGACCAATCAGAGGACACAAGGATAGGATTTGTCACTTACTTCTTATTTAGGCACTCAAAAGCCTTCAAACATGCATCATCAAAATCAAATTTCATATCTTTCTCAAGAAGTTTGCAGAGAGGGTGTAATATTTGAGAAATCCTTGATGAATCACCTGTATAAACCTGCATAACCTGAAAAACTACTAATCTTTTTCACAGAAATTGGTAGAGGTAATTTCTCGATCACATCAATTTTAGCTCTATCTACCTCAATAGTCCTTTTTGAAATCTTGTACCTAAGTACAATACATTATTTAACCATGAAAGGACACTTTTCCCAATTAAGTACTACGTTGCATTCCTCATATCTACGAAGAGTGTTTGCCAAGTGAACCAAGAAGTCATCAAAAGAATCATCAACTACCAAAAAATCATCCATGAATACTTCGATGGTGTCTTCTGCCATATCAGAGAAGATTGACATCAAACATAACTAAAATGTAGCTAGGATGCTACATAACCCAAATGGCATGTGCCTAAAAGCAAAGATCCCATAAGGAAGATTGAAGGTAGTCTTCTCTTAGTGTTTGGGCATAATAGTGATCTGGTTGTAACCCGAATAACTATCTAGAAAATAATACCAACCTCTACCCGCAATTCTATCAAGCATTTAGTCCATAAAGGGCATGGGGAAGTGGTCCTTTTGGGTCCATGTATTTAGTTTCCTGTAATCCATGCACACTTTCTATCTTGTGACTAGTCTCATTGGCACTAGTTCATTCTACTCATTGGATACAATAGTAATACCGCCCTTCTTTGGAACTCATTACACTAGACTAACCCACTTGCTATCAGCGATGGGATACACTACACCAGCATATAGCCACTTGATTATTTATTTCTTTACCTCTTTTTGCATAGAAAGATTAAGTTGAAGTTGATGTTCTATACTTGGAACATAATTAGGTTCAATAAGATCTTGTGAGTATAAAAACCAGGTGGAATACCCATAGTATCTACAATGGACCAACCAATGGACCTCTTAAATCTCTGTACCACTGATAATGAAACTTTTACTTCTGCCTGCATCAAGTCAGTTGCAATAATTATCGATAAAGTTTAGTCGGACCCTAAAAATGCATATCACAAATGAGAAGAGAGGGCCTTCAACTCTTAAGATTAGTGGATTCTCAATAGAAGGACGAACAGGTGAAATGGTTCTATTTTTCAGATCCAGATCAAGCTCCTTTGGTGCAAAACTATACGAACCCTTCCCATAAAGTGCACATACTATCTCATCATAGTCATCAATACCATCATTGTTGAAGTTTCACAATCACTTCTTCTAAGGCTTCAATACTTAGCCTTTCTTTAATAGGAACATCCACAGAAGTATTATCCCAAATAGTCATTGCATCAACATCATAGAATAAATTCATCTCCTCATTAGAAATTTTAATAACAATACTACCCTTAACTCATCCGGCTGTCGTATAGGCTGAGATATGTTGAATATCACCTACTCATTGTTGATTCTAAACATCGAATGTCCTAACTCTATATCAATCAAAGTCTTTCCTATAGCTAAGAATAGTGTGCCTAAAATAATTAGAACTTGAAAGTCCACTTCACAATCTAGTATCACAAAATTAGCAAGAAAGATGTAAGAAGCTACCTTCACCAATACATCACATAGAATACCAACTGGCTTTTTATTCGTCAGATCTTCCATCACCAGTACCATGGTGGTTGGTTTGGGTGCTCTTAACCCAAACTACTTAAACACAACTAGAGCCATGAGATTGATACTGACTTCTAGATCAACTAGTGCCCAAGAAAAGTTGAAAGATCCAATGGTGCAAGGAATGGTGAAAGCACTAGAATTCTCATTCTTTTCTACTAATGAGCTAGTAGTTACAACGCTGCAGTGATGAACATTATCAGTTGGCTCATAACTGACTGCCCACCTCTTGGAGACTAAATCTTTTATTAACATTGCATAACTAGGCATTTGTTCTAAAGTCTTTACAAGTGGAATGTTAATAGATAGCTCTTTTAACATAGATAGAAATTTTTTATATTTACCCTCCTCCTGCTTCTTTTTCAATCTTTGGGTGGTCGAGGCCTTGGAATGGTTTTAAGAATACTCCTCAACCTTACCGTTGCCTTTGTCATCATACTATTATCCTTAACATCGAGTGAATTCTTTACTTTTATATCAAGTGCTCTCTCAAGAGAAACTATATCAACATCATTCTTTGGCTCATTCAAAGTGGATACGGGCGGATCCATGGTGGTTTTGCCACTACGAGTAGTAATGTCATGGCAATGACTATAATTCTTTGGGTTACACACTATATTACTAGGAAGAGTGTTAGGCTACCTTTGATTCAATGTGGCCAACATCTGGCCAAACTACTACTCCAGTTGTTTAATTGCATTGGCATGTGACTCAATCTTCTGATTCAGCCCTGATAGATTTGTCTTAATCTCTTCTTTAAGATAGCTCTCTTGACTTTTTTGGTCTTTTACTAATTTTGACAACATTGCTTCCATTCTAGACACGATAACTCAACTACTTGGTGGGACATATCTGTTACTCTTCTCTTTGTATTCATCCTTGCACCTCCAATTACCATCTTATTCTCTACTCCTGTCTTTGTACCTATCACCATAATGTTTTAGCCCTGCATTCTTTGCTCTTTGGCTCAGAAACCTGCCACTTTGCGATCCAAATACTTTTCTTCCTCATCTGTATCAGACCCATATGTTCTAGAAGTATATCTCTGCGCCCTCACTGTATTTACCTTTTTAGTCATCATTGCTGCAAATTATTTTAAAACTAGCCCAATATCAGTTCTGAGCTATGCAACTTATTGTGCTACCATATCATCATTAGCTATGTAGTCACTTGCATCCCCAATAGCATATGTACTAGCTCCTTTATCAGCCTCCTGAGTATGCTATCCTCTGTTAGTGACATAAACCTCATCTAACATCTCTTGGGCCATCTTCCATATAGACGTATAAGTGCACCTCCAAATATTGTGTCTATGATTTCCTTAGATATAATATTCAATGATCTATAGAATATCTCCAATAAATTTGATCCTGGATTCTGTGATAAGGTACTATGCTCAACTTCTTTTTGAATCGAAACCATGCTTCATACATATTCGCAGGTAACTACCTAAAATTATAAATCTCATCTTTCAACTGCAGCATCCTGGCAGAAGGAAAAAATCAATTCAAAAACTATCTGCGTAAATCATGCTAATTTGTGATTGAGCCTCTAGGAAGTCTCCCAACCATAGTGATGCTTCACTAATCAGTGAAAAAGGGAACAGTTATAATCTCCAAGCTTCTTGATCCACCTCTAGTTGGTATATAAAGTATATATCCCAGTGATTGGCTAAGTACGTGTTTTCATCATCTGTTGTTTCCCTGAGAAGACACCTTTAAGATTTAGAAATTGAATCATTAACAAGTAATATCGAACTTCACATTCGCGGGTAACACAGGTGGAATAATATCTCCAGTCTTAGCCTGCTCTACATACCCTATGTCTTAATCTATATCATACAATGATAGAAACTGATATACAGGTATAACTCGAGCTCTGCCACCCCTAGCTCTTTCCTGAACACCATCGATGATTGCACGTGGATCAACTATTGGTCTAGCCTAGATGGTTGTACTTATTGAGCTAACCTATCTTCCTTAGTACTCTTCTCTCTTTAGCTTCTTCTGCTAAAAATTACTTTTCTATTTAATTCACATATTTTATGGATCTGCGGGTGGGGGAGGAGGTAAAATCTAAGGGTCTCAAACCCAAGCAGAAACATCATCACGAACTTGCTTTGACATTCTTCGTAGTGTTTATAGAATTCTTTCAGCCTCTGGATATAATGGGAGTTAGGGATTTCCTCTACTCCTAGTGTTTCACATACACTGGCGTATAACAAATCAAGAACAGAAAATAAAACCCGCAAACTTCACCAACTTCAATCAATAGCTCATATTGTCATCCTCGATAAGCGGGAACTTTGATGTCGCCCAAAATTAACCTCCAAAGAAGTGTGTTGCAATCGATGTCAAATATAGTAACCCAATCCAGGTTGGGGTGAACCCAAAGGGAAAATGTTCAACAGTATCTAAAACTTGACAAAATTCACGAGCAACGCAAAAAAGTAAATGGGGGAAATTGAAGTCTAAAGTAAAAAAATAACAAAAATTGAATGCCTGAGTGTGTAAACAATAGAAGACAAACACTAGGACTTTGTTCCCCTTGGCTGCTCAACTATGTAAGATTCTCATACTCACTCCACCTACCCTCTTGCCCTGCATGCAAAGTTGACAAGTTATAAGATTCTCATACTCACTCCACCTACCCTCTTGCCCTGTATGCAAAGTTGACAAGTTATGTACTATCAATCATCTTGTGAACTTACTGATAGATTTAACCCTTTACCTTGTGAGTCTTAGGGTGTTGCCTTGTTGTCTTTTGTCTTTAACCTCAGCACAACTCTCACCTTTTGAGTCTTGAGTTGATTAGATAAGGGTTGGTAGCCTTGAATCACTATTGTAATCTCCTTTTCCCAATCTTAAACTCGCTTGTAAGGATGTTCTCGAATACAGGCAATCCTCAAGTCTCTGCATCAACTTGGATTCAATAAATATGAAGAATATTTAATATATGCAACGACAGTCTAATAGATGAATCTCCTACTTCTCTTACGTAGCTACTCAACCAGGGTTCCCACAACCCTAGTCAAGGAAATTAGCTACTCATATTGATGCAATAATCGATGATATTAATAAAAAAACATATGTAATTAACTGTACAACAATGAAATAAAGAAAATCCAAAGTCTTCAATTGAATAAAAACCCAAAAATTCAAGAACAAAATCTCAATGATCAAAGTATGCTAAAAGTATCAAAAGTAATGTAAAAGTGCATAACCTAATAAGGAATAACCCTAAGTTATTTATAGTATCTCAAAATAATAAAGAAATCCTAATAAAAATGGAATACGAAAAGTAAGTCGGCGCTCATTACAACTCATGTGGGCTACTCATAAGATTTTCTTATGAGTTATATGATATTAATCGTCAGCATTCTAGTGACTGATCTTTAGGGCTTCAAGCTTTTGCTATCCTTAAGATTCATCACCATGAGTCGTATTCAGTCTTTACGGCCCGTGGTCTTCACTCGTCATCACTTGAGCCTTAGACTTTAGGGCTTTGATAACTGGTCTCTTTACGACTTCTCATTATAAGTCGTAATCATAGTTTATGACTCGTGGTCTTCTTTGACTTTACCTATGAACATTAGCTTTGGCTTGTGCTCCTTTACAATTGCTCCTTACGACTCATAGTCACTCTTTACAAGTTGTGGTCATTCTTTAGTTGGCTCCTTCAGCTTTCCTTTTACTACTGTCTTAGTTACAAGTAAGGCTATTAGTCGTATAATAACTTGACAACTTGTAGGCAGAGTTGCAAGCTGATCAGATTTCAACATATTTAGAGATTTTTCTTCTATTTTTCCAAGCGACTTCCTTTTTAAATTCCATACACTAAAGAAACAAACACATCATATCCCTTAGAATAACCTAAGTCCAAGCTAAATTTTTTATTTTAAGCATCTAATGTGTCGTGTTTCCATGGTGCATCAGACTATCAAAGAGCTTCCTTTGTCCTCTACTCGAACTTAGAGTACTACCACACTATCAAATAAATAAACTACTTATTAATATGAGAAAAATGACATCCATATTGATAATTTATATTTCAATATGGAAATTGGGTCAAGCATCGACCCTCGAGGCCCGACAATGAAACCAAAAATTAATTCTACAAATAACTCACTTGTAGGATAAGGAACTCATGCCTAAAATTTGAATAGGAATTTTTTAGGCTTAAAACATCTTATAAAGTAAATAATTCAAGGAAACTAAATTCAAATTTAATAGAATTAATAGCATTATTTAGCATAGGCGCCACGACCTGAGGCTACCCCCTAGTCACAACATGGTGCTTAAGGCCATAAGTAACCCCAAGCTAACCCATGGTCTGGTAACTATTGTGAGAACTGAATAACATGATAACAAAACAACATATGTAGAAGATAAACTGATAAAGTGCTATAAAAAGAAATACTAAAATATATAAAATGACATGTCTAAAGTATATGATAAATACTGGAAACGAGACTGCCTTTCTGAAATCCTCTAAAACATAAGTAGTTGATAAGACAAACCCCCAACTAACTTCAATTGACAAAACATAAAGAAATAGTGAAATAACTAAAATATCATGTCATGTCGTCGATGGATGAGGATCACCACTACTATTGTGGGGAACTGCTGAGTTATCTAGGTATGGTTGAGAAACTGTGCGTCCAAACCCATGTTATAAGACAACATAGCACAAGTGAAAAATATACAATCAGTAATTTAAATGTACTGGTATGTGAGGTAAAGACTAACTAAAATACATGTGGAAACTGAACGTGGTTGCATGAACATGTAAAGCTGAGAATGCAAGACCAAGTAAGCATGTACTAAAATAATCTATAAAATTGACTGATTAAATAATTAAAAATCTGATTTCTTGGTCAAACAAACCTAAACTGATATCGACTGAGTACGGACTGAAATTATGGGAGCTATCATGTAACCGACATGCCCCAATCTGAGAAAATCAGTGTCCAACCTGTAACCCCAATTGAAAGGGTGTCCGTACCTTGCCACAGGTACTAACACATGGTTGTCAATGTGGAACCACAAGGCTAATGTCCCCAAGCACTAGGGAGTCAGTCTTAAATTAAAGAGTGGATCCTAAGAGAGTGTCAGTCCTAACTAGAAGGTGATATCACATAATCCTACGTTGGCTAAGTAGTTTTGGAACTTAGGGACTGCTACTAAGGACTCGGTCCTAACTGGCACGTGATCCCCCATCCCAAAGTCCACTCGGTGCTAAATCCTACTCCCAAATGAATGAAACTATTACTACTATGGTTCTAACATGATGTGGTACTATACTGATGAGTGCTTAGCATAAACATAATGTTCTAAATGTAGTAATAAAATCATAGTCTGACTGACTTGTAAATTCAGAATAAGGGCATGTATAAACAGATAGGTATTGGGTGTTCATAACCCTCCAGCACAGAATGATTACAAAAAATATAATAACAATATTTAAAACAGTGATATAAAGTTATAGTTCAAAGACCCAAAACATAAGATATTTCAATGAACGAGTGAGAAACATGAATTTGATCATGGAAATGTGTTAAAATTGAGAGGATAACATATTTTTATGGTTTAATTCATAACTTGATGATTTAGTATTAAATCAATTGAACATGACATGGGTAATTGAAATTTAAAACATAAAGTAACCTAATTTACATGGGAAGGCATGTTGACATAGCTTGAATTCAAATTTCTAAGAAGACATAGATTAAATTCATAATTTACATGGATAATTTTCCAAAAGAAGGTTAAAATCCATACTTGAACAAAAAGGGGATTTTTGGGATTCAATGGGTGGAAGAAAACCATTAATGAATAACCCACATACCTGAATGTTGAAGCCTTGGATAATTTTCTTAGTATTGAACTTGAATTTAATAAACCCTAATTACTTTTGGGGAGAAAGAAATTTTCCCTTTTGCTCTGTAATGGATGAGTTCTGAGCTATGATAGGTAAGGCCAGTTTTACGCTTGATAACTGTTGTTTACAGGATGAAACGACATAGCTTTAGGGTTAAAAGAGTGGAAAAGACAAAACCCTTAAAAATCATCTGAAAAACATCTGGAAGCTATCCCGATGAGTTTGGGCATGACTCGTAAGTTCTGAGTATGAGTCATGTCTAGAGTCATCACTAGGAGCCCAAATTTTGAACCCTACTATTGTGGGTATGAATCCTCCTGATGACTCGTATGTCTGCTTACGAGTCGTCATCAGTGAGTCGTAACCATTGACAGCTCTTTAGTGATTTGTCCATAACTTTTCATCCCAATATCATATTAAGGCAAAATTAGTATAGTTGGAAATATAATTTAATTTTCTATCTGTTGGTGGGTCTTGAGCTCAGAAATTCTTAGTAGAATAGAAGTTATGCTCATTTGGATATGACTATAGTTATATTCTTCATAAGAACTTAATTGCTAAGGTATGTTTCGACTTGTTCATGAGCTAAGAGCTATTTGAGGAATTAATATATGTACTAGTAACTTATAAATCTATTAAAACATGAGGATTTATTTTTGGATCCTTTACTATTCATGATACGAGTCAATCTTACTACTCGTAACAGGTCATTATGACTTGTAACCATTACTCGTAAGCTGGATAAAAACTTAGTGAACCTAGGTTGTTACCCTTATGAATCCACTTCATACGACTCGTACCATGACTTGATGACTTATAAGGTCAACTCGTATCCACAACAGACATCAACTACTACATACTGCCATGGTAAGACTCCAACATATGACTCGCATATTGTTTATATGACTTAAGAAGATAAGTTGTACATTGTACAGTAGCTTTTAGACATGGGATATTACAATATCTCCCCGTTGGGATCATTCGTCCTCAAATGAAATTATTTGAGTTGAGTTACTAGGAAAGCTGAGATCATAAACTAAATACCCAAGAGCTGAATTGTGATTAAATAACTAAATCTTAAACATGATACGTGGACTAAATTGAATTCATGAATACATCTATGACATAAGGATGGTTATATAGCTGTGATAGAAAATGAGAAAATCAATTAAGTAAAACCATTACCTCAAGCTAAATTGGAATTCATAGAAAAGAGATGGGCATACTCTGCTATATATCTGCCTCTGCTTCCCAAATAGATCCCTCAACAGACTGATTTCTTCATAGAACCTTAACCAAGGGGACTTCTTTATTCCTCAACCTATGAATCAAACGGTCAAGGATCTTATAGGATTTCTTCATAGGAGAGACTATCTTTCACATCCACACTCTCTAAGGGAACAACTAAAGCTGGGTTACCAATGCATTTCTTTAACAAAGAGGCATGAAACACTAGATTCACTGATGACAATTCTACAGGCAACTCCAACTCGTAAGCTACCTTCCTAAAATGACTGAAAATATTATATGGGCCAATATAGCGGAGACTGAGCTTCCCTTTTTTTCCAAATCTCTTCACCCATTTCATGGGTGAAATCTTCAAATAAACCAGGTCACCAACATCAAACTTAAGATCTCTCCTCGTCATATTTACATAAGATTTCTGACGACTTTGTCCTGTCTTAAGCCTTTCCCGAATCAGCTAAACTTTCTCCATCACGTCATAAACTAAATCTGGCCCTATCAAAGTAGCCTCTCCTACTTTAAACCAACCAATGGGAGATCTACATCTCCTTCCATAGAGAACCTCAAACAGAGCCATCTAAGTACTACAGTGATAACTATTGTTGTAGGTAAACTCAATCAAAGGTAAGTGGTCATCCCAACTACCCTCAAAGTCAATAAGCAGGCCCTCAACATGTCCTCTAAAGTCTAAATGGTCTGTTATGTTTGTCCATCTGTCTTTGGGTGAAAAGTTGTACTGAGGTGAACTTGGATACCAAGACCTTTCTAAAAATCTTCCAAAAGTGAGAGGTAAGTTGAGTACCTCTATCTGAAATAATATACAACGGAACCCCATGCAACTTCACCAACTCTCTAAGATAGAGTCTAGCAAAATCCTCAGCTAAAAACGAAGTATAAACTAACAATAAATAATCTGACTTATTCATTCTATCTATAATGACCCATATCGAATTATGTTGATGATGCGCACGAGGCAACCCTGTCACTGACAGTGCCTAAGCGCACGTTCAAGAGTATGTTGTTGACCAAGTAGTAAATTAGCCTTCAAGAAGCCAAATATCGATCCCATTTGGGCTTGATTCAACAACGATTCTATTCTAGTTCACAATTTAGATTCAATTGATGCAAGCGTAACCAAAAAGAGTTTTGAATATTTTAATTGCAAGTAAAGTAAACAATGCGTAAAGCAAAGATCTTGAAAAAATCAATAAGAGAAAACCCAGGGTTAAAGCACTTTCGAAAAATCATACTGCGTTATTGAAATTCATTCGTTAACTCGCTTATATTGGTTGTTGATTCATAGGGTTAATTGTGTGATCATGGTCTCCCAACCTCTAATCTTTTACCTAAGTTGAACCTTACAACTACATCATTGAGCGGGGATGTATAGTCCACTTAAGTTCTTTAAGCTATCATCCTACGTATGAATCAAGTAAGGTATCTAAGTACATCCCTGTCCTAGACACTAATTTGAATTCCTTCTTTCATAAAAGAATAGAAACCATACTTTGTTCATCTCCATGTTCTATCCCCTATTCCCTCCCCTGAGATCAAAAGGTAGATGATTGATATATTTTTCGAGTGATCAATCTATCAAATAGTTAAATCAAAGATGAACACACAAGCAATAATGATAAACAAAGTTAAATAAACTTAATTCAAAACAATAGTACTCTTGCTCTTGTCTTTAACCCCAAAAAGAGGGAGTTTAGTCATGCATAGTCATAATTGTAATCACAAAATGATAATTAACGACTAAGGACATGAATTAACTAAATTAAATTAATAAAAAACTAAAATTTGAAGTTTTAGCAGCCCCTTAATCCTACTAGACGTCCAAATATATGTAAAAACTTTTACAATGTTGTACTTATAGCCTAAGGTAAGCCAAAGCCGTGTAGGAGTTGGAACCAAACAATTTGTGAGCACGGGAGTGGAGGGGGCGCCGCCCTAGGTAGAGCACCTATCCAGCCACGGCACTGTGGGATCTATAGCCCCGCTATGGCTAGGGTGCCATGGGCTCATTGCCTCAACCCACTGGAATTTGCTTCTGCGATTTTGGTTTATTATTGTTCATCCCATCTTAGTTCTTTGTCTTGTGGTGTCTTTACCATAGATTTCCAGCCTTTATATCATCAATATATCACCATATTCAGCTCAAAAAGCTTTCTAAATAATCACACACCACTATTTAGACACAATCATAACACAATATCCATGACGATGAATCAAAACAAGAGCTAAGACTAGGCTAATTAGCATTGCTCTTTAACTTTATGTTCCGGCTCTTAACTTAATAAAATTGAACTTTGCACATTATGAACAAGTTATTCCACACATAATTACACATTAAAACAATTTGTAACACATTAAACACAATAGAATCCAATGGGATCAACTAAACAAGCACCTAGCTCAAGCTAGTAGTGCTAGTTTCCACGATTGAACTCTAAATGACTCATTTAAGTACAAACTTGTTTGGAATTCACTTTGAACATTGTAAACAAATACTTTAACACTTATATGCACATTTATCTCATTATTAACCCATATAGTACACGAATCATCCTCAAAACAACGCTAAAGAGACTAGAATAGTGACATTAGAATGCATAAATACACTCAACATCACCACCCTACACTTAAAACCTAGTTCGTCCTCGAACAACTCTTTACTCCAAGCATAATAGGTTGAGGAGACTCTACACTTCTACTACATGGAAGACACTCAATCTAGTACTATAATAACTAAACAGAATGCAAGTTCCTTCACTAAGCATGTTATTTACACCATTGAGAGCTCATGACAACTACTCCAAAACATCCTAGCCTCAAGAATTGACTCACTTAGTTGGAAAACTCATGCATATTATACAATCAAGGACATCATACAAATCACCCACATTCATCAAATATGTGCCCCTCACAATAAGAGAGTTACCCATAATCACTCACAATTAATCAATTTATAACATGATGGGTACAAGAATCAAATTACACTCACTCTCACAAGGAATTCACAATTTACACACATTGAACCATAGGCTTGCCCTTAGTGTAGATCTCAACTAATATCATAATGTTAGAATCAATTCGGTCTTTTATGGATTGTAATGTAGGCTAGGGACAGGTAGGAACTATTTTGGATAAATAGTGACTATCTTCCCTAAGCGCTTTAATACATCACTTTATACAATGAAAACAACTCTCCAATAACTAAATTACACCATTTTTGTCTACCACATTCATTTGTTTTTCACCCCATCTTATTAAACTCATTTACATACACTATGGTGGGAGTATTTTATGCACAACTCATTCAATTTGAACAAATTTTTATTTTTTTCATTACTTAACTCCCTCCTATGACACATTACAATTCTGTTTGCACACCAATAACTATCACTTTAGGGGCTTCAATTTCACCTTTTTCTTCTTTAATTTCACACTTCTTACTTACTTAATTTTTCATTAAAGCGCCTAGGAGATTTGGATCAAATTTAAGGGCTATCAAAGAAAAGTATTAGGATACATATGAGGCTGCCAAAGAAAAAAGCTAAAGTCTCAATGGGGCTTACTAGGATTAAGCACAAAGGGTAGGTCAAATAGAAGTCATAAAACAAGGCTATCAAACAAATACCTGTATCATCTTCTAAACCCACATTCTTTATTTCACTATGCACACATATGGGGTGTAATGCCCAAATATTTGATCCCGATATGTCACACGGTGCTTAAGACTACGAGTAGCCTTAAGCTAACCCTATCTGCATACTATTGAGCCTAAATCTTATAATGATGGAAATATAGACATAATAGTCATACTGAATGTAGAAACTATCTATAATATCTGAAAATAATCTTAACATAATCTCTGAAACATCAAAGCTGAATAATCTTTATCAAAACTAGTAGTCTGTCAAGCCTTTACAACTAATACTAGAGAGTCACTGGGACAAACCCTCAGCTAACTCGAACTGTCGAAAAGAAAGTGCTAAATCTCATAAACTGATAAATTGAAAATCTAAATGAATAAGTCCCCAAACTATGAGAACTCACCAACTTTGGATATAGATGGAGATGCTTGAACTACTCATGTTACTGATATGAGCACCTGAACCTACATTATGAGATAATGTAGCACATAGACGATTATGTGGATCAGTACTTTGAGGATGTTCTGAGTATATGGGGGTGATATGCATAAGTAAAACATCATCTCATAATCATCATTTATAAAACAATTCATGCTAAATGTAACTGACTCACATAAGCTGGAATATCTGAAATACTGAAATATTTAGTAATAAGAAGCAAAACATACTTTATGAATCTTGTGAGCCATAATATTTAGTTCTAAAAGTTATACTTTTATTCTCCCTTTAAATCATTCTGTCTAAGTAGAGAAGGACTCACTACTGAATCTAAAATCTGAAATCTAAAATCTAAAATTTGTAGCTATTATCTTTTATATAAGGTATAATCTGAGTAAAACTTGTGAGCCTTTACAATTAGTTTTCTAAAAGCTTTTTTGTTCTTCCTTTACTATTAAGGAGAATATTTTATCTTAAAATCATTGATGTTAGGCTTTTAAATTTTTAAGAAAAACTATTCTGCAAGGGAGGTTCTCTTCACCGACATAAACCATGCGAGCTACATGGAGCCCAACGTTTTGTCCTCCTAAGGAAGAAACCTCATGTTGGGGAGAGGTGTCATACTCTTTCCAGGGAGTATAACCTCAGCTTAAGTGATCACAACTTTGCCCACTATGGACACTTAATCTCAATCCTGTGGTGGAACATAGTTCTAGGGCATGAGATCTTGGAATCATACCCAACTCAATGCTAAATACTTCTCCCTTTAATTTGCTACGCTCATCTCATTGGAAATCCACGTTAAAACTCACATAAGGGTTTATTATTAAACTAGTTATGCATTTATCTGAATCAATCTGTAAAATGAAGCTATTTTTCTTTCTGAAATCTGTAATAAATCTGTAAAGTGGATTCCAAAACTAATTTGGGGATCAAAAGATCAAAACTTTATTATAAATCTGATATAATCATCTCATAAGATGCTTAAAGCATTATTTTTCTCAAAATCTCAACATATGAATTTAGGGCTTAAAACCCATGTATCAAACTCATATCAAAATATCATAATAATCATGCTTGATAATGAAAACAATGATAATTCATCTCAAAATCTGGAAATTACTTCAATAAGCATGAAAATATGAAAATAAGCATGCAATTCAACTTATAATTCACTTGAAATCTCATAATCTTTTAAATGGAAACATTGGGTATGAACCCTAATTTCAAATTCATGGGAAATCATATAAAATCATATAACTTTGAAATTTAAACAAGTTTTGGGCACAAGGATAAAACAAGATCCTTGTTCATTAACCTCACATACCTTGTTGGATGATTAGATGGAGAAACCTTGAATTTTGGATTCCTATTGAGTTCTTAGTGATAGGTTCTTGATTACCTTGTCTTGGGAATCCTCAATTTTAAGCTTTCTTAGAGAATCTATGGAGAATTTGGATTTCTTGGAGAAGGAGTTTTGGAGCTTTAGGATTTTTCTTTTGAAGAGAATGAGGAATAATGAGCACGAAGTGCTTTGAGTATGAAAAATCTTGCATTTTGGACGAATTGGGAGCTTGGAAAAAGTCCAAAATAACCTCTTTGAACTCCTAAATAAAGCTGGAAAAATGTATTAGGGGTCCCTATTAAATGGGCCACCGCAATGCGCCAATATCGCGGCGGCTCACTGGAATCGGACGATTAGGAAATTGGGGGCCTCCACGATATGGAGCTATCGCGTTGTCCCATGGGATTTTTAAAATTGGGACCTGGAATTTCAACGCGACATACCACCATCATGGTGCCTTATAGGAATGCCATTTTGTCCTTCAGCGCAATGCGCCACTACAGCATTAGACTACTGAAAATTGACAAATGGGAAAATGGACCTCTTCGCAATTCGCCAATATTGTGGAGGTCTACTAGAAAATAACAATTATAAATTTAACCATCTCCGCGACACAGTGACTGCCCAGGTGGCACACTATCAACTAAAAAATGTCTTAACTCCTTCACCAAGTGTCGGAATTGGGCGAATTTGGTATCAATGGAAAGCTTATTCAATTTCCCACACAATGGGAAGTATAAATCTAAATAATTCCACACGAATTAAATATTCTTCAATTTGAAAGTTATCCCTTAACATTCTAAGGATGAATTTAAGCTAAGAAGAGTATGGCGTATTACAATATCTCCCCCTTGGGAACATTCATCAGCGAATGTGGCTAATTAAGCTGAAAAATACTGAGGGATCTAAAGGTATAAGCTATCATGCACAACTAAAATGAACTGAATGTCTGAATCTCAAATATAATGAGCTACTGAACTATCTGTAAGTGCATGAATTCTTATGAAAATAACTATATAGCTGAATCTTAGAATAGGAAAAGACTGAATGAAGGAAAACTATTACCTTCAGCTGAATCTGAATTTATGGAGAAGAGATGAGGATACTTGGTATGCATGTCTGCTTCTATTTCCCAAGTAGCTACCTCAACGGACTGATTTCACCATAGAACTTTGACCAAGGAAACTTTTTTGTTCCTTAGTCTACAAATCTGATGATCAAGAATCTCTACTGGGACTTCTTCATATGAAAGGCTATTCTGAATATCTATATTTTCTAGAGGAACTACAATAGTTGAATCATCCATGCACTTCTTCAACAAAGACATATGAAATACTAGATGAACTGAGGATAAATCTGGGGATAGCTTAAGCTCATACGCCACCTTCCCAACATGACTCAAAATATATAAGGGACCTACATAACGAGGACTAAGTTTCCCCTTCTTACCAAATCTCTTTACCCCTCTCATGGGTGAAACTTTCAAATACACAAGATCATCAACCTCAAACTCAAAATCTCTTCTTCTTACGTCTGTATAGGATTTCTGATGACTCTGGGCTGCTTTTAATCTCTCTCTAATTAACTAAAATTTCTCCATAGCTTCAAATACCATGTCTGGCCCAATCAAAGCGGCCTCACCCACTTCAAAGGAACCAACCGGTGATCTATATCTCTGCCCATAAAGAGCCTCAAATGGAGTCATCTGACTACTAGCATGATAACTGTTATTATAGGCGAACTCAATCCATGGCAAATGCTCATCCCAACTATCTTTGAAATCAAGAACATAAGCTCTCAACATATCCTCTAAGGTCTAGAAGGTCCTCTCTGCCTGACCATCTGTCTTCAGATGAAAATCTAAACTAAGATGAACTTAGGTACCAAGACCCTTCTGAAAAGCTCTCCAGCACTGAGAGGTAAACTGAGTACCCCTATATGAGATGAAGGACAAAGGAAATCGATCCAATCTAACCATCTCTTGGACATACAACTTACCATATTCTTCAGTTGTATAGAATGTGTGAATTGGCAAAAAATATGCTGACTTAGTCAATCTATCTATAATAACACAAATCAAATCATGATGATGACACGAATAGGGTAAACTAGTCACAAAATCCATATTCACCTCTTTCCACTTCCAAGCGGGGATACCAAACTCTTGCAACGTACCACTAGGTCTTTGGTGCTCTGCCTTAACCTGTTGACAAGTTGCACACTTGGCTATAAAATCTGCTATATCTCTCTTTATACCACTCCACCAATAGATTTCCCACAAGCTATGGTATATCTTGGTAGTACCTGGATGAATAAAATAACGCGCACCATGCGCTTTTGCCATGATCCACTGCCTCAAATCATTAACACAAGGCCCAAGCAATCTACTTTGGTATCTCAACACGCCATTTTCCCCTTGGGAGAAAACCTCTACCTTTTGGTCTTTAACCAACTACTTTAATCTGACCAATCTAGATCCATGTCTTGATTCTCCTTCACTTCCAAAACTAGGAAAGATTCAGAACTACTCTAAATCCAAACATTCCCCTCGGTTGAGTCAACCAACCTAACACCTAATCTATCCAAATGGTGAACTTCTCAGGATAACTCTTTCTTATCATTCTCCATATGAGAAACACTGCCCATAGACAATCTACTAAGGGTGTCTGCCACTACATAGGCCTTGCCTGGATGATATAACACGCTCATATCATAATCCTTCAATAATTCCAACCACATTCTCTGATGAAGATTCAACTCCCTCTGAGTAAACACGTACTACAAGCTTTTGTGATCCGTAAACATATCAACGTGCACACCATACAGGAACTGTCTCTATATTTTCAAAGAAAACACCACAATAGCTAATTCAATATCATGGGTTGGGTAATTATTTTCATGAGGCTTAAGTTGTCTAGAGGTATAGGCTATGACCTTACCTCTCTGCATCAACACACAACACAAACCAACTCTGGAGGTGTCACAATACACCACAAAACCCTCCGTACCATCGGGTAATGTTAGGACTGGGGCTAAAGTGAGTCGAGTCTTCAACTCTTGAAAACTCTTCTAGGTGGAATCTGACCACTGGAACTTAACTTTCTTTTGAGTTAATCTAGACATAGGATACGCAATATATGAGAAATCCTCAATAAAACGTCTATAATAAAAATCTAAACCTAAGAAACTCCTAATGTCTGATGGAGAGATAGGTCTAGGCCATTTCTTATGGCTTCTATCTTTTGGGGATCCACTCTAATGCCATTAGTGGAAATAATGTGACTGAGAAAGGTTACTAATCTTATCCAAAATTCACACATGCCAAATTTGGTGAACAATTTATGATCTCTAAAAATTTGCAACACAATTCTAAGATGATCTACAAGATCATCCTCACTATGAGAGTAGATAATAATATCATCGATAAACACTATGACGAATATGTCCAGATACTATTTGAGAACTCTATTCATCATGTCCATGAAGGATGTTGGGGCATTGGTTAGCCTGAAGGACATGACTAGAAACTCAAAATGGTCATAACGAGTTCTGAAGGCTATTTTTAAAATATCACACTCCCTTACATTAAGCTGATGATAGCCGGATCAAAGGTCTATCTTTGAGAAATAACTGGCACCTTGGAGTTGGTCAAATAAGTCATCAATTCTAGGTAGAAGATATTTGTTTTTGATAGTAAATTTATTCAACTGGTGATAATCAATTCACATACGTAAAGAACCATCTTTCTTTTGCACGAATAGGAAAGGAGCACCCATTGGTAATTTTATTTGCCCTATTCTTGATTGCAGGGAACATAAGAATTCAATGAGTAATCATAGTAGAGCAATGAATCATAGTCATGAATTCAGCAGTTGGTTTGAACAGAAAGTTAAAAATGTTGAAGTATCTCATCATTTAAAATGGCTAGCTAAGGGGACCAATTTGGTGGCAAAGAAATGTAGCGCATATTTCATCAATGGATATCAATTTTATACAAAAGCCCGGGATGCCCCATGCAAGATTCAAAAGTCTGGAGTGACTTTATCAGCAACAAGGATAGTTTTCCTAGTGCTAGGGATTAAAATCCCATAGATGGAGATGTGGTTTAATATGGAGTTATTCGAGATATCCTTTAGATTGATTACTATGGTAATTTTAATATTGTATTATTTAGATGTGATTGGTATTAGAATGAAGTAGATGAGTATGGGTTGACCCGGGTATACTTCAATAAGTTATTTTGTAAAGATGATTCTTTTATGTTGGCATCACAAGTTTATCAAGTTTTTTATGTTGTGAATCCAATTGAGAAAGATGTTTCTTATGCAAGGAATAAAGTCCCCATAGATTTGTATGATCTAGAGGGAGAGAATTGCCCTAATATAAGAGAAACATTTTGGAGGAAGCCTAATAATGACATTGGTACCTCAACTAGATTAGATGAGGGTAACTTTAGATGGTCAAGAGAAGATGGAGCCATTGTTGTTGTTGATATTCCATCTACTGAAGAACATTCAGAAGATATAGTTGTAGAAACATCGGAAGAGAAGAATGAGTTTGATGGTACTGATTGGGATTGAATAGAGGCAGATGATTAGAAAAATAAATTCATTTGAATATATTCTCATTATTATTTTCATGTTTTGTGAGTGTTAATTTCCTTGTGCATACGTATCTTATATTCATGCTTGTTTATATCATTTTAATCATTTTCATTTATAAATTTATTCTTAAATAGTACAATTTTGCAGAATTGTCAAATTTTGATTGAAAGGAATATACTAAATCATTGAAAAGGATCGTGGTCTCATTGGTAAATCCCCCCCCCCTCAAATTTTTATTGTAAAACCATCTTTAGTTTCTATTAGTTCATCTGTTCTTTCGTCTTTGGCCACTTTCTAATTTTTTTCTACTTCACTTGATTTAGCATTTTTTTAACCTACTAATTGCTGACAATTTCTTGAAAGGTGTTGTTCATATTTTAAATTGTCTGGAATAATTATTTAAAGAAAATCGAGGGCACATTTAGGAGATTCGAGGTAAGTAAGGTTGATGTATGCATTTGAAGCATTTGGTATTTGTTATTGTTGTTGAGTTGTTCATTTTTATGGTAATTCTGAATATTTCTTAGCGTTGTTTATGTTTTACAATTCTATTTTTGTAGAGCTGGTCATTTTTATGCTAATTGTTAATAGGATAAGTTAGAACATTTTTGAATAAGTTAGAATCCCCTGATTGGACACCTTGCATAAGCCAGTGCATTGCCATTCTTATGTTATTCTTATATGGTCATTGTAAGTTTACAATAAAGCTATTCTTTACTTGAGCCGAGGGTCTATGGAAAATAGATTCTCTACCATCACAGGGTAGGAGTAGGGTTGCGTACATGCCTCCCCAAACCCCACCTTGTATGTTGTTGTTATTGGGTACTGAAGTTCTTAAAATTTAACTAGATGAACATGGAAAATGGAAAAGTTAGTGAATAAGGGGAAAGTATAGGAATTTTTTAGGAAATTGACTTTTGGCGCACCTTTGAATCTCAAAAAGTTATTTCTGGTTTTAGATCTATATAATTGTGTGATCATCGTTAAATCATGATGAAATTTATTTGCCATGTTTGATGAGAATAACAAGAATCCTGAGCTGGAGAAATATTTTAGAGTGTTTTTCCCCAACAAGCAGCCCAAATATCCACTCAACTTTGGGTCTTCTGATAGATTTTTGGACATTTCTATTGAAAATAATAATGCAAACTCAACTTCTCTCAAAAGTGACATCTGATAAGATGCTTTAAAATAACTATTGCATGGTTGGAAGATATAGTAATAATAAAATAATATGTTCTCTATGCAATAGCCTTGTTATGAGACACTACCTGCTCTCTGTTGGTCCTCATGGATTGTTAACTAGAGACAAAAGTGCATACATAACATAAATAATTGAGTGATGATTCTAAAATGATAAATGGAAGTAGTGATGTTTAAATTTTCTTTTCTTTAGTATGTTATAGTTTGTAAATCCATCTGTATTGAACTGGGCCATACTCTCATTGAAGAGGATGTGTGAGAATCTGGTTTGAAAGAGCATTAGGTGGATTTACGGAATTGTCAGTGGTCTGAAGATTTGAAGTTCCTGCACTCTGTACACTTTTTGTAGCTCTTTTCTTTGCCTTTGAACTTGAGCATAAGAAGCTTCCCACTATTATCTAAAGTCATTCACTTTCAGTATCAGGCTTTTAAGGGGTTTTTGGCACAGTTCAAAGCATGAATGTTCCAACAAAGATAGTTCCAGGAAAGACATTATCAAAATCATCATCTGGGGTTGTCCTAAAACCATCCAAATCACCAAACAAGACTCAATCTTTAACTGATTCTGCAAAAAATCCAGCAAACGAAAGTGCCAAAAAAGTCAGTATAGAAGTAAACAGATCAAAATCAAGAAATAAAAGTGTTTGTTTTCAATTAAATAGAGTTGGTGTTGTTGCAGCTGAGCCTAAAACTCCTATAAAATCGCCTGTTGTGGCAAAGGCTTGACATTCTGGTAGCATTACACCTTTTCACAGAGCTGAGAAATACAGCAAATGTAGATTTTATAGGTTAGAAACATCAAGTTTTTGTCTTTCTCAGATCAAATTAGCTTAAGTTGTTGGAAAACACACTATTTCTGCTGTTTTTTTTTTCGAATGGCTCTTGAATCCAAAGCTGAGGTTAGTGCTTCCCTCTCTTTTATTCTAGGAATTTAGGGTAACATGATTTAACGATGATCACACAATTATATAGATCTAAAACCAGCCAAACTTTTTGAGATTCCATCTACTCATACAGTTGTAGTTCTAATTGTATTAGTAGTTAATTTGAGAAATGCCTTATCTGCTAATTTTGTTGATGACATTTAAGGGAGACAAAGATGTGCTCTTGAGGGCTAGGTGTACTCTTTGTGAGTATACTGAATGGATTGAAATACCTTTTCCAGATTTATAATGCCTCTCTTTTTGGATCTGAATAGCTAGCTCCTCAATGCGTGTTGCATTTCGAATATTTGAAATGTATTTGAGCTTACTTGCAAATTGTTGTTTCTTTATAGTTAGCAATTTACAAAAAATAAAAATTGCATACTAATAAGACTATTAGTATGTTTTATTAGCATGTTTTGTCCAAAATGAAATAAGAAACAATGTTTATTGGTGGTTGTTATCTGGAATTACGATACTTAGCCTATTTTATATATTTTTGAACATTTAGATCAGAGTTGAACAATCATGAATCACCAGAAAGTTAAGAGCTTTGTTTCAGCTGGATCACTAGCAGCATTACAAAACAAATAGATACAAGAACAAAAGAAGAAGAATACATGCTATGTAAATGCAAAAGAAAATCATCATAAGTAGAAAGAGAAGTCAAACAACGTTTCAATTAGATCCCAAATACAGGAACAAGTGAAACAGGTGATTCAGGATCCTATCTTACCTGTAGCACTAATAGAAGAGCAAGTGTACCAAAAATTATCAGATTACTCCATTTGTGCATCACAACCATCACTCGAACAAGTGCATCAAGATCAATCACAACTTTCTAATTTTGAAGCAAATGAACAATCTGGAGAAGGCAAGAATACATAAATTTTAGTTTATACTATTTTAAAAATTATTTGCATTCCAGTAATTTTGTTGTTCGTATTATTGTAGGCCCTTCAATTAACAAAAAAAAAGGCGCTACACAAATGGCAGCAGTACATGGAAGAACTGAGCGTCAATTAATAGTGCTAAATGAGTTGAATCATCCTATTGGTCTTACTAAAGCAGTGATCACCGAGTTTAGCAGTTTTCTTGGAACTTTGGCAAGGAATGGGACATTTTGTCCTCTTAATCTTAGTTGGGCAAAGTTGAAGACAATAATGATATGTAGAGCTATATCCAGGTTCAAAGTTATCACTATTATGATTTCTAGTTCAAATTATTTCACGGTTTTTGCATTAACCAAATTGTACCAAATTACAAGACAAATATGACATTCTCGAAAATGGAAAAAATGGGCTATAAATAACATTGATTCTACTTTTAGAGGGCACAAGTCCAGGTTTAAGAAAGACCGGTATTATGCCTACCCCAATGATGAAATTCGATTGGCAAATAGTCCTAAAACTATTTCAGAACCTATATTTGCAGATTTGCTTCAGTATTGGAACGCCAAAGAAGCTAAGGTATGATATGAATACGTACAGTTATTACTTTGTTCCATAATCACTACTTCAATTTATTTTTTAAAACTTATCTGTACCAATTATCTTACAAGATAAGTCTAATGCTAACTAAATGAATTGAAAAATATGGAAGTATCCTCACACTATTGGCAAAACAAGTTTTGCTCTAATCCGCGAGGTTTGGTGTTCTTTTATATTGTTACTATGAACTTGTTGACTTTAAATTTTTTAATGTTGACTTACGTGTAACTAGGAAGAAAAAAGGAAAATTCTGATCCTGTATCAAATAAGGAATTCTTTGTGGATACTAGAAGAAGGAAATCTGGACGAGTGTACAAGGATTCATCTGAAGATATTACAAATAAAATAGTATGAAATTTTCTAATTCAAAATTGATCAAGATCATTTTTTCTTTATTAAATATTGAAACAACTCAATTTACTTGCTCGTTTTGAATCTGACTTGTAGGTTGAAATGGAGAGAGTAGAAAATCAAGAAAGTGAATATGGTAGCCAATCAGTTGATGCATTCACAACAGTTATGGGTCCTGATCATCCAGGTCGAGTAAGACTATTCAGATGCGGGGTGACCAAGTCTCTTTTAAAACAAAAAGAAAATGAATCTGGACCCTCTTCAAATATTATTGCAGATGAATTGGTGAAAAAGAGAATGGATGAACTAGAAGAGAGGATACAACAAAGAATGTAGGATCAAAGAGATACTATTGAACGAGATGTTACAATGAACATCATTGCACATTTGCAATGTCAAAATCCAGTATTAACCCTTGATCCTAATATGATAAGATTCAATGCTCATTCGTCAAGGGAAGAGGCTGCTATTCAACAAATCAATCTTTCATTTATTGGGAGTAACAATCAAGGTCTGTCTTTTTCTTCTCGCCCTTTCTTCTTCTTCTTCTTTTTTTGTAGCATTAGAATTTGTCTATTTTGAAGGAAGACTGTGGGATTTAAGCTATGAAATTATAGGACCTTGCATGTCAAACATAGATCCATCTCTCTCTAAATGAAACCTTTATAGATTTAATACCTATAATATTCATTGAGAAAAGAATAAACTGAACTGAAACACATCAAGAGAGAGGAGATAGTTAAAAAAAGGAAAAAAAACAATATGGAAAAAAGAAATAGCTAGGTAGTCCAGAAAGTGGCTAGTATGTTCATTTGTGGTAAGTTTCTATGCTTACCCTTATTAGGATCATAAAACCTTTATGGAAAGCATAGGATGCAGCATCTTGCTAGATGGATGGGTAGATGTGGAAAGCATAGGATGCAGCATCTTGCTAGATGGATGGGTAGATTTAAACGGTTGGAATCTGATTAATATCCTATCCTAGTGTACTGCCCAAGGGGCACCATTTATCTTCGTTCATCATATATTTAAAATTTCAATGGCAATGTTGATGCCATGGTATTATTTTTTGAGGAAGTTCTGGATTTACAGTCATGCTACTGTCCTAAAGCTTCTGGAAGATGCTTGTCCTGTTGAACTAGTAAAGCCTTCATGTGCCCTTTTTGACTCTGTAAACCATTGTATCATAACAAGAACACTTAATTAGGATGTTTCAGTCTTCTGAATAGCATATCTCAATCTTGGTTTCTTCGAGGAAGGTTAAAACAATGGCATATATGGTTGAAGATCAATCCTTTTGGATCAAAGCTTTGATGGCTGTGAAAGCAATCATTCTCCTGGTGAAAGTTATAAAATTGCTAAATGGTACTAATAAGCCACAAGTTGGTTTATATATGACACAGTAGATCAAGCTAAAGAGACTATTAAAAAGGAGTTCAAAAATGAGAAATCCTGTTGTGACACAAGTTGGTTTTATATTCTTGTTAGCATTATTCGATTTTTAATTTCAATTGACATGCTTGTATCTTCTTCGTTTATTTGTTTTTTTAATTCTAGTATTATTATTTTTTTAATGACTTAAATATGTTGTCATTTAAGTGCTAATTGAGATTATTTTTTCTCTTTTTAGAATGTTCAAAATGAAGGAGGAGATGAAGAAATTGATCTTACTTGAGAAAATTTTTGAATTGTTGATAGATGTTTTAGTATCAATATTTTTGATTTTGAATTTTGTGAAACCTATCACCACTCGAACTTGATACTTTATGGGAAAACTAATGATCATTTGACTTTAACATTTTGCTTTTGGATTTAGATTAATAGTTTGTTGGATATATTTTTAATTTGAATTATTATTAATGAAAGATTTTGTTATGATGTGTATATATAATTGTGTATTAATATAATTTTCTCTCTATATATAGATATCAATTGGTAGTTGAACTAGCTACAATAATAGGTGGTAAAACGTTGAAATAGGTAGCAAAAAAATGTTGCAAAAGATTCGAAAATTATTGCAATAGGTGTTAAAAACCGTTGCCATAGGTAGTGAAAAGCCGTTGCAAAAGATCAATAATTATTGCAATAGGGTTATTGCAACATTTTTTTGTCGTTGCAATAGAGACTATTGCAACGGCTCTTAACCATTGCAATATAGTCTATTGAAATGGTTCTTCACCGTTGTAATACATTCTATTACAATGTATCTTAACCGTTGCAATAGGTAATTCGAACCGTCTCAATAGGAGTTACAAAAGCTGTGACAATAGATAGATCTATTGTAATGTTCTTGGAACCGTTGCAAAAGTTGTTACAATAGGCCTATCCCAACGCTCACATATGCAACGCATATAAAACTGTTGCATTAGCTCTATGGCAACGATTATTATATCTATCGCAATGATTTTTGAACCGTTGCCATAGGGGTAATTTCTGGTAGTGGGTGTTTAGCCACGTATAGTCATAATCATAATCACAAGGTGGTAATTAATGACTAAGGACATGAATGAACTAAATTAAAGTAATAAAAAAGTAAAATTCAAAGTTTTAGTAGACCCTTAATCCTCCAAGACATCCAAAGATGTGTAAAAAAATGTTTACAATGTTGTATTTATAGCCCAAGGTAGGCCAAAGCCGTGTAGGAGTTGGAACCAAACCATTTGTGAGCACGGGAGTGAAGGAGAAGCCGCCCTAAGTATAGCACTGCTCCAGCCAAGTCTCTGCCCTAGGTAAAGCACCGCTCCAGCCAAGGTACCGTGGGCTGTATATCCCTGCTATGGCTAAGGCATCACGGTCTCATCGCCTCAACCCACTGGAATATGCTTCCGCGATTTTGGTTTAGTGTTGTTCATCCCATCTTAGTCCCTTGTCTTGTGGTGTCTTTCCCATGGATTTCCATCCTTTATATCATCAATATATCACAATATTCAGCTCACAAATCTTCCTACATAATCATACACCATGAACTAGAGACAATCATAACACAATATCTATGATGATGAATCAAAACAAGAGCTAAGACTAGGCTAATTAGTATTGCTCTTTAACTTTATGTTTCGACTCTTAACTTATTCAAATTGAACCTTTCATATTATCAACAAGTTATTCCACTCATAATTACACATTAAAACCATTTGGAACACGTTAAATACAATAGAATCCAACAGGATCAACTAGACAAGCACCTAGCTCAAGCTAGTAGCACTAGTTTCCACAATTGAACTTTAAATGACTCATTTAAATACAAACTTATTTGGAATTCACTTTGAACATTGTAAAAACATACTTTAACACATTATCAACCCATATAGCATACGAATCATCCTAAAAACAAGGCTAAAAAGACTAGAATAGTAACACTAGAATGCATAAATACACCCAACATCAGTCATAAAGTCCATGTTCACCACCTCCCACTTCCAAGTAGGGATGCTAAAATCCTACTGATTATTTGAACACTTAGCCACATACTCTGAAATATCATTCTTCATACCACTCCACTAATAGATTTTTTATAGATCACGGTACATCTTAGTGGCTCCTGGGCGGATACAGTAACGCATACTATGCGCCTCAGCTAATATTGGTTGTCTCAAACCATCAACACATGGAACACACAATCTACCATGACAATGAAGCACCCATCTCCCCCTTTAGAGAAAGACTCCACCTCTTGACCTCTAACTGTTTCTTTCAACTTAACCAAACTAGGATCCCTGTCTTGCTTTTCTTTTACTTTGGAAACCAGTAAAGATTCCGAACCATTATGAACCCATATACTACCTGCGACCGAATCATCTAATCGAACTCCTAACCAAGCAAGCTGATGAACCTCATGGACTAACTCCTTATCATCATCAACATGGGCAACACTACCCATAGAAAATCTATTAAAGGCATCCACCAATACATTGGCATTGCCTGGATAATGCAACACACTCACATCATAGTCTTTCAAAAAATCAAGACACCTTCTCTAATGAAGATTCAGGTCTTTCTTCGTGAACACATACTGTAAACTCTTATGATCCATGAAAACATCAACATAAAACCCATAAAAGTAATGCCTCCAAATCTTTAAGGTGAAGACAACAGCTACCAACTCAAGATCATAGATTGGATAATTATTTTCATAGGGCTAAAGCTATCTAGAGGCATAGGCTATGACCTTACCTCTCTGCATAATACACAACCAAGACCAACTCTAAAATCATCATAATACACTAAAAACCCATCTATGTCATTTGGCAAAGTCAAGACTAGAGCAGAAGTGATTCGAGTCATTAACTCCTGAAAAATCTTCTTGCAGAAATCTGACCACTGAAATTTGACTTTCTTCTGGTTAGTCTATACATGGGAGAAGCAATAGAATAAAACCCTTCGACAAACCATCTATAATAGCCATCTAAACCCAAGAAACTCCTAGTGTCTAATAGAGAGATAGGTCTAGGCCATCTTCTTACTGCTTTAGTCTTTTGAGGATCAACTCAAATGCCATCACCAAAAACAATATGACCAGTGAATGTTACTGATCTCAGCTAAAATTTGCACTTGCTGAACTTAGTGAATAATCGATGATCCTTAAGGGTCTACAATATAAACCTCAAATGGTTTTCATGATCACTCTCACTATGGTAATCGACAAGGATATCATCAATGAAGACTATGATGAACATATCTAAGTACTTCTTGAACACCCTATTCATTAAGTCCATGAAAGCTGAAGGGGTATTTATTAGTCTAAAAGACATAACTACACTAATAAATGTCATATTAGTCTAAAACATTTATTATAGCTGAAGGGGCATTCAGCAAGTCCATAAAAGCTGAAGGGGTATTTACCCGTAACTACATCAGGAGAACTTTCCTGATCATACCGATTTTGGAGAGCATACAACTTGTTCTGGCATTGCCCACTATTGGAACTAGAGGTAGCACCCTATTGAGTCGGGTGACTACTGGGGCTAATGAAAAGTTAGATTGGACTTGTTGGCGCTGGTCCTTTCCCCTTAAAGTAACCATTGGAAACTCCCTGATCCTATGGACTGGCTTTCCATACCCAAAACACATATCACTACCTGATCTGCACTTACCCTGATAATTCTTACCATACTTTCTGCAGAGTGGATTGGTACAACTACTATTCACACTACCCCATGACTTGGGGCCATGCGCTCTATCCCGAGTATCCTACCAAAACTAAGGCATCGGCACGCTGGCTGAAGATGGAGTTGGGGCTAAAAAATTTTGGTAGAACTGAGAATGGTTACCGCCTTCCTACCTTGGCTAAAAAAATTTGAAACTACCTATTCTGACCCTCTTATTCTATCTTTTCTTCTATATGATCTTCTTCTCCTCAATCTACTAAGCGTGAACCATTAGTCTAGAAAGGTCCATCTCCTTAATCAGCATGGCAGTCCTACACTCCTTGACTATACTATCAGATACACTAGACACTAACTTACTCATCTTGTACCTGGAGTCATCCACCATAGTCGGAGCATACCTGACAAACTGAATGAACTTGAGCGAGTACTCTCAAACTCTCATGCCACCTTGCTTTAAATTTATAAAGTCTTGAACCTTAGTTTCTATCAAGTCTAGTGGGAAGAACCTACATAATAAAGTCATGGCAAACTTCTCCCAATTTATAGGTCCTATATCAATACCTCTACCCTCCTTCCACTACTTGAACCAGGTGTGAGCCACTCCCTGCAACTGGTAAGTAGCTAAGTCTACACTCTCACTCAAAGTGACACCCATGAAGTCAGTTACTTTCTACACCCCATCCAAGAACTCCTGCAGATTCTTCTCAAACTTGGATCTAGAAAACAAAGGGGGATTCATTCGATTGAATTATTGAATCTTGGATGCAGCTGTATTCGACACTAAATTGATAGGAAAAATAGTCTACTTGTTGTTCTAAGAAGCTACAGAATGGGCCAAAACTGTGAAAGCAACCCTGAACTTAGCGTGAGAAACATAGTCATCAGGGGATCTTCCTGAACAGGTGGTGGTATGGGTTGACCCTTATTTCTTTTTCTATTGTTTCTACTGGGAGGCATTGTTTGTAAATGAAATGACGGACGAGTTAGAAAAAGTAATTCAATAGAGCTCATACTCTTTTCCACAACATGAATACCGAAAGAAGGGAAAATTTTCTAAAAATATCTCATAGCCTCTTGTCTATAAGTGTGGTGCACTTCACACCCATGCATAAGAATCTACTCAACACGGCTTTCAGACACCCTAGGACACTTTAAAACCTTAGGCTCTAATACCAAGTTTTGTCATAACCCAAGGTTACCCCTAGTTACGACATGGTGTTTAAGACCACAAGTGACCCCAAACTAACCCATGGTCTGGTACCTATTGTGAGCACTAAATAAAATGATAACAAAACAACATGTGTAGAAGAAAAACTTATAAAGTGCTATCAAAAGTAATATAAAAATAAATAAAATGACATGTCTGAAGTATCTAATAAATACAAGAAACTAGACTGTCTATCTAAAAGCCTTTAAACATAAGGAGTTGATGTGATAAATCCCAAACTAACTCTAACTGACTGAACATAAAGAAATACTGAAATAACTAAAATATCACGTATCATCCTGGAAGGATAAGGACTTACCACTACTATTGTGAGGAACTGTTGTGCTGTCTAGGGATGGTCAAGAAATTATGTATCTGAACTTATGTTATAAGACAACATAACGCAAGTGAGAAGTATGCGACCAGTACTTTGAATGTACTGGTACATGAGGTAAAGACTAACTAAAATACATGTGCAAACTGAATGTAGTTGCATGAACATGTAAAACTGAGAATGCAAGACCATGTAAGCATGCACTAAAATAATCTATAAAACATACTGATTAAATAACTCAAAATTTGATTTTTTGTTCAAACAAACCTGAACTAATATAGACTGAGTATTGACTGAAACTTTAGAAGCCCCAATCTGAGAAAATCAGGGTCCAACCTATAAACCCAATTGAATGGGTGTTAGTACCTTGCCACGGGTTCTAACATATGGCTGACGATGTAGATCCACAAGGTTGATATCCCGAAGGACTAAGGAGTCAGTCCTAAACTAGCGGGTGACTTCTAAGAGAGTGTCAGTCCTAAACTAGAGGGTGAAATCTCATAATCCTACAGTGGCTACATAGTTCTGAAAATTAGGGACTACTACTAAGGACTCAGTCCTAACTGGCGAGTGAGCCCCCATCCCTAGGTTTACTCGGTGCTAAATTTTACTTCTAACTAAATTATAATGGTATTATTATAATAGGTCAAACATATTGTGGTATTGTACTAATGAGAGCTTAGCATGAAGATAATGTTCTAAATGTAGTAATAAAATCATGGTGTGACTAACTTGTAACTTGAGAATAAAGACATGTATAAACATATAGGTATCGGGTGTTCATAACCCTCCAACACAAAATGACAACAAAAATACAATAACAATATTTAAAACAATGATGTAAAGTCATTGTTCAAAGACCCAAAACATAAGACATTTCAATGAATGAGTGAGAAACATGAATTTGATCATAGGAATGCGTTAAACTTGAGAGGAAAACATATTTTAATGGTTTAATAACTTGATGATTTAGTATGAAATCAATTGAACATGACATGGGTAATTGAAATTTAAAACATAAAGTAACCTAATTGACATGGGAAGGCATGTTGACATCACTTGAATTCAAATTTCTAAGAAGACATGGATTAAAGTCATGATTTACATAGATAATTTCCTAAAAGAAGGTTAAAATCCATGCTTGAACAAAGAGGAGATTCTTAGGACTCAATGGTGGAAGGAACCCATTGATGTGTACCCCCACATACCTGAATGTTGAAGTCTTGGATAAATTTCTTAGTATTAAACTTGAATTTGATGAACCCTAGTTGGTTTTGGGGAGAAAGAAATCGCCCCTTTTGCTCTATGATGGATGATTTCTAAGTTATGATAGGTTAGGGTAGTTTTCATGCTTGATAACTATTGTATGAAGGGTGAAAAAATGTAGTGTTGGGGTTAAAAGGTGGGAAAAGACCCAAAAACCCTTAGAAATCATCTGGAAAATATGTGGAAGCCGTCTCGGCGAGTTTAGGTATGACTCATAAGTTCTGGGTAGGGGCCCGTGTCTTGAGTCATCACCAGGAACCTAAATTTCAACCACTACTATCGTGGGTACGAATCCTCCTGAAGAATCGTATAGTCTGCTTACGAGTCATGATTAGTGAGTCGTAACCACTGACAGATTTGGCAGTGCTTCAGTAATTTGGCCATTATCTTTTACCCTGATATCGAATTAAGGCAAAATTAGTATTGTTGGAAATCTAATTCAACTATCTATCGGTTGGTGGGTTTTGAGATCAGAAATTCTTAGTAGAACAGAAGTTATGCTCGTTTGAATATGACTATAGTTATATTCTTCATAAAAACTTAATCGTTGAGGGATGTTTCGACTTTTTCATAAGCTAAGAGCTATTTGAGGACTTAATATATGTCCAAGTAACTTATAAATCTATCAAAACATAAGGCTTGATTCTTGGATCCTTTACTGGTCAGGATACGAGTCATATCTTACGACTTGTAGCCACTACACGTAAGCTCAATAGAAACTTAGGGAACCTAGGTTGTTACCCTTACGACTCCATTTCATATGAATCGTACCATGACTTGATGACTTATAGGGTCAACTCGTATCTACAACAGACTTCAACTACTCCATACTGCTATAGGTACGACTCAAACATACGACTCATATGTTGTTTATACGACTTAAAGAGATAAGTTGTACATTGTACAGTAGCTTTTAGATATGGGGTATTACAATAGGATTAACAAAAATTACACTAGGGGATTAGAATTAACTTACCCAAACACAAGATGATGAACAACCCACAAGAAATAAGCTCTTACAAGCTTCCAAGGTCCCAAGTTCATGAAAAATGAATTGGAAACGAAGGGAGAAATATTTTATCTGAGGAATCCTATCATGATCGAGGGACTACATTTGTCCACACTACTATGATCACGATAGCCTTTTCGTGATCTTAAAGGGCAACTATCCAAACACTACTAGGTCCTTCATCGCAAACTTAAAGGATCTTTTACAAATGTTATGATCAATTTATCAAACCTTCACAAGTGCAAAGGATTATCACAAATGCGATGAATAAAGTTGGCCTGGACCAGCTTGAAAAAACAATGATTTTTCAAGTCCAAAATGACTCTAAATGGACCCTCAAAATTCATTTAGAATCCCATGAATACAAACTGAATATATTACTTTACTAAAAATGATATTCTAGGCTTAATAGAATCGACAAAATGAACAATAGAGGTCATTTCAATGAAATGTTGGCCAAAGTCAACACTTTTATAAAAGTCACATAAATCCAACCAAATGCCTAAAATGAGTCCAAAAGCCTTAAGATTCAAACTAAAAGCCCTTCTAACGAAAAATCTACATTCTAGAGCTATTACAACTCAGAATTCCCATCTCAATCCATTTTTTTAAGAATGGTGATCGGAGTCAAACTTTCCACTTTAAAAGTTGTAAAATAGGAAAATTAGTTTAAAACTCGACTAGACACTTTAGGAATTGCACCATCCATCACAAAAGGTATGGGAAAAGTGAAAATGGAGAAAATGCACAAAAATATGAAAATGATCTAAAGGGTCATTAGAGTCAATGTGTTTGCAAAATGAGAATTGATGGGCTAATCATATTTGAAATTAAATGCCTTTAGCAACTTATTTAAATCATTGTAGACAACTTGCTTTGCCATGCTTAGATATAGGTAGAATAAAATGTCCTGCTTGAGATAAGCAAAGGTTTTAAGTTTGGGGTATTGATGAATAGTGAAATTATGGCACATCTGATATCTTTTACTTAAGTTTCTAATATCCTTATGCATTTTTTTTTGTATTTTTCATGTTGGAATGTAATGTTTTCTTGTAGGTGTTTGATGGTAAAATGTCAAAACAAGGAAAAACCTAAAAAAACATATGGAGCATTCCATAAGCCATAAATTTGATGTACGAGCCATAAATCCTAGCATAGAAAATATCAAAGGATGGTACTTGTATACAATGGAAAGTATGCACTACATATCACATTCACGGTGCGTCAATATGAGTAAGATAGTGCTGAAAAAAAGAAACACAAAAGGTTTCATGGATTGTGGATTATTTGTACCACATCAATGTAGTAACCATAGAAAGTATTCTACGGTGGAGTTAAAGAAAATTTATGGACTGTACATAGGGGCGGACTCACGTGTTAGGGTGGGGCTGCACGTGCACCCGGTAAGTTCGGAAAAATTTATGTATACGTACATATATATACCTTAAGAAACTATTATATAAATTATGTCCACCCTAGAGAATACAAAAGCACCTTGGGCGTGTTGGTTCTAAATGTTGTTTCCCGTAGATGTGACCCGGGATCGAATCCTAGGGTCAAGTTTCCTTTTTCTATTTTTTGTGTTATTAATTTTTTAACAACAAAAGTAGTAATGAGGAATCAAACCTGCAACCTTTTTGCTTACACAATCCACCCTTAACCGCTAGGCTACTGCACTCATATATTTATAAGAAAGTTAAGGTTTAGATATTATCCTAAAACCTATATTTGGCCTATATATTTGTATTTTTGTCATTACTTAAGCATTTAATGATCAATCAATCAGACACGATACTATCCCTCAGTCGTCATTGGAAGATTCGCGAGCGCTTATGTTAAGATAATGGTGCACCCGCACTCTTCAAATCCTGAGTTCACCTCTGGGGTCGGTGGGAATTTTATAGTTTTTAGGATTCTAGTTATAGGTTATTATAACTACTTTTTATAGATTTTTACAGATAGATACACAATTTTACAGATTTGTAGTAAGATTTGCACTGTCTGCAATTATTTTCTCTATATACGTAGTCTGTTAGATCATATCTATATCTATAATCTATATCTATAACTTATAATCTATAATATATTAAAAATGTGAAGGTCCTTAAAAATGTTGTTTGAAATTTTTGCCCTTTATTAAAAATATTTGTTTTAGACAAAATCGTCTTTTCACTCTTCTTCCTAACATTTAAAAGTCAAAAACTAATTAAATATGGGAAAACCTATCCTTATTAGAAGTCATCAGAAGTAATGACAACTAATACTTTTTTCATTAGTTTAAGAATGCTAAATCAACTAAATTTAATTTTAAGAAGATTTGAAAAATCTAAAAATAAATATAAAAGCGTTAGAATAAGAAAAATTAAAGAAGTACCAAATTTTTAAAATTTTTAAGTACGTAATAAGAATGTAATCAATGATATTGTAAAGATTTGACTTTAGAAACAAGAAAAGGTTTTAAACATTAAAAAAAAATTGTACCACAAATATGGTTCAACGTCCTCTGACAACAGGGAAAAGAGTTACGACATGACAAGAGTTATTACATGACAAATGCAAAAATGATGATCCATCATCCACTTAAAACTTCTAGGGGTAAAATATATATGTGCTTATGCTAAAATATATGTTTGTGTTTACATTATTATATTAAAGTATAAAAAATATTTGAAAAGTGATTTGAACTTTTACACTTCATTACAAAAGTCTACAATAAACAAAATAATTTAATTTTAAATAATCAAATGATATACGTGCGAAGCAAGTACGGTTAAACTAGTTATACTAAAAGTGGGAAGCTCCCAACTTTAAAGTTGGGCTATGATTTTACCCCTTAAGTAAATTAAAATATAATTAAATTTCTAAATAAATAATAATATTTTAAATCATGTCAAATGGTGAATTATTATTATTATAGTTTCACAACCTTTTCACCTCCTAGATTTCATTGCAAGTTGTCAATAGATTTATGAAGAATTAGGTAGCTAACCTTTAAGATTAAGATAATAATTATCTTATAGCTAATAAAAAATAACATCATATAGCAAAGTAATTTCTCATCAATGACCAACTTAATTACCCATAATGCAATGGTAAATCAACATACATATAACCATCGACATTAGAAGAAAAACAGTTACAAAAGCTACAGATATAACATGTCAGTTCATTTCATCCTTTTGGTTTGTAACGTGCAAAACTTTCCTTTTTCTGAACCCATAATTGTTTCTTAGGGCCACCTTTTTATGAAATATTGATAATTTTCAAATTAATAGTAGTTATATAATTTAATGAAATCATATTAAATATACGTTATAACTAGATAATTTGATCGCGTTTCACACAATCATAAAATACCTACTAACAAAATAATTTTTAAAAATATTAAGCGCTCAATATTCTAAAAAGCTCTTGATCTAATTTATTATTAGTCCTTAAATTTTATAATTTTTATATTTTTAGGAAAATAAGAATTAGTAAGAAAAAGTTTCATATATCAAGAGGTTAAACACACAATTCTTTAATTTAATACAATTTAAATATATGTATTTAAGTATTTAACTTTCTTCTTGCTTTCATCAAACCATAAACTTTTGTTCGGATAATGTTTCTTCAATTCTATATCTTTTTGGACATTTTATCCTTTCATGGTTCATATTTATCTTTTTCTCTTTTAACTTTTCATCATCATCTAAATAATTTTCTAATGCTAATTTTTTTCTCTATCATCTATTTTAGTATTTATTTATATTTCTTTATTACCTTTTTCTCTTGCTTCCTCTATATATCCTACCTTTACTTTAAAAATGTAAACTTACAAATCTTTTTTTGTATTTTTCACTTTCTGACATTTCTGAATTTTTTGTTGTTTCAATATTTGCAATATTTACAAATAAAAAGTACATCTCAAAATAGAGGAGGGGGGGAGCAAATAAGTAGAAAACAATTTATTAATTTTCTTAAGAAAAAATATTTAATATTATTTTTTAATTGTGCCTTTAGATCTCCTGACATGACAGTGATAAATTATAATTGCTTCACGATCTCATACCAACATGTAATTTTATAAAATATATCACCTAAATAAGTCTAAAAAAAGCAGATTGTGGCCTGTCTCAAGGCCAAATAGTAGTTTCGGACCATCAAATAGCTTCTTTTACCCTCTATTCGAACTTAGAATACTGCCACACTATCAAATAAATAACCTACATATTAACATGATAAAAAAAACATCCATATTGATAATTTATATTTCAGGATGGAAATTGGGTCAATCGTCAACCTTCGAGGCCCGACAATGAAACCAAAAATTAATTCTACAAATAACTTGCTTGTAGGATAAGGAACACATGCCTGGAATTTGGGCAAGAACAGAACTTTTTGAGGCTTAAAACATCCTATAAAATAAATAATTCAAAGAAACTAAATTCGAATTTAATATAATTAAGAGCAATATTTAGCATAGGATTAACAAAAATTACACTGGGGGACTAGAATTAACTTAGGCAAACACATGATGATGAATAACCCACAAGAAATAAGCTCTTACAAGCTTTCAAGGTCCCAAGTTCATGAAAAATGAATTGGAAATGAAGGGAGAAATACTTTATACCGAGGACCCTTATCTTGATTGTCGGACTATATTGGTCCAGACTACTATGATCACAATGGCCTTCTCGTGATCGCAAAGAACAACTACCCGAACCCCACTAGGTCCTTCATCGCAAACATAAAGGATCTTTTACAAATATGATGGTCAACTTATCAGACCTTCATGATCCCGATGGCTTTTCACAAATGCGATGAACAAAGTTGGCATGGACCAGCAGCAGCTGGAAAATCAATGATTTTTCAAGTCCAAAATGACTCTAAATGGACCCTCGAAATTCATTTAGAATTTCGTGAATGCAAACTGAAAATGCAACCTTACTGAAAATGATATTCTCAACTTAATAGAATCGACAAAATTATCAATAGATGAAATGTTAGCCAAAGTCAACACTTTTCTAAAAGTCACATAAATCCAACCAAATGTCTGAAATGAGTCCAAAAGCCTTGGACTCAAACTAAAATCCCATTTAACCAAACTATATTCTGGAGCTATCAAAGCTTTCAGAATTCCCATCCCAATCAATTTTTAAGAATGGTGATTGAATTCAAACTTTTCAACTTTAAAAGCTATAAAATAGAAAAATTAGTTTAAAACTTGGATGAACACTTTGAAAACTGTACTGTCCATCACAGAAGGTATGGGAAAGGTCAAAATAAAGAAACTACACAAAAATATGAAAATGATTTGAAGGGTCATTAGAGTCAATGTGTTTGCAAAATCAGAAATGATGGACTGATCATATTTGAAATTAAATGCCTTTAGAAACTTATTTAAATTATTGTAGACAACTTACTTTGTCATGATTAGATATACAACAACAACAACAACCCAGTATATTCCCACAAAGTGGGGTCTGGGGAGGGTAGAGTGTACGCAGTCCATACCACTACCCCTAAAGAGGTAGAGAGGTTGTTTCCGATAGCCCCGGCTCAATATACAAGGCAGTATACAAAAGCAAAATATATTATTTTTAAATAACAAATAAATATATACTCTAGTTGTATTTAATTGATCAAAAAATAGACGTGAAGAATTACAATTTATTAACTTTTTTCTTTTCGAAGTATGAAACATTGACAGAAAAATAAGAAATGTCGTAAAATTGTAATTAATTGCCAAAAAAATAGAAGAAAAATTTCTTTTTATAAAAAGGAAAAATAGTGAAAAAATAAAAAAGTGCAAGCGAGAAAACAAAAAGCAAATAGAGAACAAGGGTCAGCTAATCAACAATGGCCAATATGGCTAATATATGGAAATAAAACTCCTTAGGTCATTCGGTGGAATTTGTTTAGGCCAAATGACGATTCATATCCTTTATCCTTTCCTTTTTTTAATTGGTATATAGATAGAATAAAATGTCCTGCCTGAGATAAGCAAAGGTTTTAAGTTGCGGGTATTGATGAATAGTGAAATTACGGCACTTCTGATATCGTTTACTTAAGTTTCTAATATTATTATGCATTTATTTTTTTGTATTTATCATGTTGGAAAGGAATGTTTACTTGTAGGTGTTTGATGGTAAAATGGTCAAAACAAGGAAAAAACTGGAAAAAAAAAAAAAACTCATATGGAGCATTCCATGAGCCATAAATTTGATGTACGAGCCATATAGCATAAAAATATCAAAGGTTGGTACTTGTAAATGATGGAAAGTATGCACTACATAGCACATTCACGGTTCGTCAATATGAGAAAGACAATGCTAGAACGAAGAAACACATCGCACATTCACGGTGCACATTCACGATCGTGGATTATTCTATAGTTTGTGGATTAATGTACCACATCAATGTAGTATTCTACGATGGATTTAAATAAAATTTATGGATTGTACATCGGAGTGGTATTTAGTTTTTAAGATTCCAGTTTTAGTTTACTATAAATACTTTTTATGGGGGGTTTTCATATTGATATACAATTTTACAGATTTGTAGTAATGTTTGCATTGTTTGCAATTATTTTTACTATTTACGTAGTCTGTTGGATCATATTATATTAAAAGTGGGAAACTCCAAACTTCTTTTTTTGATAGATTGGGATTTCATTTATTCATTCAAAAAGTAGTAGAATGTAAGAAGTGTAAGGATCCATCCTCATTAAACATTTGAGGTATATGATTGTCATTAAGGTCTGGATTACAAAAATGAATTTTCCTAGCATATGTAGTTCCTAGAGTGTCTTCTTCCACCTCCTTCATAGCATACATGAGAGGAACTTCCAAAATTTCAAGCTCACTGGATAAGGTCCCTTTAGTGCTTTCCTTAGCTGGTTGTCCACTACTATGTTCTACTCTGTGAGAATATGTTGAATGGTGTTGATTCCCAGCTCCTACATTAGTTTTTTTGCACTCAAGAATATGTTAGTGTGGGAGATTGCCATTTTCTATCATGGTGCAAGCATATGCAGAGTCGAATTCGACAATTAGGGGGGATGTAAGATTTTTATCTTTAGCTATTTTAAGGCCAGTAGCAATTGCCAAGAGCTCTTCTATAATAGGGTTAGTGTATATGCATATTTTGGTAAATCCAGTAACTCAATTTCCCAGAAGTTTCGGATCAAACCCCCAACCTCATCTGTTTGTGGCTTGGGAGGCTGATCCATCAATGTTAATCTCGAGTGTACCCGACATTGAAGGAGTCCATTTGACTTTAATGGTGGTGTTTTGGCGCCCCTTTTTCTTGTTAGGGTGAATGATTAGATGATATATTGTACATTATTTATGACCTAGTCAACATCTATAAGAGAACTATTACTTTTAAAATTACATTCATTTCTGGATAGCTAGATATTCCACAAGCTAAAAGGTATAAATAATGGACCAAGGAAGCCAGTTGTTAAAGTTCTTCTGGTGGATAGCGTCCCAAGTATGCTATCATTTTCCCATATTTAGCATAGAAGAGTCAAAAGTGGCTTGGAGGAGCTTTTGGCTGCTAAGGTGGTCTAGAAGGCTTGATCTTTGGGCCAGTGAAAAAAGATATGATTCATATCTTCACTGTTATGGTTGCAGGATTTGCAGGAAAGGTCGAGGAGAATGCCAATATTGTGGAGGTATTAATTTGTGAGGATCCTTTCACAGCTGAAAAGCCAGAAGAAGTCCTTATTTTGTTAGGAATTTTAACCTTCCATAACCAGAGGAATTACTTTGTAAGTTCTCTCGAGGTCGTGGCTCTATCAATCAGGTGATAGGCACTATTGGTGGTGAATTTGCCAAAGATGGTGAGTCCTTAGACAATGTTGTCGTCCTTTTCCTGGTTGATGAATAAATGATAGTCTCTGATGATGGTGGTGATGGAAGGGGAATGGGACAAAGAGAGGTTGTCTAGTTCCCAAGAGTTGTTTATGAAGATATTCCTGATTTTAAGCTTGTGGTCATTGGCACTGAGATGCCCTTGGAAATGGTTTCTTATAGGAACAAGATCATGGAGCCAGGAGTCCATAAGGAAGCTTACTTTATTCCCTTTGCCAATGGTCCACTCAGAAACTTTTTTGCAATATTCCCAGTCCTTTCTGATTCCAGGTTCTAGAGATTGTTATGGGGTGGTCCTTGTGAGCTCTATTATGTCAATGCTTGAAGTAAAGAACTCTAACCGATAGGGATTGGGTGTTATTAAACATTCTCCAGTCCAAACTAGCATGAAGATCTTTGTTCTTGATGCTAACTTTCCTAATTACCAAACCTCCCTCATTTTTTTGGGTGGTTAAGGTGTCCCATGTTAGCAAATGGAGCTTTTTCCTCTCAAAAGTAGTGCCCCATATAAAGTCTCTCTAAATTTTGTCTATGAATTTTCTGGTTTTCTCAAGGAGGGCAATGTATTGCATTATGTGAGATAGGATTCCACCCAGAGAGGATTTTGCTAGAACAGTTCGACTAGTCATGTTGAGGAATTTAGTCTTCCAGCTATTAAACTTAGAGTGCATTCTATCAATGATGAATTGAAAATCAGTGTGTGTTGGTCTAGAGATAGGAAAGCCTAGGTATTTTCTAAAGCTTTTACTGCTTAGGATATTTAGATAGCTGGAACAAGCTTCAAAATTTGAGATGAAGCTATTGTTGGAAAAGAGCACTCTTGATTTGGCTAGGTTTATTTTTTTACCAGAGCTTGAGCAAAAAAATCTAAGGGTGGTGAGGATAGTGCTGCGGGTTTGGGTGTGTGCTTGGGAAAAGAGTATTAGTTCGTCAGAAAAGAAGAGGTGGGACAGTTTGGGTCCTGCTGTAGAGATGTTGATGGGATACTAAGTTTTGGAGAGAACAGCATCATCAATAGCTCTAGACAGTCTCTTCATATAGATGATAAATATGTAAGGGGAGAGAGGGTCACCTTACCTAATCCCCCTTGAAGGGTTGAAGTATTGGGTCTTGGAGGTACTGATGTGAATGGCTATGGAGAAGGTAGTAATTGTAATACCTCGTACTTCTACCTAGCTTAAAAATCATCCCAAAAATGTAAAAGACTTTCTTTAAAGGATGAATCCACTTTTATAGACATAGAATCTTCAAGATTTTGTCTTTTTGTTGTATGTAAAATTGAATAAGCTTTTCATCGATACTAAATTTGCCTAAATCCGGTATCGGAGTAGAAAGTTATGGCCAAAATACAGAAAGCAGTCTGAACCAGCCAGGTGCAACAGAAAGGGCCGACGAACCGTCGATCTAGTGATGGACCATTGCCTAAACCATCACAGCGGAGGCAGTGAGTCAACCTTCTGGCCAGGCGTGATAGAATGGCCAACGGACCGTCGAGCTAGCGATGGACCATCGCCTAAATTGTCGTAACCAAGAAAGAAAGATCACATTCTGGCCTAGTATGAATGAAAGGTCAACGGGCCGTCGAGCCAGCAACGGACCATCGCCCAAGCCATCGCAGATCCTATTCAGTAATTTAAAGCCGTTTTTATAAGGGTGTTTGGGTCTTTTCCACCCTTTTTAACACCTAATTATACCAGGCCAAGGCTCATAACTTCATTATTCATCTACAACACCAAATTAGGGTTTCCCTCAAAGATCAATCCCCAAAAACAAGATCCCAACCCTTCTTCAAGAAACTAAGAGGTTCAAGTTCTTCAAGTCTAAGAACTTCAAGAAACTCACAATTAAGGTATGTCAAGTGTTGATTCATGGGTCTCTTGCACCCATAAAGCTCAAGAATCTCTTTTAAAAATCCAAGATTGTGTTTTTATGAATGTTTATGATTTAGTTGAATTAAAATTCATGTCCATGTTGTTGTAGGGTTTTGATTCATGTTTTAGATTACATATTCCAATGATTGATCCTAATGTGTGATGATTTGCATATTATTAAGGATAAACCCTTCAAATTGTAAATTTATTTATGAAACCACGATAATTAGATGCATTTATGATGGTATAACCAAAGTATGCTCCTCATGTGTTTGATTAAATGTCTATGTGAAGGAAAAAGTGTTATTATAGCATGATAGTGTGAAATCCCCTTTCATGTACAAGTTAATGCATGTCAAGTGTTTGATGAAATGTCTTAGTCAATGAATTATGGATATATGTGTAGCCATTGTTGTGCTTTCGAACTTGTCCCATGAATTACTTTTATGCTATTGAGTCCTGAGGGTATTTATACCCGATAATTTAGCTGTGTGCCTAGAGCCAGTGTCAGTTTCATGATAATCTCAGTCACGCCATGATCAGTAGAATTTAATCAGTTACATGACTCAAGAAAAATCAGTAATCTCATGAACTCAGTCAATTCAGTCTAGTATATTTAGTTTAGTGTCTATTCAGATGGGAGTAGGATTCAGCATCGAGTGAGCCCAAGGATGGGAACTCACCTGTTAGTAGAAGGTGTGATTCTTAGAAGCAATCCTTGCGCTCCAGAATTACGTAGCCAACATAGGTTGAGATATCAAACCTTCTAGATGATGGTAGATGAGGTGGCTTAACCTGTTAGATGAGGGTCCCACCGTTCTCATTAGAATACCTATTAGATGAGGGTCATCACATCTTGTCCTTACCAGTGGCGCGGTATTGATACCCTTCTAATTGGGGTTACAAATTGGACCTTAAATAAGCTATAATAGCTTATTAGGGGCATGTCGGTTAAATGATTACTTCCTACAGTCTCAGTCTCAGGTCTTAGTAATAGAAAGTAGATAGTTCTACAGAATTTAAAACTGTCAGATACAGTCACTCAGCTCAGCACGAAACTCAGCTAGTTCCATCAGAACCTAAACTGTCAAACACAGTCGCTCAGTATCAGTTATCATAAATCCATGTTATCAGTATTCAGACTCAGTAATCAGTGTTGTCACGATCTCATTTATAGTTATGTATTCATGCATGTATTCCCACATTCATGTTACTCAGTCAGTCAGTATTGTCCATGCATATGAACCCTAGTATTCAGCCTACCTCACTTACATACCAGTACATTCAATCATACTAATGCATTTTTACTATGGTGTTTTATACCATAGGTTCAGAAGCACGAGCTCCAGAGCATCCTTAGTATATCAGTCGTTCAGTAGACAGACTAGCAGTGAGTCTTCAGCATTCGAGGAGGTTATTATTTGACTATTTCATTCTTTCAGTACTTAGTTTATTTTAGCAGTTAGAGTTAGTTGGGGACATGTCCCATCAACTCCTTATTCAGACAGTTTAAAGGCTTTCAAACTAGCATATTCAGACAGTTATTTCAGTTATTTTGGTATTGATATACCGTATCTCCAGATGTTATGTTTTATCAAATTTTTGAACCTTATGGCCTTTCAGCCTTTTATTTCACATTTATACAGTATGTTAGGTAGTGCTCAGTTACAGATATCAATCGTGGGTTAGCTTGTAGTCGGCATTTCAGGTACCAAATTCGGGCATTACAGTAATGCAGGACAGTATGAACTTTGAAAGGTAGGGAGGGAAGTGGAAGAAGGTAAGGGAAATATGTTTTGTCATTTTTATTTCCAAAATAACCAAGAGTGGAAGTTTGTGGAGTTTGACAAGTGTTGGCAGTGTCTGCGAAAGCAAGTACTTTTAGCACCCCTGACGTTCCAGATATTGAAGTTCATTTTATTGATCTGAGATGATAGTGAGAGCATGGTCCTTCCCCTTCATCATCGATGGAGGGCATGGGTTGGCATTCAAAGGATTCAGAAGTACCATAGGTGGGGTCTGGTCCATCTGGTTCCTCAGCTTTAGGGTCAATTTTTTGATCCTGGAAGGACAAAACACTAACATAGCTTCTCTTTAAGGATCTAAGAACTCTTTTAGGTATATGTTTTCCAGTTGGAAGCCCTCAATTTCTTGTTCCCCAAAGCCGTTCAGCAACTCCTCTAGTTCTTTGTTATTTTGTCTTAGGATTTCTATTATGGAGGTAGAGGGATTTCTTAGGTTTTTTGCCTGAGAGGTTTCTTCTAGTATCCAATGAGTGAATTGGGGACTCAGAGTCCTTGTTTGATGCGGGAGTAGGGAATAAAGGGATTTTCTGCAAGGCTAGATTCATTAGAAAGTTCAACTTTGTGGTAGACATGTGGCTCACATCCCCGTGGAGTTGGGATTGAAAGATGGTTTGAATCAGCAGCTAGTGACCAAAGTTGATTAAAGAGATATTCATTTTATCTCAAATTAGGTGGGCTATGTATCGGGGGTCTTTCAACAAGATTACTACTGGCTGATTCCCAATAGTGAGGTTCAGCTTGGTAGCATGACCTAGGAGATCTAGTTACATCCATGATTTGAGAATATAATCTTCCAATAAAAGGGCTGAGATAAAGTAGAGTGGGGTGTGTGGGTGATTTGGATTCGCCATTGTTGGTAGTGGTAAGGTTCTCGGAGGTAATAATAGAAAGAGTTTCCTTTTATTTAAAAATATTAGAATGGGATAAAAGCGTTACGGAGTTAATTGACATAACTGCGGTGTCATATCTTTATAGACAGGATGATGATTATTCTTGATATTCGAGTGGAGGATCTCTAAAGGTGAAAGAGTTCCTTCTTTCTTGCCCAGGAGAAAGGGTAAGCTGGGAGAGACAAGGTTGGGCCCCAACGTGGGACTTAAGGTAGTCAATAAGGGTTGGGGAAATGTCCTTTTGCCATTAATGTGGAGGATGAAAGGGTGCCCTTTTTTTAGTTTGGATTAGCTTGGGCATTATTGGGGGTGGTGCTATGCCCTAATTTTGCCAAGGTCAAACAAAACATGACTTATTGGACTCTAAAGAATTGAAATTTTGTATAGAGTCGTCACTTAATTTTTAAAGGAAAATAAGGAAACCTATTTATTTGTTAATACGTATGACTAATGTTTTAGTCTGCGAAAACCTATTGAGACTCTAGGTAAGGGTTCAAATTATCCCGAAGGGAAGGGGTTAGGCACCCTTCAGGATCCACAAATATGGTACCCGACTAGACTAAACTTATCAATGAGGGAGGAGGTATAAATATTTAAAATAATATAAAAGTGTATGTGTATTAAATATAAAATAATTCTTTAAAAAAATATAAATGTTTAAAACCATGTAAAAGTATATGTATATTAACTATATAAATAAAAACATGTAAAAGATATGTATAAAATGTATAAATTACATGTAAAAAGAAAAGAAGTTTATGACATACAAAAAGAAATGTATTTTAATGTGTCATGAAAAGAAAAGGTATTTACAAGTAATATTTTATTTGATTTAAATTATGAAAAAGTAAAATTTATTTGAGAAGAAAAGATTACACAATACGTGAATTACTTGATTAACTTGATTCTTTTATGTAAATATTAACGGCCTAAGTTTTGCCTAAAAGTGATGGAATTATGTAAATAAATAATATGTCCCCCGGCACCCAAAAAGTAAAGTTTTCACTATTTTTTATCTTTATATACAATTATACAAATGAAAATAAAATACAAACATAAAGCTCGAGAATTATGTATAAGTGCTTGATAAAACAATAAAATGAACAAATAATTATTAAAGTAAGTGAAATAATGTGCACACATGTACATATAGATGTACATATAAAAATAAAATTTTGTTATAACGTGGGTTCGGATTAATTTTTAGACTCGTCATGGCTACGAAGTGGTTGCTCAACTAATCGACCGCCCTAAATCGCCTTGCCAAGATACGAATCGTAAAACCTTTTGTGTTGTCGTGGTGTTATAAAAGTTTCGTCATTGCCCAAAATATTTAATTTTTTTACTATGTATTTATGTACGTAATATCCGACTTTAATTTGTGGAGGCCTCAAAAATCGACGGAGAATTTCTTCATCGGCCAAGCATTTATTTTTTATGTAAATAAGTAAATTTTGAGAAATAAAAATCTGTCTTTTGTTACGGGGTGGCCTCAAGTATCCGACGGAGAGATAATGTCATTGGCCAAATGTTGGCCCTCGGTATAAAATAATAAATTTGAGAAAATAAAGTCCGTCTTTTGTAATGGGGTAGCCTCAAGTATCCGACAGAAAGATAGTGTCATCGGTCAATTAATTAATGGTATTTAATAACAATGAAAAATGATGAAAAATTAACAAAGTCACTGAATGCATATCAATAGTAATTCAAATGATTATCAAAGATTAAAATAATAAAATGACAAAAAGGTCAAAGTTAATGAATAAAAATGATGTAGCCATGACGAACTAATTGAAAATAACAAAAAATAGAGTAAAATTCCTAATTGTGTAACAAAGTAATGAAGTAAATTAGAAATAGTTCAAACATGATTGAAAATGTGAACATTCACTGAGAAGTGACAATAACCATCATTAAGCATCCATAAACAAAGAAATACGAAAATAAATTCACATAAAATATCAACCAACAAAACCCTTAAAAAACATAATGAAGATTGATGGAAATAGATAAAGGAAAGAAAGCCACTGGGACACAAAATTTCAACCATGAACAGTAAGAAAATATGAATTGCAACAACACTTAAGAATTATATATATATATATATATCATGTAACCAACATAATCCCTAATAAAAATGGTGGAATTTCACCAAAATAGGGAGCAAATATTTAATTTATTTTTATGTGTATATGTGTATTTTTTCTTTGTTTGAGAGATAGAAAAAGGAGGAAAAAATTGTGTGTATTTGTTTATTCTTGAGAGAGGAGAGAAAGAAGAACATAATGCGTGTGTGATTAAAAAATGTGCATATGCATTTGTGTATTTTTGGGAGAGAAAATGAAAAATGAGAAAAGATTTTTTCTTGTATTTTTTGTGTATGTATTTGAGAGAGAAAAAATATGTGTGGGTGTATGAAAATGTGTGTGTAGAGAGAAAAGATGAATAAAATTGTCTTCCACCCTTGCCTATTTATAATAAAATTGGGCACTTCCTATTATTCAATGGCTAAAGGGGTGTCTCCTCTTTTTATAATAGCACATCTTTTAGTCCTTAGGATATTGACCAAAGGATGTTCATCCTTTTGATCAATGAATAGAGTTATTATCCAAAGGGTAGTGTCATTGAGTTGTCATTGTCAGATGTGACAAGACATTATGTGTTGTCATTGTCGGATGTGATAAGACATCATTGTGTAGTCATTGTCGGATATGATAAGACATTATTATGTGGTCATTGTCGAATGCAATAAGACATTGAATTATTATACTGTGTAAAAATAATTGATCCAATTTAGTATTTGCGGACCGTAAAAATGTACAAAATGCAGGTATTGATTTGTAATTATGAAAATGTAAAGAATGTTGAAAATATTAAAAAAAAATATAATTTAATAAGAAAATTATTATAAAAATGTGATATCATATCGTGTACGTGTGCAGATAATTGTAAAATGTTAAAAACGATAATGAATTGATAGAAATCCTATTATAAGGAGGATTATTAATAAATTATGAAAAGTAAAAATACGACAACAAATTGATAAAAATTCTAAAGTAAGGATGATTATCAATAATTTGTCAACAATTATAAAAAAGATGAAAAAAATTATATTTTGTGCCTTTTAACGATCAGAAAGTCTGGAGCAATTATTTTTAGGCACGGAGAGCGAAAATTGGGTGTCAACAGGTGGGTCCACTTGCTTCGTCAACTACCTAGTTGGTGCTGAGTCAGCATTGTGGGGGGAGATTTTGGAAATAGCGCAATAATTTTGCTGCTATTTTTGTTTATTCTCGTTTTACTTGAAAGTACTTAGTTTGGGTGTGGGATAGGGCCAGGGTGGTTTCGTCTCCGGTTAAAGGAAGGTCAGAGAACTTACTTGTAGCAGCATCATAGGCTTTTACCTATGTGATTGTGTTACCTTTTTTTGGGGTGGACTGGTTCTGGTTGGCCTTACTATTTTTTTATACGGCCTTCTTCTTTGGAAGAAGACAATTCGCCAATTTTCTTTTTTTTTTTAGCTTTGATTGAGGATTTTTCCTTAGGTTCTGTCTCAGTGGTAGTTGGTTGTGGTGTTATATGGGTGCAGATTTTTAGGGTGTGACCGATACGAACACACCCAATGCGGATGTACCGTCCCCTTCGTAGACCACTTCCTGAACATGTTCCCTAATCTTGACTTTCCTTTTAATTGTTATTCTTATTGGCACTTGAATGCAAATTCTAGCATAGCATCCCCTTAATGTCGCCGACATAAATATGTCTATTTTTAGAAGAGCTCCCAATTTGTTACCTACTCTTTCAAGGATTTATTTATCATAGAATTCGGTTGGTAACTGAGAAATTCAGATCCAGATAGCACTGTATGTGATATTGGATTCTTATGGGGTGAAATTCCGTGTCCATTAATGCACTGAGAGGAAATGGACAAGAATGAACCACAGACCATTGTGCAGTTTCTTTTGCATGTTTTCTGGCTGGTTAAATTTTGCTATGAAGAAGTCCCAACCCAGGTCTATGAGGATGAGATTTTTCGTCAGGTTCCATAGCTCTGTTAGGTTCCTCTTTAGGAATTGGTGGGAGATTCTCTTGTCTGCAAGTTTGACTATGACTGAGTACTTCCATGGTAGGTAAAGGCAATTCTTCTCGTTATCTGATAGGGCGATAGTCTCGTTGCCTTCTTCCATGCTGACTCTCCATTTTCCGGTAAGTTCATGGTAGGAATTATTTATCCCAGCTTGTTTATCCAGTAAGATTTCACGAAAGGATTGTTTTGTTGTCTGGTCTTCTTCCATGAATGATGGAGTATCGAAGGGTTTAGGAGGGTCCGATAGTCTGGTGGCCGGTTTCTCTGCTTTTGTGGTGGCCATATGGTTCATTTTCTCTGAGAGGGGTTAGTTCTTAAAGAGAGAAAAGTCATATGGTTATAAAACATAGTCGATCGTTTAGTCAACTCCCAACTTCAAAGTTGGATTATGATTTTGCCCCTTAAGTAAATTAAGATATAATTAAATTTCTAAATAAATAATAATATTTTAAATCATGTCAAATGGTGAATTATTTATTATAATTTTGCAACCTTTTCACCTCCTAGATTTCATTGCAAGTTGTCAATAGATTTATGAAGAAATTAGGTAGCTTACCTTTAAGATTAAGATAATAAATTATCTTATATGTTATACAAAAAACATCAGATAGCAAAGTAATTGCTCATCAATGACCAACTTAATTACCCATAATGGAATGGTAAATCAACATCCATATAACAATCGACATTAGAAGAAAAACAGTTACAAAAGCTATAGATTTAACAATTACATTTGCTTTTTCTAATCCATAGGTGTTTTTTAGAGCCACTTTTTTATGAAAGAAAAGGTCCAAAAATTTCCTTAAAATATTGAAATTGATTCAAAAATACCCTTTGTTAATCTATTAGGCCAAAAATTTCCTTCAAGTATAGAAATTGGTTTAAATGTACCCCTCCATCTAATTTTATGACTCAAAACTACCCTTTCAACTAACGATTTTTTAAAATCATAATTAAAAATTCAGAAAAGGGTCAGAAATACCCTTCAAGAATTGAAATTAATTCAAAAATATTCCTCCATCTACTTTTATGGCTCAAATATACCCTTTCAACCAACGGTTTTTAAAATCATAATTAAAAATTTTATTAAATACGTGGCAGCTTTCTATTGGTTGAAACTAAATTTAATTAAAATGTTAAATCCATCTGGACCCAACTCAAACTATCCGACCCAAACCATACAAAATTTGCCCCAACTAAAACTACCAGGTAGTATGAGTAATTTTTGCTATCAAATAAACATTGTTGACTTAAAATCTGTCAGTCTAATGTAATGTTGTGAGGAATTTTATCCCCTAATTATAATGTTAGTTTAGTATTTCTTTGTGATGTATATTTCTCTATGCTAGCTAGCAAAACTAATTGAGATGTCTTGGATATTCCACATCTTAGACAATACTATTTTGTTACTTCCTCCATTTTATTTTACGTGACACATTTAGTTTGTATCCAAAAAATACTACATTCTTTCCTAAATAGTTGTCATTATTTTTGTTTATATACATCAAATTGTCTTACCACCAATGGCAAGTGCATTCTCCTTGTGAGACCACTTCACACCACACACTTCACGCTATTCACCCATCAAAATTATGATCAATTTTGTAGGATTTGGATCGGGTAGTTTTAGTTGAGTTCGGATTGGGCTTATTTTAATTAATTTAATTTCAACCAATAGAAAATTGTCACACATTTAACAATTTTTTTAATTATGATTTTAAAAACTGTTAGTGGAAAGGGTATTTTTGAGCCATAAAGGTGGATGGAGGGGTCTTTTTGAATCAATTTCAATACTTGATGAGTATTTCTAGCCCTATTTCGAATTTTTGATTACGATTTTAAAACATCGTTAATTGTAAGGGTATTTTGAGCCATAAAGGTGGATGAAGGGTATTTTTGAACCAATTTCAATACTAAAGGGTATTTCTAGCCTAATAGATTAGTTGTGGGTGTTTTAAAACCAATTTCAATACTTGAGGGTGTTTCTGATCCTTTTCTGTTTTATGAAATATAGATAATTTTCAAATTAATAGTAGTTATATAATTTAATGAAATCATATTAAATATATTAAATATACGTTATAACTAGAAAACGTGACCGCGCTTCGCGCAATCATAAAATACCTATTAACAAAATAATTTTTAAAAATATTAAGTGCTCAATATTCTAAAAAGCTCTTGATCTAATTTATTATTAGTTCTTAAATTTTATAATTTTTTTTATTTTTAGAAAAATAAGAATTAGTAAGAAAAAGTTTCATATATGAAGAAGTTAAATACACATTTTTTTTAATTTAATATAATTCAAATATATGTGTTTAAGGATTTAATTTCTTCTTGCTTTCATCAAACGGTAAACGTTTATTCAAATAATTTTTCTTCAATACTATTTTTTTTTGGACATTTCATCCTTTTATAGTTCATTTTTATCTTTTTCTTTTTTAACTTTTCACCATCATCTAAATAATTTTATATTGTTAATTTTGTCTCTATCCTGTATTATAGTATTTGTCTATATTTCTTTATTACTTTTTTTAGTTTCCTTCCTTTATATATCGTACCTTTACTCTAAAATATGTAAGCTTACAAATTTTTATTTTTTATTTCTCACTTTCTTATATCTTTGAAATTATTGTTGTTTTAATAGTTGCATCATTTTACAAATAAAAAAATGCATCTCGGGGGAGGGGAGGGAGGGGGAGCAAATAAGCAGAAAAAAAAAAGTATCTTACATTTTTTACACAATTTATTAATTTTTTAAGCAAAAATATTTAATATTATTTTTTTAGTCGTGTCTTTAGATCTCATGACATGACAATGGTAGATTATAATTGTTTCATGATCTCAAGTGCAATCAAAAATTACAGAAAGATATTGTAGATATTCTTATAAACGTATTCTAGTTTAATTTATTAAATTGAATATGATTAACCCAAGTATTTATATTTATTACTATTAATTTTTTCGCTATTATCTAAAAGTAAAAGGAATAAGTAAATCGTTAAAAAAAAGCATAAATTATTTTTTGTATCATAAAAAATACATAAAAAATAATGTATTTCATTAATTAATATATATTCCTTTTAAGCCATTACTTTTGAAACTTGGTTAGTAATTAACACCAACAAAATTACAATAGTTGTTGCTTAAACGAAATAAAACTTCCAACAATAAAAAAATTATGAACGTTCAAAATGTAGAAGTTACATATAAAGAACATACCATGCACACTCACACACACCTTTTTTTGGACGTTAACCATAAGAAAATAGACGAAAAAGAAATATAGAATCAGTGCACAATTTTTTAAGCTCTTGTTCGATAACTCCTCTGACAAACGATCAACCTCCAAAAGCCTCTTCACAAGCTTGAATTTGATACTATAAATAATAATATAAAGAACACTATTTCAAATATGAAACAAAAAGATACTCATGAGTATAAGTCTCATGAAACAAAAAAATGTGACTTAATATAGATGAAAATAAAGGAATATCATAAAGAATTTTAAATTTTATAATTAAATAATTGGAGATTATGAATATGAATTAAAAGTCATGGAGCTAATGATATTATTAAGGGTAGAAATTTAATAATTAATGAATTATGGAGAGAAAAATTAGAAAACAAACTAAAAAGACGAGAAGGAATAGATACACCAATAGAATTATATTTAGCAGATGATAGAATTATAAAACCTATAGAAAAAAGTATAATAACTTCCATAGAAGGAAATTTAATATACCAAAAATTTAAATTTATAATAAGTGTGAATTATTCAGTAGCAATAACAGATAAAAATATAGATAAACCATTAGTATTATATTGAAAAATATCAGAAATAGAACTAACCTCAGGAAGTAAAATATTTACAGCAAGATGTAAAAATCTATATGTATGTTAACAAAACATAAAATAACGGAAAAAAAATAAAATTAATAAAATACAAATAGAAAGTCCTTTCAAACAATTTGTAAAAACAATTGATAATAATGATTATAGTTACAAAGACATAGATATAGAAGAAGATTTAGAAATAATAAATGATAGAATAAGTACAACAAAAAGGATAGCTTTTGAAAAAAAACAAAATCATCAAGCTCATAAAAAAGAACAATTATGAAATAACTTCAATAGTTAATTTAAATCAATATTATATAACATGAACAATAAATGAAAAAGAATATTTAATACTTCTAAATATAGGACAAGAAGAAAATTATATAGTAAAAAATGAAGAAATAAAATTCAATAGTAATATAGGTCCAGATCTACCAAGGAGTCTAATAAACATTAAAGATACAGCTGAAAAGGAAATAATAATAAGAGTTAGAAAAATAAAAATAGAATTTGAAATAAAGGAAGATATGCAAAAAGCAGAAATAATACTAGGAATAAAATGGTTAGAACAAGTAAAATCCTACAATATAGAACATACCCAATTAACCATAACCTATAATAGAGAAAAAATGTTCATAAAAGGAACATTAACATGGGATAAATTAAAAACACCAATAGTAGTTAGAGAATTTAATAAGGAAGCTTAATTACTTATAAAGCTAGAAATGTAAAAATACAAGTAGGGGATAAGATATTAATAATAGAAGAAATCTATAATTATGAACTAACATCAAAAGATATGCTTTTAGCTTTTCTATGTCATTACCCATACTGTCCACTTTCATTAAAAGCATAGTTCGGGTTTTGAGTATTTTTTCTAAAGCATCATCTTCTATTATATCAGTCTGTGTAGCTTTGTCTTGATATGTAATCTGCAATATTTTTGTTAGTACTAATTACTTCAATTGTAAATATAAAATTTAATATATTCAATACTAGCCTCCGAATCTCTTTTGTTGTAACTAAATTTTGTATTTTCTTTGTTAACCACCAAAGTACCTGTGTATTATCTGTTCGTACAATAAACTTGTTATATACAAATATGGCTCAAATGTTAACAAACATTTATATAATAAACATAATTCTTTTCTATTTATTTTCTATTTTATTTCTATTTCATTAAACGTCTCTGAATAGTATCTACAATGATATTCTAATTTTTCTTCTTCATATCTATATTTAAGTACTCCTCCATAACTATATTCACTAGAATCTGCTTCTAGTATATATGTAAATTTTTTATTTTCGTCTGAAAATTGTAATTTTGGTAACTCTTTACAAAGTATTTTTATTTTTTGAACTTATTTTTTATCTTCTTCATGGTAATTATATTCTATCCTTTTTTAATTTTTTCTGTAATGGCTTTAGGTTTTCTTCTAAATGGTGACAACTTTGACCAGCTAAGGTCAAAGCTTAATTTAAATTCTGATTAATTTAGTTGGGTGTAAAGTGTAATTTTTAAAAACTTTTTAATTTTTTAAAAAGGCCTCCAACTCCAAATTTTCAATTTTAGAATCCCCCCATCTTTTAATCTTTCTTCTTTTTTCTCTCTCTCTCCAAATTTCTTTCTCCCATCATCTTCTTATTTTTTTCTCTCTCTATAGATTTTCTCTTCTTCCATCTTCTCTTTTTCTTTTTCTTTTCATTTCGTTATTCTTCCTTTTTCAATCTTCATGGACTATTTTAAAAAGAAAATTGAGAAATTTGAAAAGAAAATTTTTGATTTATTTTAAAAATAAATGAAAAAATAATTCAGCAAATTCAACAACTATGAGAGTTGCTTTAGCAATTACCATAGTTGCCACAACAGTTACGGTAATTGTTGTAACAACTACAATTAGTTGTTGTATTACAACAATTATCGAAGTTGTTGAAGTAACTATCGAAGTTGTTGCAGCAACTGAATGAAAAAATAATTCAGCAAATTCAGCAATTATAAGAGTTGCTTCAACAACTATCATAGTTGCTACAACAGTAACGGTAATTGTTGCAATAAGTACTATTAGTTGTTGTGTTACAACAACTATCGAAGTTGTTGCAGAAACTATCAAAGTTGCTGCAGCAACTGAATGAAAAATAATTCAGCAAATTCAGCAACTATGAGAGTTGCTTCGACAACTACCATAGTTGCTACAACAGTTATGGTAATTGCTGCAACAACTACTATTAGTTGTTGTGTTATAATAATTACTGAAGTTGTTGTAGCAACTATCGAAGTTGCTGCAATAACTTCGATACTTAATTTCTGAAAAAAAAGATGTGGTTGGAGAAGGAGCCCATGAAAAATTAATATTTATGATAAAAAAGGGAGGTGGTGGTGCTGGTGGAGATACTGAATGAAAAGATGATATTTGTTACGGTCTTGATGGCGAAAGTGGTGAAGGAGAAAAAAGAAAAATAGGCGATAGTTGTGTAGAGGGAGGAAATAATGGTGAATCTGAAAGAGGTGACAATGGTAGTAATAGTTATAGTGGAGGAAGAGGCGGTGGCAGTGGCGGCGGCAACAAAAAGGGTATGGAGGAGGAGTAGTGGTGATGGTGTAGGGATCTTTGTATAAATAATAAAACTTGAGGATTTTAAAATTAGTGTCATGAACACTAATCTTAAAATTGTCACCTTTAGTTAATTTACCCCATAAGGTTTTCGTATTTATTCTTGAGAGTACGATAATATCTTAGTTTTGCTAGGAAGTTCGATTAGGATTTGGTAGAAATAATTTGAAAGAACTCAAGCCATTAATCACTATTTGATAAATTTGTTGTTTCGGGTACACAAAATCTGTATTTTGACAAAACTGCTTCAACACAAGATCAAAATGATCTTTATTTTGACAAAACTACTTCAACACAAGTTCAAGAATAAATCAAGAACACTTATGAAGTTTTCCAACACCTTCAACATAAGATCAAAATGATTTTTCAAAAAAGTGTGTTTTCAGTTTCTTAAAAAAACATAGATGAAGCAGAAAAACCCAAGTCCTTCAAATTCACGGAGTGTCCTTAAGGAAATAATTCCCCTCAAGTACCCAAGGTTGCGGAATTTTTCTCCCAGGATAAAATAGCTTAACAATCTGATAATAGTGGTACTTCAAATGACCAGATTCTCTTTGAACTCACGCAACGGGAAATGATCACATGGAGTATTTTAGAAGATAAAAAGTGTTTTTCAATTCAGAAATTTTTATATTAAAACTATGGAAAGAATACAGTTTATATAGCCATAAAGTACTTCTTTGAAAAGGAGGCAATGATTCATCAAAAGGGTTTATCATTTCGAAATAGTCATGTCTGTCCATTCCAAAACAACATGTCTTTTCTGAACAGTCACAACTGACCAAATAGTCGCCCCTTTTTCGAAAAAGTGTGTCTTTTCCTCGAAAGGTTGTGTCCCTTCTTTTTCATTCACACCAATTAAACCCAATAATCTCCCACATGAATGGGGAATGGCTATTCTTTGTAAAACTTGATGGACAAGTATGTAATAATCATCAAGCAAAGACTGATTGCATCAGGATAAGTGGGTTTCTCTTTGAACTTTTCATAGTGAACATGCATTGGATGCACTCGGTCAATCGATAGATTTGATATCTTTGAACCTTCGAGATTTAATGTACACCAAGATAATACATGTCACACAACTAGCTTTTTACCATTTATGGTTCTCACAGTTTTGTTTGTTTCAACCATGAACACGTCCCGATTTTATGAAAGCTTTGAGAATTAGCTTTTACTAACATTGTCCTTGAAGCGATTTCCACTTTTCTCTCACATAGGTGATTTCTATACACTCAATTCTATAGATTAAATTATTTGATAAATTTGCTAAATTTAGATAATCATTAAAAGACTTAACGCCATAAGTCTTATCCTTGTTTACTAAATATTGTTTACATCATAAGAATGGGTTGGGTATATTGACAATGTTGAACCTGTCAGACACTACTTTGTTTGATCTCCTTGAACCTAGCTCTTGGGATCTCCAGTTTGCTAGGTAGAATTATCGCCATGCTGACTTGTCTTAGGCTGTAAACCATCCATTTGGATATTCTCTCAACCTCCTCTTTAAATAGGCCTTTTGTAAGTAGATCCGACACATTATCCTTTGACTTCACTTAGTTAACAGTGATAATTCCACTAGAAAGAAGTTCTCTAATGGTATTATGTCTTCGTCTTATGTGACGAGATTTACTATTATACATCATGCTCTTTGCCCTACCGATAGCCGCTTGACTATCACAGTGTAGACATACTGGTGGCAATGGTTTGGGCCAATAAGAAATATCTTTCAAGAAGTTCCGAAGCCATTCTGCTTTTTCACCAATTTTATATAATGCGATAAATTCTAATTTCATTGTAGAGCGAGCAATACATGTCTGTTTGGATAATTTCTAAGAGTCTGCTCCTCCGCCTATAGTAAATACGTATCCACTCATGGATTTTACATCATTCGATCTGGTGATCTAATTTGCATCACTATATCTTTCACGTATTGTTGGATATTAACTATAATGCAAAGTATAGTCTTGAGTGTATTTAAGATACCCCAAAACTCTTTTCATTGCCATCCAATGAGTTTTATTGGGATTATTCGTGTACTGACTCAACTTACTAATAACACATGTTATGTCTGGTCGTGTACAATTCATGATATACACTACACATCCCAACACTCTTGCGTAGTCCAACTGTGAGTCACTTTTACCTTTATTCTTTTGAAGTGCAAAGCTCACATCTAATAGAGTCTTAGCAATACCAAATTCCAAATACTTGAATTTATCAAGTACCTTTTCGATGTAATGAGATTGTGCCAATGCCCAACCTTGTAGAGTTCTATGAATTCTTATTTCTAAGATCACGTCCGCAACTCCAAGGTCTTTCATATCAAACTTGCTCTCAAAAATTCATTTCGTAGCATTTATGTCAGAAATGTCTCTACTAATGATCAGCATATCATCCACATACAAACAAACAATGACCTTGTGATTTGGAGTGTCTTTAATGTAAACACATCTATCACATTCGTTTGTATTAAACTTATTTTTCAACATGGTTTGGTCACACTTAGCATGCCACTATTTAGGTGCTTGTTTTAGTCCACAAAGTGACTTAACAAGTTTACACACCTTTTTTTCTTTACCTGGAACCACCAAACCCTCAAGTTGTTTCATATAAATTTTTCCTCAAATTCTCCATTTAGGAATGTTGTTTTTACATTCATTTGATGAATTTCAAGACCATATACCGCCCGCTAAGGCAATTAACATCTGAATTGATGTTATCCTCATTACAGATGGGTATGTATCAAAGTAATCAAGGATTTCCTTGGCCGCAATAGATTACTTCTCAAAGTAGGTTGAAGTTGTTTCTCTCAAGGAAGTAAAGAAAGAAAATATTGCGAACTTCATCTAAGTGAATATCATCTACCGCTTTAGAATCCCTCAATATATAATAACTGACAATGGCAAGCTGTTTGATAACAAACTGATGAATAAAATTTGTGATCTCTTTGGCTTTAAGCAGCGTAAGTCTTTTATGTACGATGCTGCTGCCAATGGTTTAGCCGAAGCGTTTAATAAGACTTTATGCAATCTATTGTAGAAAATCATCTTCAAGTCCAAGTGAGACTGGCATGAACGGATGGAAGAAGCTTTATGGGCATATAGAACGACTTACTGCACACCAACGCAAGCAACCCCATACTCACTTGCTTTTGGAGTTGAAGCAGTCCTGCCACTTGAGCATCAAATACCTTCTTTGAAATTGGCTATTCAAGAAGTGCTCACCTATGAAGAAAACGCTAAGTTGCGTATTGCGGAGTTAGAAACTCTTGATGAGAAAAGGCTGGAGGCTTAACAAAATCTTAATGTTATCAAGCCCGGCTATCTTGTTCTTTCAATAAAAGGGTTCTCTTGAGGTGCTTCCAAGTTGGAGATCAAGTCATTGCAGTAAGAAGACCCATTATTACTTCTCGTAAGTCTGGGGGCAAATTTACCCCGAAGTGGGATAGACCGTATATCGTATAAGAGGCATATTCAAATGGTGCTTACAAGCTTGTTGATGCAGACGATGTAAATATTGGTCCTATCAATGCCAAGTTCTTAAAGAAGTACTATCCTTGAAGGAAGATGACACTCCTTAAGGCACGAGTATAAACTGCATATACACTCCTGGCCCACAAGAGTATAAACTGTGTACGGCTAAAAAAAAGAAATAAAGAAATCCGCTAGGTTGAAAACCTCGAAAGAGGCGGCCTAGGAAAAAGTTAGGATGCAAAAAAAAATACTTATCCAGAACTACGTTGTGACTTGATCCTCTTTACTGAGGTACATAGGCGCTTGGAATCTCATTCCGATTTCATTCGCATGAGTGTAAAAAAAATTATGTTCCTACAGTATCCGCCATACGAATGCCAAGTATGAAATTATTGTAATTCAATTTTGGACTTACTCTGAATATTTGTGATTCAATGGGGGCAACCAGTCGAAAAGAAAAAAAGTTCCTTCAATGGGATTTGGAATGCTAAAGTTCTCCAAGCCTACAACTAAAAGGATCTAAAAATTTTCATGCCTTAAGGTGGACAAGATTTGTCCCTTTGCACCTTAAGCTAGCCTCTCATGGGTTTATCCTTAAAAGGATATCGAAATTTCTATGCCTTAAGGTGGACAAGATTTATCCTTTTGCACCTTAAGCTGGCCTCTCACGAGTTTATCCTTAAAAGGATATCGAAATTTCTATGCCTTAAGGTGGACAGGATTTGTCCCTTTGCACCTTAAACTGGCCTCTAACGGGTTTATTCTTAAAGGATATCGAAATGTCCATGCCTTAAGGTGGAAAAAATTTGTCCCTTTGCACCTTAAGCTGACCTCTAATGAGTTTATCCTTAAAGGATACCGAAATATCCATACCTTAAGGTAGACAAGATTTGTCCCTTTGCACCTTAAGCTGACCTCTCACGGGTTTATCCTTAAAAGGATATCAAAATTTTCATACCTTAAGGTGGACAAGATTTGTCCCTTTGCACCTTAAGCTGGCCTCTCACTGGTTTATCCTTAAAAGGATATCGAAATTTTCATGCCTTAAGGTGGACAGAATTTGTCACTTTGCACCTTAAGCTGGCCTCTAGCGAGTTCATCCTTAAGGATATCGAAATTTCCATACCTTAAGGTGGACAAGATTTGTCCCTTTGCACCTTAAGCTGGCTTCTCACGAGTTTATCCTTAAAAGGATATCGAAATTTCTATGCCTTAAGGTAGACAAGATTTGTCCCTTTGTACCTTAAGCTGGCCTCTAACGGGTTTGTTCTTAAGGGATATCGAAATGTCCATGCCTTAAAGTGGACAAAATTTGTCACTTTTCACCTTAAGCTGGCCTCAAACGAGTTTATCCTTAAGGGATATCAAAATTTTCATGCCTTAAGGTGGATAAGATTTGTCCCTTTGCACCTTAAGCTGGCTTCTCACGGGTTTATTCTTAAAAGAATATCGAAATTTCCATGCCTTAAGGTGTACAAAATTTGTCCCATTGCACCTTAAGCTAACCATTGAAAAGGGCCCATACTTAAAAAAGACCATTGCATAAGTGCATCAATAAAAGGGTCTATACTTAAAGAGGACCATTGCATAAGTGCAACAATGAAAGGGCCCATACTTAAAGAAGACCATTGCATTAGTGCATCAATGAAAGGGCCCATACTTAAAGAATACAATTGCATAAGTGCATCAATAAAAAGGTCCATACTTAAAGAAGGCCATTGCATAAGTGCATCAATAAAAGAGTCCATACTTAAAGAAGACCATTGCATAAACACATCAATAAAAGGGCCCATACTTAAAGAAGACCATTGCATGAATGCATCAATGAAATAGCTCATACTTAAAGAATATCATTGCATAAGTGCATCGATGAAAGGGCCCATATTTAAAGAAAACCATTGCATTTTCAGGCAAAATCTTTCGGTCTTAAGGTGACGGAGGCGAAGTTAAACTCTCACACTTTAAGTCGGTGTCCGCCGTCTTCACCCTTGCCCTTGGTACCCCACTATCTGCGAACTCTGACTCTCACTTCTGTGCCTAAATTGATTTCCTCTGGACCCTTGAAACTGTGGTGGGGCACTAACTATAGAATAAGAAGATAATGCCCTAGGTGGTCTAGCAGAAAACTATGGTCTGAACCCTCCTTGGGATGCCATGAACTGCCCTGTAGATCTGGCCCTCTTGGAATATTCTCTTTCTAATTTTTGTGTTCTTCTCCTTTGTCTCTGATCTTCCATTTTCTGTACAAAAGCTTGGATCCTCACTATGTCCATATCTTTGTTCAAAGCGGCAATAGTACAATCTCTAACAATATATGGATCCAACCTATCCACATATTGATGAACTCTGTCATCCGTAATAGCTACAACATTAGGATCATATCTCAACAAGGAATTAAATCGGAGACTGTACTCCCTCACGCTCATAATCCCCTGACAAAGATTTAAAAACTGATCTGCACGGGCCTGACGAATCTCGAATGAAAGATAATGATCAAGAAATGCCTCTTTGAACTCTTTCCAAGTAGTTGGGGGTACATCAATACCCCTCGATCGTTTCCAGTCCTCGTACCAATATATAGCCTTCCCTTTGAATCTATACGCCGCTAACTCCACTGTCTCTCTACCCGTTACATGCATAATATCTAAGGCCCTTTGAATTTGATCAATAAAGTCCTGTGGGTCCTCGTTAAGATCTGATCCAGTAAAAGTGGGAGGATCCATCTTAAGAAAATCCTATGTTCGAAGGATAGCTGCCCTATCTGTACCACTAGGACCCGTGATAGGAATGGCTTGCCCTTGAGCTTGCCCAGTAACTATACGAGTCAAAAGTTGCACTGCATTTCTAAGATCTTGATCAACAACATTAATAGGTGGCTCTGGGGATATAGTTCTCCTCCCCCTTATTTCTCCTGGAGTGGAAGAAGTTTCTAATGCATGTTCAGCTAAAGCCTCACTTTGATTAGCTGGTATAGTGGGTGACTTACTAGTCCCCTCTCCTGCAGCCACATCTACTTGCTTATCGGTATTCTTGCTTCTGGTAACTGGTATCATTACTATAATAAGAGAAACAAACAGATTCAGTGGTTAACTATGGCTTCATATACAATATAGGCTCTATCGCACGATCTAAGACATGAAAAAAAAAGACAATTCCTAAATGTCCATAGCCTCCTATTTATAGATGCGGTGCACAACACACCGATAAACAAGGCTCTACGTAGACACAGATTTGTAGACTCACTAGGACGAACTTCTCTGATACCACTTTTGTCATACTTCAAATCCTATTGGGGCGGACTGGCACCCGTAACCGAGGAGGCACGAAAGAACCAGCTCATAACCTTATACTACCCATGCATACCTCTATGACAACCCAAAATTCGGACAACATCATGTCGCATATAAAAGGAAATAATCACCTGTATAAGCTCGAGCACACACACATATATATATATATACAATACTTGGCCATTGGAGCCATCACTTCTATTAACAAAACACCACCTTGACTGTACATTAGGTCTACAAAGCCTCTAGACAATACAC
>NC_061111.1:120966477-120986275 GCF_002878395.1 Capsicum annuum
ATATCGGATTTGGGTGAAATTGGTATCGTTGGAAGAATAATTCAAAGGGCTTTCATTTCATATAAAGTAGGCCACCCAGTTCGTCCTGTACAAGGAGTTATGGTTGTTTGAAGTTGATCCTAAAAATCTGTTTTGATAGGCTGAAGTAAAACGAGTATAACTCCTTACTCAGACGTTGTATTTGGATGAAACCAATTGCATTGGAAAGAAAACTCAAAGATCTTTTTTTTCATGGGTTGCAGCTCTCCCAATTCATTATATTAAGGGATTTATGATCGTTCGAAGTTGACCTAAAAATTCGGCTGGCCTCAGTAGTTTGTGTGTAGGAAATTTTCCTGCACATTTACTATACCCAAATATCCCGGCCACCATTTTATAGTTTTGAACGTGCTCGATTATATCCGAAACCTATTCGTTTTTGGAAATCTTTATTTCGTTCGAAAGCTTATTCAATAACCTTCGCATGGAACCATCGACGGACAAATTTCGGTATAAATAAAATAAAAAATTAATTCCATATAAATAAGACCAATACACGTACTTGAATACGGGGTGTTACATGTCCACCGTCTTCAAGCAAAGTCTTTCAGTCTTAAGGTGACGGAGGCGAAGGTAAACTCTCGCACCTTAAGCCGGCCAATTGTTGTTTTTCGTTCTTAAGGTGACAGAGGCAAAGTTAAACTCTCGTACCTTAATCCGACCAATTATTGCATGTTGCTATCTGTTTCAATTCTCCAAAAACAAAAACAAAAAAAAAAAGGAAAGAAGGAAGCAAGAAAGAAAGTAAAAATACAAATATAAATGATGTTACCTGTCAGAGCGTTGCAATCTTAAGAGTTGTATATCACCAACTTAGATTGAGACAAAGAGCCTTGAGAAGAATAAAGCAATCAAAATGCTCTTTGGTGATGATGGTCCCACATCAAGAAATAAATTATTTGATGAGACGATGTAAATCTGAAATCCTCTGCCGGACAACATATAAGATTGACTTAAAAAAAAAAACCATCCAGAACAATTCAAGAAGTTTTAAAATCTACGTTTTGGATATGTTATACATGTATGTTTCCGATATCTATAGGATCATAATTTCAATACTCTCACATTGAGATATAATTTTTTTGGTGATGTCGCGTAAATCTGAAATTGTTGATGCATCAAAACTCAATGTTGATTTTGGGATAACACCTGAAAATATCTCGATTGTGTTAAATTATCTCAAACCACAATTAATGCCCGTGTCACATCTAAATTTGAAGGCAGATTTCTATAATTTCCAAATATAATAAAAAATATAGTAGGTCAAATAAAAGAAAAAAGAAAAAGAAAAAACAGAGGACCAAAGAAATAATATCAGGAATGAGAGGGCATCAAAGAATAATTTCGCAAATTGGAAGGATACCTGTTTTATTTACACGAGATTGATTGCCGTAGATTTATTTTTATTTGTTAAAACGCCAACGTGCTGAAGAGTCTTCCATTGAACCTGCATCACAGCATCAGTTTACCCATTCCAAAGGTTAGAGAAAATCCACTCTCCTCTGATCTGTTTTTTGTTATAACTTAAAATGTTTGAGCACTGCTTTGTCTTTGATTTAGATGATATTGTAAAATCAGAAAAAAAAAAGAATTATCGTTCTATTCTTGTGTGGGTCAAACGTCTAGATTTGTCAAATCAAGGAAACGTTCTTTGTAATTATGTATTATGTGCACTAAATTTCTGAATCCATTGATCGTACCAAGTTGATTGTATTTTGTTTTTGAATCTTTTCAGTTAATTTTGTTTCATTTAATTTTGTTATGATTTACGTAGGTGATTTGATGTCCAGGGGAAAGATGAAGACTGTTGCGGTGACATTGTTGATTGCTTTAATGGTTGTTGTTCAAGTCTCATTCGGACATACATTTCCATTTGCTGTTCCTTCGTTTCTTTGGTCACCGCATCAATATGGGTATGGATTTTCTCTTCTTATTGTAAATTTCTACTGATTGCCCCTTTTTGTTCAGTGCAGATAATTGATGCTTGAATCGAGTAGTATAGTTGATAAGAGTAGATCTTAAGCTACAGATGTTAGCAAAGGTTGCCAAATAGGAATATAGGATGAACTGATAGGCCTTTGCTCTACTTGTCGATGAGTTATATCTGTGACTCCATATAAAAGTGGAGGCTTAAGGTCCTTATTTGAAAAGTGAAAAATGGAGGTCTATATTCAAACTAGAGGGAAGTAAGTTTGGGCTATAAGCTAGAGGGAGGTCTAAAGAAATTCACCTTGTCCGGAATCTTTTCATTGAGGGTTTAATTCAGAGTGCAGATATCTACTCAAAAGTTTTTTTTAATTACTTTGGATAATTAACATCTGCTCAAAACGAAGTTCTTTTAGATAGATATAAAAAATTTCTTCTATTAAGAATTGTTTACCTGGAGAAAGTCTTGTTTTAAAATGAATTTTATCTCAAGAGTTTTTGTTTTAAGGTGTTAGATCGTTTTTGACTTTCCTTTATTTTCCTTATTGTTTACACTATTTTGTAATCTAGAATGCTTTCAAACTTAATACTGTTATTTTTCTCTCTATTCAATCGTGAGGCGATTTTGTTGCTGGTACATTTTAAAAGTTTAGTTTGTCCTTTTTGGGGGATTTCTCTTCTGTTTGATAATTGCTCTCCCAAGAAAAAGAAGTATTAAGATGCAAAAGGAGATGGAGAGATTTTGCTTTTGGTATACAGTCAATATGCATAATATGCCCAAAAAATAATTCTTACATTAACATCTCATTTGAAAATGGAACAGGATGTCGTAAGTTCTTCCATTTTATTTGCTTGAATCTCATTTTTTTGATTCTTTGTAATGTAATATGGGAGTCTAGAATTTTAGTTGTTCTGCCTGACTATTATAAATAAGTTTATGGTATCTTTTTATATGATTAGCATTTCCTTGACTAATCAAATAGAAAAAAAAATCTTATCATGTCTGCATAGTTTCTGCTGCCTTTTTCTCCGTCCGAGCCTTTCTTCTTAAGGCTGGTAGACTAGATTTCATTATGTTTACCTAAGGGTGGTAGACCATGTCTTCATAGTTTCTGCAGCCTTTTCTCCGTCTGAGTCTTCCTAAGGGTGGTAGACTAGATTTCATTATGTTTACCTGGTCCATTGTTCTTCATCTGGTGGTGAACATACTTGTGTGACTTTGTTGATACCTGAAGGATTTTCCAGAGTAACTTAAAAATATCTAGTGATAGAAGATGAATTAAAAAAAGAGATTGGTTTGGTGGATAGTTAAAAATGAGATGGGATGAGGGAGCGTAAAGAAAGGTGTGTTTAGGCTCATGTCAAGAAAAAAAGATTGCTTGCTGGAAGAAGTAGGGGGGTGAACAAACTTGAAATTAGGATAAGGACAATGGCCAAGCAGAAGATGGGAAATCAAATAGTCGGAATTGCTGATAACGGAGAACTGGCAACTGAACAAGGCAGAAAAGAAGAACATGTGATAAAGCAAAAGGGAAAACAACTGAAAAGATGACAAACTACAGGAAGATCGTTTGTTTATTTCCTTTTTTTATTGGGATTGGGTTGGGTTGGTAGCGCAGTTACATTTGCAACATTAGGTAATCTTGATTAGTTGAATGTGTGATTACTTTTTATTAGAAACTTGTGATATATGTAAATAGACAGCACTTCATGCAGAAACAGAATGCAAAAACTGCTAGAATGGAGAACTAAGAGGGAGGTCAGATGGATCTAAAATGGAGAACTAAGAGGGAGGTCAGATGGAGCATGTAACAGCTGGAAGAATAAGTTAGGGGAGAGGAAGGAAGATATGAAGAGAGAGTTGGGGACTCAGAGACCTCTAAAATAGCATATTTAGGAGCAGAACTAGAAAGTAAGTGGTATCAGGAAAAGGGGAAACAGGAGAATGGAGAAAATCTAGAGACCGTTAACAAAAAAAAAAAAACAGAAGAGAAGAACTAGAGACTAGGCGGAGGTTCACTAGAGACTAGGCGGAGGTTCTAAGTAGGTACTTCATTTCAAAATATTGGTCATGACAATCATGTCTATCAAAATAGACAACCTCCTTATTTAGTAGAAGACTAGCTACGTCAAGGCAAATGGGTCAATACCTTAGCTCATCACTTTATTTCTAATACCTCTAACCACTGCGTCTGAAAACTGATGCCTAGATAGGTAGTTCAAGTATATTAAAGAAATATGAACTTTTATTAGTAAGAAGTTTTATTTTTATAAAAGCACACAGGCTGGTGCATTAGGACAAATTTACGTTAAAGCTAAGAGCTCAAAAGTCTTCAAAAATATCCTCTTGCTGTATTTCCTGTTTGCTTCAAGTAAAGAAATTGTCAAGTATTATATTGTAGTATGTTTTCTTTTGCATTGCTTCTCTACCAAGTAGTCCCGACATTCCCCATAATTGTGAAACTGTGTACAATGGTATCATCTCCCATATCTTCCCCCTTCCATGCCCAACGATTTCCAACACTGTACAAGCATTGTCCACACTCCAAGTACTCCAACCACATACCTCTCTAGCTTTATCATAGGTGTAACAATAGATAGTAGAAATATCTCACAAACAATACATAAACTTCCAAGCATTATTCAGAATATTCATGTCGTAGAGATGAGATGTTGAAATGGATTTATGGACATACCAGGTGTGATAGAATTAGAAATGAGGTTATTCTAGATAAGATGAGAGTGGCTTCCATGGTGGACTATATGAGGGGAGCGAGATTGAGAGGGGTAGAGGTAGTTCGAAGAAGTACTGGGGTGATGTGATTAGATTATACAATCCAAATGCACTCAAAGCCCTTCACTAGAAGTCAAAGCCGAGAACTTCAAGTACTCCAAGGAGTGTTCATGAAATGAGGGGTGCTTGAAGACATTCTACTACTATCAAAGGGTGATACATGTTGGTGATCACATCTACAAAGGATCAATGGGCCTTGGAGGGGTCAAAAAAGTGCGAAAAGGAGCTAAAGGCGCACTGGATGCACCTGCGAGCTCACCTGTGCCAATAGGTGAAACTAGTGGCATCTGCGCCCCTGACCTACGTGGCCAGATGGCCAGATGCCCACCGATGAGCCAAAACGGTTGAAAAGTCTAGTTTAATGAAAATGGGTCACTTTTGGACCCAAGTTTGTAATAAATGACCCATGGGTGTAAATACCCAAATCATGCTTTATTTTTCTTAGTTTGCTTTTGAATATTGATGAACAAATCTCTATTAAGAGTATTTGGTGAGCGTTTGTTGAAGGATTTTCTTAGAAACAAGTGTTACGATGGAGATTAATTCCCTCTTGGTCACCGTAGGAATTAGATGGGAGTTTGAAGCTTGTAATTAGGGGTTCAGGGTTTAATATATCCCATTATTCTTAATTTGTCTTTTTCTTGTGTCTGATTTTTCATCTATCATCTATCGATTGATTATTTCCTTTCTTTCTTAGTCAATTTCTAGTTTCCATAGTTTTTGATTACCTTTTGGTATCAGAGCAAGCCTTTAGAACGAATCTAGTCTTGGGAAAGTTTCCTTAGAAAAAAATGTAGTAGGAAAACATTTTCCCAAAAACCCCGAAAAGATTTGTGCTTTCGAGTCTTCTTTGTTAGTTTCTAAACTAGAATTTGTTCCTTTTAGTGTAATTGAGTCGGAATCTTGAGCTTGAGACTTGATTTGAGTGGATTTGAGTAAAAACCCCATGTTGTTCTTGAGTTTGAAGAAAAAGTGCAAGTGGGTTTTTAGATTCACTTGTCTGGTGTGGATTTGAAGATTAATGTTGGTGAAAAAGTGTTTCTCACATTGAAAGGATGCTAAATTTGAAGTTTCGTGAAATTTCAGGTCAAAACGAGCTAGTTGGAAAATGTGAAGTTCTTGGTGTTCTTGAGGATCTTCAGATCTTCAAGAAGAAGAATTACTTTAAATGTGTGGTTGATTCAAAAAAGGAAGAAAAGAAAGTGATTTGATGTTAACATCAAAGAAAATCCATAAGGAAAAGGAATACTCTAAGAGAGAGAACCCAAAAGAGCCCACAAGGAGAGTGAAATTCGAGGTTCCAGGTGAACTGTCCAGTCCACCTGCACCCTTACTTGCGCATACAGGTGAATCATCTGCTGCCTCATGTGGCCAATGTGGCCAATGCAGGTCACCTGCTCAATTATTAATTTTATCTGCACCCCTCAACTGTGAGGGCAGGTCACTACCTTGCGTCCACATCTCATCCAAACGCATTTCAAGGGTTTCAAATCCCCATTTACTCAGGTTCAATCATCCTAGTTTTGATTCTTGATTTTTAATTTCATTTCTCGATTCCTAAACTAATTAACAACTAGTAATTCACCTACTTAGTTGGTTGATTAGTTCTTGAGTTTATTTCATTCTTTGTCCTATTTCTTTCGTGCTTTTCTAGTTTTCATTTTTTGGTTACTTGGTTCAAGTCCGTACACATTTCTCTTGAGTCTTTCAAACAAAAATCCAATCCGATCAAGAGTAGCAATTGACACTTCGTCTACCACCCGGAGTATTAGCCATCCTTCAACATTTGCGGGTCTAAGTGTGAGGCATATAAAGGTGTGTAGAGCTGTGAGGTTATTTCTCTAAAGCTACTAACGTGCTTGTTGTTTGTGTTAGTGTTTTTCTAATTGGTACAATGGCTCGGAACGGTGAAACGCCACCAACCATGGACATCAATGTTTCGAATGCAATCTTGGCGCCAATTGAATCTTTAAGCCGTAGAATGGAACCATGGAAAGCAAAATAACATCCATGGAAGGGCACTTGACCACAATCCAAGGAAGTGTGTACCATGGGTGGGAAGATAGTGAACATTGAAGGCCGTCTCAACTCCACCCTATCCACTCCCCAAAACTACCATGCCTCATCTAGAGGACATGCTTAAAACACATCCACGACCATCTCCCTGGAAACACTCCACCAAATGTTCAATCCCCTGAGACAAACACAAGTCCCACTACCCAAACCACTATATATCCACATAACCGAAGTCCTGTTTGTCCACTGCAACCACAATTCAACCAAACCAACCAAGGATAGCCCCAAACCTTTGCTAAACCAAAATCCCCACTCCAAGTACCCCTTAACCAAAACCAACCCATGTAAGTCGAGGAGGAAGGGAGAGAGGAGGCTCAAGAGGAGTTTGGAGCATATGATGAAGCAAATATGGGCGGAGAACATGAAGAATAGACCAATGGGTCAAGGAGGTCATAGAGGTCGAGGAGGAAGGTTTGGTCCAGTGCTTTATGGGAAACTTGGAAATCGTCCCACAGTGATGACCGATGGAACTACAATGAGAACCAAAATGGCAGTAAAGATCGAGATGTTGGGATCAATTCTCTCAAGACTAGTCTTCCCAACTTTCAAAGGAGAGTGATCTCGAGGCTTATCTAACATGAGAATCTACTTGTGAAAGAATCTTTCAAGTCAATGATCTCACCGATGCCAAGAAAAGTTGCTATGCCATAGCCCAATTCGAGAGATTTGCTATTATATGGTGGGACTGTGCCAAGAGAGTTGGGAATGTGTTAAATAATGGACAACCACCACCATGGGAGAGGCTCCCATGAGAGAAAAGTATGTGTCGGAAAGGTATAAACATGAGTTACTTGCCAAGTTGTACAATCTAAGGCCAGGAAACAAGAATGTCATTACCTACTATGACAAATTTCAACAATTGATTTTGAAGCTTGAGTATCATGAGAATGCAGAAAATGCCATCATCCAATTCAAGGTTGGGTTGAACAAGGAGATTTCCTCATACATGGCTTGCCACATATTTCCTACTCTAGAAACAATCTTTCAGGTGGCCTTAGAAGTTGAGAGGGATATCAAGGAGAGGGCATCTTTCAAATTTAAAGGGTATTTACCCACTAATTCATGGAGTAAGAATAAAGAGGTAGCTCAATCATCATGAGTGTGGAACAAAGGCAAGGACATCAACAAGTCATATGACAAGAAACTGTGGAAAAGACTACTCCAAAATACCCACTAAGGATTGAAGGTAACAAATATCCAACTCCCAATCCTAAAGGTTTTCAATGTTTTAAATGTCAAGGTTGGGGACACAACAAATGAATGTCCTAACCGGAGGAATGTGATCCATAGAGAGATGAGAATGTATTACCTTGGAGAAAAGGTGGGGCATGAGGATGAGAATGAAGAAGAAACCCAAGATGGAATGGGTCCGAAGAAGATGAGAAAGTAGAGGAAGAAAATAAGGATGCTTGGCCTTACGATGGAGAGTTTGAGGTCTCAAACTTAAACTGTGTGGTAAGGAGCTATGTTTCTTGGACTCTTCAAAAGTGTCAACGGGTGCGTGTCGGATTCTCCAGAAGTACTGTATTTTTGGAGAATCCGACATGGGTTCGGCATCAAAAGTGAAGATCTGCAACTTAGCTAAGGAGAGCAATGATTAGTAAAACATTAGATGATCCTAGTCAAAGGGAAAATCTATTCCATACTACATATTTTATCAAAGAGAATGTGCGCTCGTTGGTCAATGATAGTTGAAGTTGTTCTAATGTGGCTAGTGCCACTATGATTGATTTCTTGAAGTTAACACACAACCAAGCATGTACACCGTACAAGCTCCAATGACTAAATGAATGTGGAGAGTTGAAGGTGACTAGACCCTATGCATCATGATGTTGCTAGAATTTGTGGTCAATGTATGTATGGAAGTTATGTGGGATAGGGCTGCCAACTGCATCACGGAGACTGCTAGAGAAGTGTTAGGTGTTTCGAGAGGTCGGGTAGGTCGTCATAAGGGGGACTGGTGGTGGAATGAAGAAGTGAAAAGGAAAATGGAGACCAAGAAGGAGGTGTATGTTAGGTTGATTGAGAGTAAAGATGAAGAGGAGAAGCGGGTGAATAGGGAGGCTTACAAAGTAGCTAGGAAGGAGGCAAAGTTAGCAGTTACGGCTGCTAAGTCAGCAGCGTTCTAGAGCTTGTATGAGGGTTTAGAATAGAAAGGCGGGGAAAAGAGGTTGTATAGGCTGGCTAAGGCTAGAGAGCTGAAGGGTCGTGACCTCGATCAAGTAAAGTGCATTAAGGGGGAGGATGGTAGTGTTTTGGTGGAGGATGCTCACATTAAGAAGAGATGACAGGAGTACTTTCACAGCCTTTTGAACGAGGAGGGGGACAGAGGTGTCGAGTTAGGGGAGCTGGAGCACTTAGAGGAGAGTCTTGATTTCTATTACTGTAGGCGTTTTAAGGTTGAGGAGGCAAGAAAGGTTATTCGTAGGATGCGGAGGGGTAGGGCGACGGGGCCTGATGAGATCCCGGTGGACTTTTGGAAGTATGCTGGTGGGGCTGGTTTAAGGTGGTTGATTGATTTGTTTAACAACATTTTCAAGACTACGAGAATGCCCGAGGCTTGGCGATAAGTACGATGATCCCATTATATAAAAACAAGGGTGACATTCAGAGCTGCAACAACTATAGGGGTATTAAGCTGTTGAGTCACACTATGAAGATTTGGGAGAGATTGGTTGAGAGGAGATTGAGGAGGGTAGTGTTCGTATCGGAGAATCAGTTTGGTTTTATGCTTGGTCGCTCGACGACAGAGGCAATCCACCTGGTGAGGAGACTGGTGGAGCAGTATAGAGAAAGGAAGAGGGATTTACACATGGTGTTTATCGACCTGGAAAAGGCATATGATAAAGTCCCGAGGGAGGTTTTGTGGAGATGCCTAGTGGTGAGGGGGGTCCCGGTGGCTTACATCCGAGCTATTAAGGACATGTACGATGGAGGGAAGACCCGGGTGAGGACGGCGGGAGGAGACTGAACATTTTCTGGTCGAGACAGGGTTGCATCAGGGTTCGACCCTTAGTCCCTTCTTATTTGCGTTGATGATGGACGTGTTGATGCAAAGTATTCAGGGAGAGGTGCCTTGGTGTATGTTATTTGCGGATGATGTAGTGTTGATTGATTGAGTCTAAGGGGTTCAGGTTGAGTAGGTCCAAGATGGAGTATTTGGAATGCAAGTTTAGTGACTTGAGGCAGGAGGAAAAAGTGGTGGTGAGGTTGGACGGCCAGGAGGTTTGTAAGAGGGATAGTTTTAAGTATCTTGGGTCTACGATTCAGGAAACGGGGAGATTGATGAAGATGTTTCTATGCATATTGGAGCAGGCTGGATGAAGTGGAGGCTTGCCTCGGGAGTGTTGTGTGATAAGAAAGTGCCTCTTAAGCTTAAAGGCAAATTCTATAGAGGAGCAGTCCTCTCGGCCATGTTGTATGGATCGGAGTGTTGGTCAGTCAAGGACTCCCACATCCAAAAATTGAAGGTGGCGGAAATGAGGATGTTGCGTTGGATGTGTGGGCTTACTAGAAGGGACAGAGTTAGAAATGAAGTTATCTGGGAGAAGGTGGGAGTGGTTTCAGTGGAGGACAAGATGAGGAAAGGAAGGCTGAGATGGTTTGGGCATGTGATGAGGAGGGGCGCGGATGCCCCAGTTCGTAGGTGTGAGAGACTAGCTTTGGATGACTTCAGGAGGAGTAGAGTAGGCTGAAGAAATACTGGAGGGAGGTGATTACACATGATATAGAGCAGACCCTAGATAGGAAGGTGTGGAGGTCGCGATAAGGGTAGAAGGCTTGTGTGAGTGTGTGGGGTGTAGCAAGCGGTTAGGTGAGACCTTGTGTTGCCGGGCTAGTAATCTTAGGAATCTTAGTATTCTTAGGTGTCTTTGGTATGTGCAAGTATGTTACAACTAGGCAGGTGTCCTTCGGATTTTTTTGCATACTTCTTATGTGTTGCCCTTATTTATCGTATGTCGTATTTTCTCTATTTTCTAGTGACATTATTTCTTATCACTGATTTTCTGTTGTGTCATTCATCCCCTTGTTACTGTTCTGTATCTCGAGCCAGGGGTCTATCGGAAACAACCTCTCTACTTCTTCGGAGGTAGCGGTATGGTCTGCGTACATCTTACCCTTCCTAGACCCTACTTTGTGGGAATACATTGGGTTTGTTGTTGTTGTTGTGTATGGATGGTAAGAGTGCAAATTCCCACCTTCTCCCTCAAGGATTATATACCCCACTACCCATTCCTCTATGGCCATGGCTTGACAACTCTATGAATTTTGTTTTGGGTTTGCCCAAGACGAGGAGGGGTAGAGATAGTATCTTTGTAGTGGTTTTGTTTTCGAAAATGGCCCACTTTATTCCGTTTCATAGAAGTGATGATGCCCCCAATGTGGCATCTTTGTTTATAGAACATATCAAAATACATGGAATTCCTCGGACCATTAATAGTGATAGGGACTTAAGTTCCTTAGACACTTTTGGAGGTCAATATAGGGCAGGCTTCGCACCAAATTGCTTTTCTCAATGTCTTGCCACCCACAAACCGATGGTTAAACAGTGGTGGTAAACAAGACCTTGGGTTCTATGCTACACATCTTAGTTAAAGGAAAAATGGCCTTATGGGAGGAGCACCTACCTTTAGTCGAATTTGCTTATAATCGTGTTATCCACTCGACTATTGGTATGACTCCGTTTGAATGTGTCTATGGTTTTAACCCCCTTATGCCTTTAGATATCACTCCTTTGTCTAGTGCTATTGTGATTAGCTTAGATGGAAGCACAAGGGCGGAAGCAATGAAGAAGATGCATGAGAAAGTGAGACTATGCCTTGAGAAGAAGAATCAAGCGGTGGCCAAAAGAGTGAACAAAAGGCAAAAAGGGCTTGTACTTGAACCAGGTGATTGGGCATGGGAACACCTTCGGAAAGATCGATTTCCAACCCAAGGAAAAACCAAGTTGATGCCTCGAGGTGATGGTCCATTTCAAGTACTTGAGAGGATAAATGGTAATGTCTGCAAGATTGAACTTCCTCCGGAATATCAAGTGCACAACACTTTCAATGTGTGCGATCTCTCACTATTTGACATGATAGAAGATGATAACCCTATGAATTTGAGGTCAAATTCTTATCAAGATGGAGAGGATGATGTAATCCAAATGCGTTCAAAGCCCTTCACTAGAAGTCAAGCTTGGGAATTTCAAGTACTCCGAGGAGTGTTCATGAAACGAGAGGTGCTTGAAGAAAATTCTACTGCCACAAAAGGGTGCTACGTGTTGGTGATCGTGTCTACAAAGGATCAGGGGGCCTTAAACTGGTCAAAGGACTGTGAAAAAGAGCTAAAATGCACATTGGGTGCACTTGCGAGCTCACCTGCTCACCTGCACACGCAGGTGAGCCACATGCTCTAGCAGGTGAAACCAGTGGCATCTGTGGACCTGACCTGTGTGGGCAGATGCGCACTTGCGTGGGCAGATGCCCACCTGCGTGGGCGGATGAGCTAATAAAAGTTTAGTTTAATGAAAATGGGTCACTTTTGGGCCTAAGTTTGTAATAAATGACCCATGGGTCATGTTTTCCTTAGTTTACTTTTGAATATTGATGAACAAATCTCTATTGAGAGTATTTGGTGAGCGTTTGTTGAAGGATTTGCTTAGAAACGAGTGATTATGAGGGCGATCAATTCCCTCTTGAACACTGTAGGAATTAGGTGCAAGTTTGAAGCTTGTAATTAGGGGCTAAGGGTTTAATATATCCTATTATTCTTTATTACTCTTCTTCTTGTGTCTAATTTTTCATCTATCGATTGATTATTTCTTTTCTTTCTTAGTCAATTTCTAGTTTTCGTAGTTTCCAGTTATCATTAGAGAGGACATGACACATATTCAAATTACTAAGGACACGACCTTAGATTAGGAATGAGGAGAACGCGTGTTAAAGTAGAAGGTTAGTCGGGTGGGAGTATTATTGTGCACCGTAGTATAGTAGCTTAGGGTTTAGCCATAGATATCTATCATTGTTGTTGTCTATTGTATTTCAATTATCACACAATTTTGTGGCTAATTATTATTTTTCTGTAGCGGATTAGTTGTCATAGTTTCTTCACTGTTTTGCATTTCTTTGTACCTGGATTTGCTACACTTGAGACGAGGGTTTTTCGGAAACAACCTCTCTACCTCCTCGAGGTGGTGGTAAGGTCTGCGCATACTTTACCCTCCCTAGACCTCACTTGTGGGATTTTACTGGGTATGTTGTTGAATGTAGTTCTCTATTGACAGCTTTAGGAGTGTCAATTTGACCAAATTATCTCCATGTCTTTGCTAGTAACTTAGAAAAATGTTTTGAAGGATAATTTCTTTAGTTAACATGTGTGTTGGTGTTTCGTGAATTTTGTCTGTTTGTTGTTAGGAGTGTCGTTATTTATATGTTTTACTTTTAAACTGTTATGCCAAGTTGCTAACTAATCTTGGAAGCATGCTCAGTTGAAAAAAACCTCCATAGACTATGCCTTAATATTTTTTTCTAAAATTTATGAAGTTGCACCATAGGTAGCTATAGTGACTATTATATGTATCAACATCACAAACAAGAGTGACAAACACCCCCCCCCCCCCCCCTGCCCCCCCTTCTCTCCACCACCACCAAAGAAAAAAGAGGAAGCAAAGCTCGTATGTCAACTACAATTCTTTTAGACTCTCTTAGAGTCATACTATTAAAGTGTCTTTCATTGTCATCTTATTAAAAACAGACCAGGGTGAAAAATGCACTTAAACTATGCAAAAATTGAACAAAAAGCCCTCGGTTAATAGCTTGGTTCAAAAATGTTCCTGTTGTTACTTAATTGGGCCAAGACTGTCCTTTTCCTAATAAACATATATTTTTCTTAATAAAAATGTTATTTTGAAGAACCTTTTTGTTGTTTCTTCTCTTTTTAAATCCCTTTAACTAATAAAAAGTGGAAAGTAATTTTTCTTCTTCTTAATCTCATTTTATCAATTAAAATAGAGTATCATGTACTTTTTTAACTGATAATATGTCATATATATAATTGTAGCCCATCACTAATTTTCATTTAGATAATGACAAATTTTTTCCTAATAAATAGAAAATATAATTTTGATTTCTTAATAATTTCCGAATTAAAGTAGGATAAACATTTGCGGATGTAATCCTTGGTTTTTAGGTTAAAATGAAAAAGGGGTCAACAATAACTCCATTCGAAATCCACAAACCATTCCAATGGGGTTCAGAATTTCTTCAAATATGTTCGTGAATTTATCCGAGATTCGAGTAAAACTCAAATGGGAGAAGAATATGGGCCCTGAGTTCCATTTATTGGCACTATGTTTTTATTTATTTTTGTTTCTAATTTTTTTACTGGAGTTATCACAACTCCATGATGATATTTTAAAGATATTTTATGATTTGAAGCAATACAATAAATTTGTGTTTTATGGCATTATGATTGTTGTATTTTATACCAAGGATCATATTAACAAATGTTTATCCCACTTCAATTCAGAAAAGATTAAGAAATAAATATATTTTCTACTTTTTTGGGAAAAAGAATAATGTTATCTGTATGAAAATTAATGATGGGATTACTATGATCTTAATTATTTATATGACTTATATTAGCAGTTAAAATAGGTCACGGGTTTATTTTGTTTAATTGATGAAATCAGATTAAGAAGAAGAAAAAATGTTTCCACTTTTATATCTATTTAAGAGATTTTAAAAGAAAAAGAGACACGAAAAGGGTTCTTCAAATATAATTTTTTTATTAAGAAAAGAATGTGTTAAAAAAAAAAAAGCGATATGGAAAAGGGTCTAAATGCCTTTAAACTTTGCGAAATTGAACAAAAAATGCTCTCTGTTAATAGCTTGGTCGAAAAATACTCCATTTGTTGTTTAATTGGAAGGGTATGTTTAACCCAATTAAACAACAAATGGACTATTTTTCGACCAAACTATTAACGAAGAGCATTTTTGTTCAATTTTGCATAGTTTAACGACATTTAGACCCTTTTCCATATAAAAAACGAGTACTACATTAACTTTTACTATCTTCATGGGGTTTTTGAATCCCCTTCGTATTGGTCAGTTTTTTACGAATCATACTGGTGAATGATAGTTTCTTAACTGCCTTGAAGTTTGAGAGGTGAAGCTAAACATTCCAAGAGGCGTCTTCCATATTTTGTCTTCAAATTAAATCAACCAACAAAATTTAATTGAGAAATGGATAAAAAATAGAAGTCGTCTTTGTTGTTGTTGTTGGGTCGATTGTTAACTTGTTTAAGCATGAACAAGTAGGAGTAAGATATGCACTTTTACTCTGTACACTTGAAAATCCTAGCTTCACTCGTGACACCCCATTGCTCCAGCTTTTAGCTACTCTGTTTGAACTTCTCATGGAGATTTTCTTCTTGCTTATACTTTTCAACTATATAATTCGTCCTCTAGCGTGGAGATAATTCTAGGTAAAAATATGAAGACTCACTTGTTGAACTATCATTTGCACCAAATTGCCCTACTTATCTACGTTCTTTATGTCCTTGTACGTCTGATGATTGGCATCACTTGAATAGAACCCTAGCAATACCTAATACCTTAGTGTTAGACTCTGTTAATGAAATCAATTTCTTATACGCAACCTTCATATAGGAAGGCCAACCAGATCTAAATGACATCAAATCTTTGCTCTGGGGACTGAGCTTCTAGTTGTTAACATCAATTTATGTGCCTTAATTCTTACACAAGATCTTTTGTTTTAGAAACACCTAATGTAAAGCAATTTCCACAGCATGTTCTTTCTTGCCGGTCTTGAATATACTCTTCTTAGTTCTTTGAGAAAGACTGAAGGAGGTACAGAAGTGTCAAAATCACTTGCCTCTAGAATATTAAGCTTTTAATATGGACTGCTAAATTAAATCCCTTTTATAATTATGTTTTTTCTATTCTATTTCAAAAGAAACACAACTTTTTAACGTGGACAAATCTCCATAATGTAAAACTCTATCATCTAAAATCAAATCTTAATGATGATCAAATTTCTAGCTTCGATCGGTCTTGTAATGGCTCAATTGCTCCTGTCAAGCTTCTGATGCTATAGCTTCAAATTCTTAAGTTTTATGTAGCTCCTTCCGTTTCTACTATTGTTCCTTGCAGGTCCTCCCCCCTTATTCTAAAAGATTTTATAAGACCTTTTTTCAAATTTTACAAGACATAGAAGCCACTAACTGTGAGTTTCAACATTATGAATTGCTTCTCACCATCATAAACAAACAAAATTTAAAAGAAGGATGTTGCTAGAAATCTGATTGCTAAACCTTCGTATCCCTTCTGTGTGGTTGTGTCTTAAATAACTGAATACAAAATTTGGGATGTTTTATTTATTCAAGGAGATATATCAGTTTGTGTAAGTTTCTGTGTCCTTGTTTGCTTGAATAGGAAGCACTAACTTTATTTTTCATTCACAATGACTTCTTAATTAGGCTAGGTTGTGTACGCTATAGTCAGTTTAGAAACTTTTTGATGCAGTATTAATTTTATGAGGAAATTCTCGTTATACAAGTAAAGAGACCTACAGAGAATATCTAGGTTTAGGAATTAGAACTGCTCGCTAGAATTAACATGCTTTCAATACAATGTCATGGAATATTGGAAAGTCAGTAGAGTTCCTAGCTGGGGTATAGTTGAAGCAAAGGTCCACAGCTATGTGAGCCATCTAGAAACATCATTTAGGTCCTTAAAAACCTTATCTGCGATGTACTGGTGAACCCTACAGCCTAGTTAATGAGTGGCAGGTGACAACAGGTAGATATCCTATATATGTCCTTTCTTTTGTATTCCATGTTTACGTGGGATGGTACATTTGTTTTGTAATGGTGATCTGCACCAAATTGCAACTTACCTGATCTGCATCTGCCACACTTTTATGGTGATTGTCGGCAAGAGATCTTTGCATAAATTTGTATTGTCTTAATTTTTTTATTTCTTATGTTACAGAGTTGCCTCAAGTGAAGCTGTCAATTACAGAACCCTTTCACTGAAGGAATTAATCAAGTCTGTTATGGATGAGGGTGGTTGGTCGGACTTGCTGGTACTTTCTTTCTCTATATTCTATTACTTCTTGCCTTCCTAGTGTTATTCTCTGGAGTCATTCTTTGAAGGGAACTAAATTGTCGTTGATCTTCATTAGTGCTCAGGAAAAGGTGGACACCATCTGGATCTTGCACTTGTTTTTGTTGGGAAAGAGGTAGGCATCTCTTAGTTTTAGAGGAAGAGTAACAATATTTTGCGTCGCTTGCCTGAAATTTAATACCGAACACCCTTTATTTAAGCTATTTGAATCATAAAGTTTTGTGCTTCGGCGCAAGACGATGATGAGATTGTGATAAACCTTCCTGCAAATCTTAATTTGGTCCACACAGATTTCAATCTTCCGAAAAGGTGTTGGAACCCATTCTTACCAGTTAAACAAAACAAAGCATGTTTGGAACCCATTTGTATACTGAATAATGAGTAAAACCCTTTGTGGTAGCTGTCTGTGTTATACCGGCCCCTATATTTGAGTTGCTTTATTTACCCATTGAAGGAGAATTCTAGTTGGTCGGTGAAATGCCAATTAAAGCTCACAAAGTACTACTGCATCACAGCTTCCATGTGGGACCTTTTTAACACAGGCTTTGCAAGTTTTTATTTGTACTTTTTGAAATTTTCCACCTTGCGTCAGCAGCTAATGTCGCTTTCTTGTTTAGTTGCAATCTGTGGATATTGCTAGACCCAAAAATGCCAATTTGGAGCTTGTGGACTTGCTGAAGGTAATTAGAATTTTCCCAACTTAAGAAATTATTTCGCCGATTTTAAAATTTTGTGCTTGGTTCTTGATGTACTGCAAAAGTTCATTTTTATTATCTTAGTGTGGTAAAAAAATGTCTTGAGCAGGCCTCTGTTGCAAAGTCCAACTTTTCTTTGGCATTCCCCTACATTGATGCATCAGAGGAGAGAGAATCAGTGGAAAGCTCCTTGATTTCAGAATTTACAAACATGTGTGGGCATGGTCTTGAGGCCAGCAACATTGCTTTCTCAGAATCGTGTTCTGTAGAGGGTGAAAGTTCGAACAAGCTCACTGATGTGCAGTCAGTTCAGGTTAATAATGGAGTAATCTCTATTCCATTGATAATGAGGCACACAAAAAAAATTAGACAATTTTCAGATTTTACTGCAGTAGCTATATGTACAGCACCACAGCTCCTACAGCTGGTATATGTGTATATATGTTAATGATATGTACAGCACCACAGCTCCTACAGCTGGTATATGTGTATATATGTTAATGCTGTTTTCATGTTTATTGGATGTATCCGTCTTGTGTTACAGAACTATCTGCTATCAAGGATCACTAAACAATACAAGGGGCAGCTAAATTTGATTGTTCTCTGCGACCAAGGTCACCGGACTCTAGGAGGAGCTGAAGAGCAAACCTCTGAGGGTATGATATTATGGAGAATGTGTTTTATACCTATTTTGGTCCTATATAGTCCTTAAACTTGATAAATTTGCAGGAGAAGTTTTATCTCAACTACTCAGTTATGTGGAGAATCTGGGAGCAAAATACACTGCGCTGTATGTGTCGGATCCTTTTAAGTCAATTCGGTTCCCCTCTCATAGGGAAGTAGAAAGACTTCTTGCTGAAGGTACTGGGAATAGATCAGTTAGTGGCTGCGATGGAGTTTGCCGAATTAAATCCTCATTTTTGGAGAGCATATTTGTTGTAAGTTGATTACATCTCTGTCCACAGTTCAAAGCTGCTTTAGTGTTTTTTTCTCGTTGCGATGAACTCAGATTATGTCCCCTTTTGCCCTTGCTGCTTCTATCTGTGTTTGTTGATTATGTACTTATCAGGTTTTGTTCTCACATTGCTGCTTCACGAATTGTTCCAGGCAATTGTTTTACTTATAATTCTGATAGCCGGCCTTTGCTGCATGATGGGAATTGATACTCCAACAAGGTTTGAGGTCCCTACAGATTCGTAATCCTTAGAGCTTCTGCAAAGATAAATTCATGTTCTGAGGTGCTTTGATTGCCGTAATTTGAGTGTATCTTCTTTATTGCTATGCATAACCCTGTAATTTTGTTTATTTTTCAAACATCGCTTGTATCAGCAGTATTGAGTGTAAAATTCAATAATGTATGGGCCACCTGATTTTCTTGTTATATATTATTCTGGACGTACTGAGTTTCAGTTACCTGCCCTTGTTCTTCAGTTCTGCTGGACGGCTATTTTACCGAGTTTAGTAGACTTTTTGTCCGTAAGTGGAAATCACGAGCCTTTAGGTTGTTGCTCTGCGGGTTCTATCTACCTTAAACACCTGAACAGTGTCAAGTCCTTGAAGAGAAGTATTAAACGGGGTTTGTCTCACTAAATGTGGCCCTACTCTTCTTCCCTCCCAGAATAAGGTGATAAAGGGGCGAGAACTGTCAAATTTGGCAATTAGTCATGAGCGGAGGATCCAAGCCAAGCTAGCAGTAATACATTAGTATGAATAACATAAATATCAGGATTTAGGAAATTACATGGTATAACCCCAATAGTGGGTGACTTTGGATTTTTGACCTCAGCAAGAAAAGTTTTTAAATACTAGCCTTCTTCTACCTCAAATATTTTTAAAGTTTTCATACTCATTTGTTTCTCAAATTCTGTTTGGTGACTTTGGATTTTTGACCTCAGCAAGAAAAGTTTTTAAATACTAGCCTTCTTCTACCTCAAATATTTTTAAAGTTTTCATACTCATTTGTTTCTCAAATTCTGTTTGGTGACTTTGGATTTTTGACCTCAGCAAGAAAAGTTTTTAAATACTAGCCTTCTTCTACCTCAAATATTTTTAAAGTTTTCATACTCATTTGTTTCTCAAATTCTGTTTGGTGACTTTGGATTTTTGACCTCAGCAAGAAAAGTTTTTAAATACTA
>NC_061111.1:120986375-121249397 GCF_002878395.1 Capsicum annuum
TGTTTTTATTTTTATTATTCACTTTTTTATTCTTTCTTTAATTTTATTTTTATGTTTTAATTCATTTGTTTCAACTTTATTTATTTATTTTTTCTCAAATATTATCTGTTTCTTCATTTTTTTTCTTTTTTTTTTATTCGTTTATCTCAATCTTTTTTTTTTTGGTTTTTATCATTTCTCTTTTTTTTTTTTTTTTTTTTTTTTTAACTTTTTTTTTTATTTTTTTTTTTCTTTTTTTTTTTTTTTCCCTTATCTTTTTTTTTTTTAAAATTTTTTCTATTTTGTTTGATCTCTTTTTTTTTCCCTCAACTTCTATTATATTTTGCTAATAAATAAAAAATTAGATAATCTGCAAAGCGATTTTTTTTTTTTGACATCAAAGAAAATTTAAGGACATGAATTGTTGTTAAGAAGTTCTTTGGGGTAAGTTTTGTTTCTAAGGTAAAAATTATAGAACAACTCATAAATCAAGGTATAATGTAGTAGTGTCAAGTCTTGCTTATGTAACATAACTTATTGTTTGAAAATTCCTGAGATAAGTCTTGCTTCTAAGGTAAGAGTTATAGAACATCTCACAAATCAAAAAATAATGTAGTAGTGTCAACACTTGTCCATTGGGCGTAACTTGTTCTTTTGGGAGGTTCTTGGGCTAATGTTTGTCTTAGAGGCAAGACTAAAAAAGCATCACATAAATCAAGACACATTATGATAGAGTCAACTCTTGTTCATGGGGCGTAACTTGTCGGGTAAGTCTTGCCTCTAATGCAAGAGTTATAGAGTATCTCATAAAAAGATACGATGTGGTAGTGTCAACTCTTGCCCATGGGATGTAACTTGTTTGAAAGTCCTTGGACTAATTCGAGCCGTTAAGGTAAGAGTTATAGAATATCTCACAAATCAAGACATAATGTAGTAGTGTCAACTCTTACTCATGGGGCATAACTTCTTATTTAAAAGTCTTTGATTTATAAAACATCTCATAAATTAAGACGCAATATGGTAGGGTCTAATCTTGCCCGTGGAACGTAACTTGTTGTTTAAAAGTCCTTGGGCTAAGTCTTGCTTCCAAGGCAAGAGTTATAGAACATCTCATAAATCAAAACACAATGTGGTAATGCCTACTCTTGTCCATGGGGCACAACTTGTTACTTGAAAGTCTTTGATCTAAGTTTTGCCTCTTTGGGAAGAGTTATAAAACATCTCATAAATCAATACACAAGGTGGTGGTGTCAACTCTTACTCATGGGGCATGACTTGTTGTTTGGTGATCCTTAGGCTGAGTCTTACCTCTAAGGCAAGAGTTATAGAGCATTTCATAAGTAAAAAACACAATGTGTTAGTGTTGACTCTTGCCTAATGTATGTAACTTGTTTGAAAATTCTTGGAATAAGTCGTACCTCTAAGGCTAGAGTTATAGAACATCTCATAAATAAAGACACAACTTGTAGTGTCAACTCTTGCCCGTGGGGTATAATTTGTTGTTTAATGAAGACATAATGTGGTAGTGTCAATTCTTGTCCGTGGAGCATAATTTATTGTTTGGAAGTCTTTGAGCTAAGTCTTGACTCTAAGGCAAGAGTTGTAGAACATCTCATAAATGAAAATATAACGTGGTAGAGTCAACTCTTGCCTGTAAGGCATAATTTGTTGTTTGAAAGTCCTGGAGTTAACTCTTGCCTCTAAGGTAAGAGTTATAAAACATCTTATGAATCAAAACACAATGTGGTAGTGTCAATCCTTACCCATGAAACATAACTTGTTGTTTGAAAGTCATAAGTTTTGCCTCTATAATATGATATCGTCAACTCTTTCCCATGAAACGTAGTTTGTTGTTTGAAAGTCATAAGTTTTGCCTTTATAATGTGATAGCGTCAACTCTTTCCCATGAAACGTAGTTTGTTGTTTGAAAGTCATAAGTTTTGCCTTTATAATGTGATAGCGTCAACTCTTGCTCATGAAGTGTAACTTGATTGGAAGAAATTAAAGAAAATAACAAAAATAATAAAAATTGTGAAAAAAGAATAAAATAAAAAAATATTAAAAAAATAAGAATCAAAGAAAATGTAGTTGACAGAGAACCGAAAAAAATAAAGGTTGATAAAAGTAAAATAAAAAGATAAAATAAAAATAAAAGATGAGAAAAATATAAAAATAAAAAAAATAAAAATTAAAGAAAATATTTTTTTTTAAAAGTAGATATTGAGAGGAGTAAAGAAAAAAAAGGGTTGAGAAAAATTAAAAAAGAAAAAAAAAGAGAAAGGGAAAAATAAAAAAACAAAGTAAAATAAAAAAGAAAAAAAAGTTGAGAGGAAAAAAGAAAAAAAGTAAGGGTTAAGAAAAATAAAAAAATAAAAGAGAAAAGAAAAAATAAAAATCAAAGTAAAATTAAAAAGAGAAAAAAAAAAGGTTGAAAGATGAATAAGTATGGAGTTGTTATATCATTTATGTAATTACTCCATTGGTCAGAGGTAATTTTGTGTGAAAATATATCACTTAATAGCTGAAGACTATTTTTATGAAGCTTTTTATTTGGGGTCAAAACTTGAAAGCCACCTTATTTTGGGACTATTTCTATCATTTTCTTCTCCGGATTTCTAACTATAATTACCTGCTCTCCTGAATTTATTAATAAACACTATCTCTTGTATTTTGACATCACATATACATATCTAACATACCATATACATTACTAACATATACATAACAACAAATTGATTTAACGATATTTAAGGAAATAACGATTGTTTCTTAGTTGTGATCGCAACTAACACAATAATTACTAAGCTGCGATTAGTGAATTCCTTAAAATCAGTAATGACTTTGAGTTTTAAAATTTTGAAACACCAAATCAAGGGATTCGATCAAACAAACATCACTTTTTCTATTTCCAATAAAAAATTATCTATTTTTTCATACTCTATTTTTTCAAAGGAATTTTTCAAGAAGATGAACATTGCAATACCATTGAGGCATTTCGATGCATAGCAATTCAAATTACAATATGAATGATGCAGAAGTGATGACATTGGTGTCGCAGAAAATATTTCGTATTTGAGGTTGGTTTCAACAATTGCAGTAGAATTAACTATTGAGCAATCTCAAAACAACATTGACGTCCGATACATTGTTGAAGGTAGTTCATCACCAATGGTTATAAAAAATGATAATGGAGTAAAGCTTTATGTTGAGTTGAAGAAAAGTGTTCCAGTATTTATAATGTATCCTTTTGTGCATAACAACAATGAATAAGTTACCACAAGTGTTAGAGTTTGATACGCCCAAATTACAACTCTTTTACAGGAGTGTAAGCGATCATTGTCAAATATATAACCCAACTAGGTTGGGGTTGAATCCTACAGGAAATATGGTGTTAATTCAGTTGTATGCAGATTAGTTGACTTTTAATAGTTTGTATTCATAAAACAAAGGGGGGTTTGATTCAGTTCACAAATTAATAATTTCAGTTTAAACAAAATGAGATTTGTCTAGTAGTATTTGAATTCAGAGAAATAGCAAGCTAGGGTTATGTCAACCTTGTAGTTTTCTATACTTTCTAATTATGGGTTTTACGAATTCATACATGCATCGTACTTATAGAGAAACGTATTCGCTAACTTAATCCAAGCATTTCTCAAGCATTGATGACTAATTCACTTTAGTTCTCTCGAATCAAAAGTGTTTACAATAATTATACGAAATCTCCAAGTTATTAATCCTATTAGGGCATTAACGTGTAAAATAGAGGTTGGAAACTCTATCTTCTTGTCACTATTCTCTTTTTCGAACATCAACCTCTCTATTGAAGCAAGTTGTGTTTTATGACAGACTCTCTATGTTTGCAACCATGACAATTCAAGATAAACGAAGAGAATAGGATATAAGGAAATTAATGCACAATGAATTCAAAAATACAAAGTAATAGATTGTATGTTACAAGGCTTCCATAACCCTAACTAATAAACTTAGCTACTTATAAATAAAAAGGGAATCAAAGTAATAATGTTCATCATACCAAAACGTCAAAAGAAATTGTCTTGATGAAATTGTACATTAAAACAAGATGAATCCACTTTCTCCATCTGTTAAACCGCCACTTCTCAATTCAAAATAATACAGAATAATACGTGAATGATCAACTTGGGGTATTTTTAGTAACTTTTCTCCCTAATTGCCGTCTAAGTCCCTAAACTTAATTTAAATGACTAAATAATCTTGGGACATAGTTTTAGGCGCCACATTGTATCCATCAGCCTACTTTTGCTTGTGTTCCATGCTATCCACAATCCATGGCCCCTTTATGTCTGCATCTACCTCATTTACACCTGAAATCATGCCAATCACATAGGTTAGCTCAATTACATAAAAAGTAGAATAAAAACATAAGAAACTGGGCACTTTGTTCTCAAAACTTAGCTAAAATATGGGTAAGTTATGGTGCTTAGGCGTATAAATACACCCAAGATCACCACCCCCCACTTAAAGGTTTGTTTTTCCTCGAACAACTTATCCATTTATGCATACTACACAAGACCTAACCCCCACAAAGGAAAAATAAGATGCTCAAGTTAGTCTCACACAACAATTATAAACAAGAAGTAGATTCATGAACAATTACTAGAAACGACCTACCCTCAATAATAGACTCATTAAGTTAGTAAATTTATGCGTACCGTTTAAGCAAAGAAATCATACAAATTACCCAACTTTCATCAAATATTTGTCCTCACAACAAAAAAGTTACCCATAATTACTCACAATAATGCAACTTCTAACAGAATGGGTATAAGGATCCAATTGCGCTCTATCTCACAAAGAATTCTCAAACTAAAACTGATGACTATATGCTTTCCCTTAGTGTAGTGCTCCACTAATATCAGAATGTTAAGATTAGGATCAAATAGGTCTTTACGGGTTGTAATGCAGGCTAAGGGATGAGTAGGAACTATTCTGGACAATAATAGTGACTATCTTCCCTAAGCGCTTTAATACACTACATTATGCAATTAAGACCAATCTTCTAACAACCAACTTTCACCTCTACTACTTTCACATATTTTTTCTTTCACCCCATTTCATTAAGCTCACTCACATAACTTATGGTGGGATTATTTTCTATGCTTACATTATTCCATTTTGAACAACCATTTCTATCTTTTTTTTATATCACTCCCAACTACACATTAATTTTTTTTACACGCAAAAACTTATACTCTCGGGTTTCACTTTCACCCTTTTCCCTCTTATTTTCAAACTCCTTACTTAATAAAAAAATATTTTCTAAAGCGCTTAGGAGTTTTAGATCAAGTTAAAGTCAATCAAAGAAGGGATTAGGCTACAAATGAGGTTACCAAAGAATAAGCTAAAGGCTCAACGAGGCTAGCTAAGATTATGCATAAAGGTAGGTCAAAAGAAGGTATGAAAAATGGATGTTAAAGAAATGCCTAAATCATTTCTTAAACTCACAATCTTTATTTCGCTTTGCACACACACCAGGAAAGTCCTAGCATCAATTTCAACAGGGAATATACAAACAATCTTACACATTCATGGCACATGGTCATCTCAGTTAGGATCATTATAAATTCTCGACCTAACAATCAAATAAATTCAAATCAAGCCAACAATTGCAACAAGAGTCACAACTAGAGCGTAGGTGTTTCAAACGTAATGATCCATCACATACTTATGTTATAATGTCATGTGATCCACAAGAACATTTATATGCAATTTCACAGGGGTTTAATTTATTAACGCCTACAAATAACTAATTTTCTCTTAAGACAGTCGTCATCCATCCATCATCGAGAAAAACACCTAACTATGACTAAAGCAACCAAACATATAACAAGAAATAAAATAATTAATATTATCAAAGAAGTATACTAAGAAGAAGGAACTATTTTTCTACAAAGAAAGCAACACAGTAACCAACCACCCCACACTTAAGCCAAGCACTCTCCCAGTGCAAACAACAAAGTAAAGAACCTGGATAGTAGTACTCTTCCTTCACATCAGGGGTCATGCCACCTGCATCGAAATCATCATCGAAATGATCCTCACTAGATTTGGCCTCCATGTTAGAATCCATTAGCTGCCGATCCTAATCTGCGCATCATCATCCACTGGATCCTGAAAAGCAGGCCTTACTTTATACATAACTCTTACATAATCATTTAGTAGATAATCATAGTCTAACTGATGTAGCTCCTCAGAAATAGGTACACGACCTCTATTTATTATGGTGAGCTTTGTCATGCCATATAGATGGTAGAAGAAGCTCTTATCTCGTACATGTCTTTCTACAGTGCTGAGAGCTGGACCTTGGCTTACGTCTGAATTCTTAACCTTTGCGACGTCCACTCTTTTCGGGTTCTGTGGCAGCTTGTGATCAGTTGGATCTTCCTCAATCCCATTCTTTTTCAAGATGTTCATCAGCAAGCTTCCAAAACTAAATCTTATCTTTTTATGCACCCTGGCTTTGCACATAGAAGCGAGTATAACTGCACCAACATTTATAGGGATGTCAGTCATTAAAGCAAACACTAGACAGATCTGATCACGAGTTATTTTGGTGAATTATGTTCCCAAAATCAAATAAGAATTGACTATCCTCAGCCAGATACGTGCTTCTGTATTCAGGAAAGCATATGGAAAAGTGTTATAGTGGCCTTTGTCTTTGTGATAGGTCCATCGAGCTGTGGAACGGGATCCGCACAATGTGTGTCTGATAGCTCTATAAAGAGGCCTGCTATACAATTCATTCATCCTAGAGTGGTCTACCTTCGGAGTACCAATGTGTGAGTTCAATAACTCAGCTGTCAGATTTATGATTTGCCCTCAAATTTTTACCTTATTCCCATGGGTATTTGGAAACGAATTTTCTCAAAATTCCCTAACCTAATCCAGATTGCATTTACCTATGTCTTCAAAAATGAAGTCAAGCTACAGTTGAGTAATCCTGGCCAAAATACGAGGGCAGTGCCTTGCCAAACTCTCTTTATGGATGAGCTCCACTGGTAAGTATTTAGGTGCTTTGTTGTCCTTGTACCACTGCTCACCCTCCTTCTTGACCCATTTGATTCCAAATATGCATCAGGGTCCTTGAAGAGAGGATGAGGTGGCCTAATTGGCTTCAGAGGATTTCTTAACTATTGCCTCAAAACCCCCCTAATTATTCAAATAGTTCCCTTTCTCCTCAAAATCTGATTCAGCTCCTCTACTATATGACTCCACAGATTTTCTACCTTCCCTAATAGCAGATGTGTTATAAGTAAATCTATCTGTGTCTTCATGTGAGCCATGTCCTAATCATGCTCCTTTTTTCTCCTACGCTGCACTACTGATATTATACTAGGCCTAGTATTACTTGCTACCTCAAAATCCCTGGTGTTCTAGCTCTACTTATCTTAGTCATTCTTTCTAATATCTTCGTAGCCTCAGTAAAAGTGAGCTCCATAAAAGTTCCTCCTGCTGCATTATCTACAATTGAATTTGTAAGTGAATTCAAAGCTCTATAGAATATTTCCACCAACTGTTCGTCAGTCATTTTGTGGTTTGGGTATTGATTCAAATTTTTTTAAACCTTACCCAAGTTTCATGTAAGGCTTCATTGAGTCAAATTTGCCTAAAGTTGTTGATCTCATCCCTTAGCTATAACATTCTGGAAGGAAAAAAGAACCTTTCTAGGAAAGCTCCTTTCAGTTGTCTCTAATTTATTGTAGAATCGGGTTCCAGCTCATTCAACCAGAGAGTTGCCTCCATAGACAGAGACAATGAAAATAATCTCAGACGTATGTTATTCTGCCTCACTCCAAGATTATCAAATGACTTACAAATATTGATAAAATTCACCAAATGCAGATTCGGATCATCACCAGGTAATCTACCCAAGAGTCCTTTAAAGTTAAGTAGTTATCATAGTACTGGTGATATTAAATTTCACCCTAGGAGATAGTGGTGGTGGAATTATATCCCCATGTAGCTGCAGCTCCATCTAAATTAGCATCATCCTTATTATCTAGGGCAAAATAAATTGTAGGCTGTTGGTGCATCCTACCTCTTACTTATCGATTCCTATTCGCAGGATCAACCAACTCATCATCACCCAAATCCTCACTATCAGGATTGGACACACACCCAGGTAATCTAATATTTTGTTGGTTAACTTAAGCATTAGCCGAAGCAGCTAATCTTTTAGCTTCTTGTTAATCAGCCATTCTCCCAATTATTTGAGGTTTTGGGTTAATAGGTAATAATGGTTCTCCCGACCTCTTGGTTTATTGAATATAAAACAAAGGGACTGTAATGATAAAAAACAAAAAATAAAAGTAAAATTAAGAAACGTCTCTACGAGTCAATTAACACACATATACATAATTGACAATAGTATTTCCCGAAAATGGCACCAAAATTTGATATGCCCAAATTACAACTCTTTTACAGAAGTGTAAGGGGTCGTTGTCAAATATATAACCCAACTAGGTTGGGGTCGAATCCCATAGGGAATATGGTGTTAATTAAGTTGTATAAAAATTAGTTGACTTTTGATCATTTGTTTCCATAAAACAAAGAGGGGTTTTATTCCATTTATAAATTAATAGTTTCAATTTAAACAAAATGACATTTGTCTAGTAGTATTTGAATTCAGAGAAATAGCAAGCTAGGGTTATGCCCACTTTGTGGATTTCTATACTTTCTACTTATGGGTTTTACAAATTCATACATGCATCATACTTATTAAGAAACATATTCACTAACTTAATCCAAGCATCAAGGACTAATTCACTTTAGTTCTCTCTAATCAAAATTTTTGTAATGACCCTTCAGGTCATTATCCGTATTCTTGCTTGCTTTCTCCGATAGAGTTTCTCCATAGCCATCCCAAGTCATTAATGACTTGTAGGAACTGATAGTCTAGTTACCTAATGGTTCGTTTGGGTTTTAGAACCACTTTCCTCAATTTGAAGTCTTCGTTGGTCTAAATTGATCACTACTAGAAAACTTTAGTAAAATAGCCTCGTATGCAAAATCCAACTTTGCTAATGAGTCCAGAATGTCAAAAACTATGAGGTTTGATATCTTATTTATTTGAAATATACCCTGAATGTATCCCGAGGCATTGATCGAAGCTCGAAAATAAGTTCCAAGCTTCATCTATCCATGGCATGTACCGAAGTGCCGTGACCGCAGCAAAAGGAGTACGACTGCAAGGCAGGACCATGGTAACACGGAGGCCACGATCATTCCATCAGAGGGCTGGTTGGCCCATATTTAAGGGCTGTCTTAGATGAGATTTTGGCTATTTTGTTGATCCATATTGAGCTTAGACCCTAATATAGTAAAAAACCTTCTAAGTGGGTGTTGTGGATTAAATTTGAGCTTAAAAACCTTGTGTGGTTTATTCTTGCTACAATTTAAGGTAAGAATTCCTCTAGTTTGGTATTGATTTTATAGTTTCTTGACTCAAAACCCCAAAACCATTGAGGGTCAATTGTAGCCCTAAGATTGAGTAATTGACTCAAATTACTTGAGGGTTTTAACTCCCTAAGGATAGTTAGGCTATGGGTTAGTCTTGGAAACTCCTTTCCAAGGGTGAAACCCAATTGGGGTTTTGGTGTCTATTTGAAACCCATGTCACAATTGTTCCATAATGGGTATTGTTATTCTTGTTGTAATGCTTAGATTGTATTATTGATTGCGTTGCTTGTGAAAGTGAAAGCTTTATGAAAATGAAAAAAAAGCTCATTGGTTTGTGAGTTGCTTGGATTCAAGGTTGGTTAGGCTTACCTATAGAGTAGATTGAGTTTATTTGTAAAGTAATTATTGATATCTTACAAGATTGGGCAGGGTATTTAGATGATAGTTGATTACATGGTGAACTTGGGATTTATTAATTGTTATAGGCTATTGATTTGTAAGATATGATAGTTGACCCTTAATCTAGGACCTTGGTTAGCTTATTTTTGAACTCATGACTAGTATGAGAACACTATAGTTGTTCTAAGTTTACATGAATGGTATGCTTCTCTATTCTTAGGAGTGTATTGACCTGTATGATGCTTAGATAAGAGGTGACCTTGGTGTTGGGTTGACTTAGGATGCATTATTGAAGAGAATTTCCCTATAAACCTAGAAAGGGTTGGTAGGCCCTTATGGTGGGGTACAAATGACTTAGCTTAATTCTGGGTAGAAGCTAAACTTGTGTTAGTAAGCTTGGCTTTCTATAGATTTAGAAGTGGGACTTGGCCCACCTTAAGCTTGAACTAAGTAAATGCTTAGCTACCTAGATACATCGTGATTGTCTAAACTATATATATATATATGTAGGGGTTGTGATGGTTGCATTTGATTATTGGATTATCTTGTGATCATGACTTGAATACTGGTGTTAAGTGATTATTATGCAAGTTTTTAAATACTCATATTCTTGCTGATCCTCATATTACGTGTGAAGCATATTAGCAAGGTAAAATGGCAAGTGTATCCTACATCCCTACTTTTTTATATTGTGAACTTTTGTGTATGTTTATTGGTTTGGATATGCATATGGATGTATGTTGTTGTATCTTAAGGAATACGTGATATTATGTGATGCCCGGTGAATCTGAAGAAATACATGATATTATGATGATGCCCAGTAAATCCAGAGGAATATGTGATAATATGATAATGCTTGGTGAATTTTAAGGAATATGTGATATTATGATGATGCCGGTGAATCCAGAGGAATACATGATATTATGATGATGCCTAGTAAATCAGAAGGAATAAGTGATATTATAATAATGCCAGGTGAATCTGGAGGAATACGTGATATTATGTTAATGCTCGATGAATCTGGAGGAATATGTGATATTATAATGATGCCTGATGAATCAGGAGAAATATGTGATATTATGATAATAGCCAGTGAATCTGGAAGAATATGTGATATTATGATGACACCAGGTGAATCTGGAGGAATATGTGATATTATGATGATGCTTGGTTAATCCAGAAGAGGTAAGAACATTATGATGCCATGTGGGGCAAATTTTATTATATACATTGATATTTGTAAGATTAGGTGGTGTGGGGCCAACCATCTATGTGCTTGAGGTGTCTGTTGGTATATTTCTATTCATTTCTTATTCCAAATCACTATAGAAGAGGTGTGACCCCTTTTTGATGCTAAATTAGCAACTAGAGGAAATTTATGCATAATTTTGAGTTAAGGCTTAGTGTTATGTGTAAACTTGCATAAAAATCAAGGGCTAACCTAATATATATCCATGACTTGAAAAGGAGGTTATATTATGAAATCTTGCCTAGTAAGAAGGCTTAAGTGACAACTAGTTATTTCTAAAATATATGATTACTATTTGGAGTCTAGAAACCTAGTAAACTAGTTGGTGGACTTTACTTGATTAAAACATGGAAACTAGTCTTTAAGGTTGCGACATGCTAAGTGATGATGGACCTAGTATTGCATGATGGTTAGTTAAATTACCTTCTAATATGTGAGGTTGAGATGGATTAATTGATAACTTATGTCATAAAGATGCTAGCTAAAGAACGACCTTATGATAAATGAATAAACTATAATATGGGTGGCTTGTAGTTTTCCCCAAATTTGATGACTAGTAATTATAAGACTTGTAACCTATTATTTTATGGAAAAAAGGTAAATAGTATGTACTTCGCGGTGTTTATCAATGAATTATAGAATTAATGACTACATGCCTATGCTATGACAATGTTGCTTTCTTTATGTTAAATTATGGTATGGGTATTTGGAAGTGGATTTCGGTAATGAGCCATGGCGAAATTGAGCTACACATGATTTTGGTCAATTGATGGAATAGTTATGATTTATTATATTATTGGTTGTATTCTTTTGGTGTACACTTCGTGGTTGGTACACCGTGATGAGTTTTTGTTTGTTATTCTTTTAGGTACTCTCTGATGGTATGGGATTCCGTAATGAGTTCTTTGTTGTGCTCTCTTTTATGTACTTCCCGACGGTATGGGACGTCATGGTATGTTCTTGTGTTTATGTTCTAAAGATGGTTGATGATGTTTATGGAAAAGAGATGCTTTTCTATTATGTATATGGCTTTACAATTTCGAAATGATACTCAGTTATTACGACGATTATGGAGTATATTGAGATAGTATGTCTTGTTTTTGCTTTAGTAGTATAGATGTTGTTACAGTGGTGTTAAAGCAGATTCTGGTTTGATCCTATCCCTTTATCTTACTTTATATCATTTTTACATTATATTTGAGCTCAGTCGGCCAATGATGCCTACTGATTACCCGTATTTTGGTACATATACTACACTTCTATACCTTTTTGGTACAGACTCAGGTCCTAGTTGTCACCGTTAATCTAGTTTATACGAGTTGACTATTAGGAGATAGGATGAGCTCTTGGAGTTTGAGTTGCCCTGTTTCCCTTCTATCCTTATTTGTCTTTTGTTTTTATGACAAATGTATGAGATTATTTAAGACATTTTAGATTTTAAGATTGTAAATTACTTTTGTCAAGTTTAGAAGATCTTGTATTAATACTATCAAGTCGTGGAGTTGGTATTTAATTATAGGTTGTCCTTAGTTGTAAAATGTTATTGTTATATATTGTGTTCATATTTAGGGTCCATATTGGACATTCTTACCAAGGTAACCCATTGCCATAGCTCCAGGTTATGGTATCGGCTTACCTACCGGTGGGATGTGGTAGGTGCCATCATGACTCTAAACGAGGTTGTGACAAATTGGTATCATAGCTAGGTTTCACTGATATTATTAATACAAGAGCAATTGTGTAATAGAGTCCTGTGGATCGGAATGTTGCCTTATGTTTCCTATCTTTGGGAGGTAATAGGATATTCTTGGGAGTCCTTCACTTATTTCATTCAAATTGTGCTAAGAGTTTGAATTGGTTTGTTGGACATTTTGTTGACTTTAATCTTTTATAGATGCCCAAGGCACGTGCTTCAGTGATATGCGAGGTGGGTCCTGAAACCCAGACTAGTGATTTGTCTTCAACTTAGGACCAGGGTGTATCTCCCCCATACTCTATTCCTACACTCAACCCAGAGACTCTTTCACCCTAGCCAGCGGTAGGCCATGGACCAGCCTAGGATCCACCAAGATTTATTACCTTTTTTTACTTAGAGATGCTTTGGTTCAGTTGTTGCAGTTTGTTGATAATTCACAGACTACTGGTACTGGAGTGCAGCCTATGGCTGTAGCTCTTGAAGTTGAGGTTTCTCTTATTCCGGTAGTTGTTCAGCTAGTTAGGACACAACCTGTTATGTCTGTTGAGGAGCAGAAGACGTTGGGTTGATTCTTAAGGTTGGGTCCGCCTAGATTTTTTGGTGATCCTGGAGAGGATACATTTGAATTCTTGATTGCTTGTGAGGATAGTCTTCATGGATTAGGCCTTGTGGAGACTCATGGTGTTGAATACACCATACTTCATTTGGACTTGTCAACTAGACACTGGTGGAAGAGTTTTATGAGTTCTAGACCAGTTGGGTCTTCCCCTCTCTCTTGGGCTCAATTCTTTAAGATATTTTTGGAGAAGTTCATGCTGCATAGCCTTAGAGATCATTTAAGAGATTATTTCTCTAGGTTTAAGCAAGGTTCTATAACATTCACTGAGTATGAGGATCATTTCTATAAGTTGGCTTGGCATGCGACTGCTATCTTGGATACCTAGTATGAAAGGGTTTGCTACTTCATGAGAGGATTGAGAATTTCTATTAAGATGGCTACTCAGAGTTTGGTTGCTGCTGGTGGGACCTTTGCTGAGCTTGCTGATCATGCTAGGGTGATAGAGGACATACAACGGAGGACCATGATAAGAGGACTAAGTATCAGGGCAAATTTGGTGGGAGCTGTAGTAATTCTCAATTTAGAGGTAGTATTTCTTATGTTGGACATCCACCACATCCATCTTTTCAGCCTCAGAGTCGACCAGTTTAGGCAGCTCTTCAGACAGATGATGGGGATCAATTTATTTCTAGTGGGTGCCCTAGTAAGGGAAGTGATCAGTCTATGAGAGGTTCATCTGTGGGCCATGCTAGGCATTGCAATTATGCCGGATCAACCGGTTATATGAGTTTTGGTTCTTCTTATGAGTTATTTTTTGCTTGTAGACTTTTTGGTCATTTCTCTAGAGAGTGCTTTAGTTGTGGGGTGATGGTATTTTCAGCCCAAGAAGCTACTCCCATTAGGGCAGTTCCTCCTTAAGGTAGGGGTGGTGTGCAAGGTCATAGAGGTGGTTACTATGGCACTCGAGGCAGTACTCAGGCAGGCAAGAAAGGTGGTCATTCAGGTGCCCAGCCAGGTGGCAGGCATGGTCAGTTATATGTAGTACCTGCTAGGCCCAAGGATGAGATTTTAGATGCTATAGTTGTAGGTATGATTCTGATATGCCGCAAGTCGGCTCGTGCTTTGTTTGATCCTGGATCCACTTATTCTTATATATCTGCTTATTATGCACCGTGGTTAGAGTTGACTGTGATTTATTATCTATGCCATTGCGTGTATGTACTCCTGTAGGTGATTCTTTAGTAGTGGATTGGGCATTCAGATCATGTGTCATGACAATTAGTGATGCCGATACTTATGCTGATCTTATTATTTTGGATATGCTGGATTTTGATGTGATTCTGGGCATAAACTGGTTATCTCACTATCATGTGATCATGGATTGTTTTTCCAAGACCGTTACCTTAGCCATGACTGACATACCTCCAATTATATGGCAAGTAGTAATTAGTCCCGAGTCAACATAGATTATTTCTTATGTTTGTGCTAGATGACTTATATCTACTGGTTGTGAATCTTATCTTGCTTATGTATGTGATACTCATGTAGAGAGTCCAATGCTTGATTCTGTCCCTATTTTATTTGAGTTTTTTGATGTGTTTCTTGATGATTTGCATGGTATTTCCCCTGTCTGTGAGATTGACCTTGCTATTGACCTTGAGCCTGGCACTCAACTTATTTCTATGGCACCCTATCGTATGGCTCCTGCAGAGCTTAAGTAGATGAGCTCTCAGCTTCAATATCTCTTTAGCAAAGGGTTTATTAGACCAAGTGTGTCCCCATGGGGAGCCCCTATTTTGTTTGTAAAGAAGAAAGATGGGTCGATGCGGTTGTGTATTGATTTTAGGTAGCTGAATTAGGTGACAGTGAAGAACCGTTATCCTATACCTCGCATTAATGATTTTTTTGACCAATTTTAGGGCATAGCCATATTTTCTAAGATAGATTTGAGGTCCGGTTATCATCAATTCAGGATTCGGGTTGAGGATATCCCAAAAATAGCCTCCAGGACTCGTTATGGTCACTATGAGTTTTTGGTGATGTCTTCTAGGCTGGATAATGCTCCATCCATGTTTATATACTTGATGAACTGTGTGTTCAGACCTTATCTAGTCTATTTTGTCATAGTGTTCATTTATGGTATCCTTGTGTAATCAAGGAGTGGTGAGGAGCATGTGCAACATTTGAGGGTTGTGCTCCAGGTTTTGAGAGAGCATGTTCTTTTTGCCAAGTTCTCCAAGTACGAGTTTTGGTTTGAGTCAGTATTTTTTCTCGGACATGTGATGTCCAAGGTGGGTATTATGGTACACCCGACTAAGATTTCAGTGATTCGTGATCAGGCTAGGCCTACGTCTCCGACTGAGGCTTACAGTTTTATTAGTTTGGCTGGTTATTATAAGTGTTTTGTTGAGATATTTCCTACCTTATCATCCCCTATGACTAAGCTGACTCAGAAGGAAGTTACTTTTCGATGGTCCAACTTCACCCCTAGTATTAGCTCTTTCTATTGAGGGAGAGGGATTCACAGTGTTTTGTGATGCTTTTGGTGTTGGGTTGGTTGTATTTTGATGCAGCATGGTGGTGGTATTGCTTATGCTTCTCGATAGCTTAAGGTGCGTGAGCATAGCTATCCCACTCATGAATTGGAGTTGGCGACAATAGTTTTTGCGCTCAAGATTTGGAAGCATTACTTGTATGGTATGTGTTGTGAGATTTTCACCGGTCATCACAGTCTTCAACACCTTATGACTTAGTGAGAGCTTAATTCTCGCCAATGTAGATGGATGGAGTTGCTAAAGGATTATGATATTTCTATTTTGTACCATCTGGGTAAGGCTAATGTGGTGGCGGATGCCTTGAGTTATAAGACGGTGAGTATGGGTAGTTTGGTGTGTATTTCAGTTTATCAGAGGCCATTGGTATGGAACATTCTGTCCTTACCCAATTTTATCATTCGCCTCGACATCTTGGATCCCGCAAGAATTTTGGCTTGTGTAGAGGCGAGGTTCTCCCTATTTGAGCAGATTCCTGATCGTCAGTTTAAGGATGACAAGTTGTGCCTTCTCCGTGATCGAATAATGAGTAGTGAGTCTAGGAGACATACTGTGGATTCTGAGGGTATCTTGAGATTTCAGGGTCATATTTGTGTTCCCTGACTTGATGATTTGATTCAATCTATTCTGGATGAGGCTCACATATTTAGATATTCTATTCATCTTAGTACGAACAAGATATAAAGAGATTTGTGGTAGTTGTATTGATGGGATGGTATAAAGAGAGATATGACAGACTTCATAGCCCATTGCTTGTGTTTTTAGCAGGTTAAGGCCGAGCATCAATATCCCAAAGGATTGACTCAGAGATTGCACATTCTCGAGTTCAAAAAGGAAAGGATCACCATGGACTTAATTAGTGGTTTACCTCATAATTCCCATGGCCATGATGGTATATGGGTTGTTGTGTATCGTTTGACCAAGTAAGCATATTTCATCCCAATTCAGATGACCTTCAGTGTCGAGAGATTAGCCTAAATTTATGTTCAGGAGATAGTTCATTTGTATGGGGTTCCTGTGTCTATCATATCAGATAATGGTTCTGTGTTTACTTTGACGCTTTGGAGAGCATTTTAGGAGAAGTTGGGAACTTAAGTGGATTTGAGTACAACCTTTCATCCGCAGGCGGATGGACTATCTGAGCAAACTATTCAGGTGCATGAGGATATGCTCTGAGTTTGTTTTATGGGCTTTGGAGGTCAGAGGGATCAACACTTAGCATTGACAAAGTTTGCCTACAACAAAAGTTATCATTCGAGTATTGAGATAGCCCCTTATGAGGCTTTGTATGGTAGAAGGTGTCATTCTCCTATAGGATAGTTTTAGACATCAGAGGTTAGACCCTGTGGTATAGATTTGCTTCAGGACTCGTTAGATAGAGTCAGGGTGATTCAGGATAGGCTGAGAGCATCCTAGATTAGGTAAAAGGCCTATGCCGACCATAGACTACGTGCCTTAAGATTTAGAGTGGGTGATCGTGTGCTCCTTTGAGTTTCACTTATGAGAGGTATGATGAGATTTGAAAGGAAGGGTAAGCCTAGCCCTATCTATATTGGTCCTTTTGAGATTCTGTATGTGGTTGGAGATGTGGCCTATGAGTTAGCTGTACCTTTAAACTTTGACGCTATCCATCCGACTTTCCATGTCTCTATGTTGTGGAAGTATATTTTGGATCCTTCTTATATTCTTAGATGGGACTCGGTCCAGTTGGACGATCAGTTGACCTTTGTGGAGGAGCTCATGCTTGTTTAGGCAAGTGATGTGAGGCAACTGCATACAAGGGACATTTCACTAGTCAAGGTTCAATGGAGGCATTGCCCAGTACAGAAAGCTACTTGGGAGATCGAGATTGAGATGCGGGCCCAGTATCCTCACTTAGTTCGAGACTTCAAGTACTTTCTTGTCTTTAACTTTTGGGGACGAAAGTTCCTTAGTAGTGGATGTTGTAATGAGCCTTCAGGTCATTATCTGTATTCTTGCTTGCTTTCTCCTATAGAGCTTCTCCATAGCCGTCCTAAGTTATTAATGACTTGCGGGAACCGATAGTCCGGTTACCTGATGGTTCATTTGAGTTTTAGAACCCCTTTTCTCAATTTGAAGTCTTCGTTGGTCCTAATTGTCCACTAAGCAAAAACTGTAGTGAAATAGACTCGTATGCAAAATCTAACTTTGCCAATGTGTCCTGAACATCGAAAACTATGGGGTTTTATTTCTTATTTGTTCAAAACGGACCCCAAATGCATCTCGAGGCATTGCCCAAAGCTCGAAACCAAGTTCCAAGCTTCAACCATGCATGGCATGCACCGAGGTACTGCAACAACGGCGAAGGGGGTGTGATCACAAGGCCGCGGATGCGAGGACACAAGGGCCGCGACTGTTCCATCAGAGGGCTAGTTGGACAATATGTAAGGGTGTCATACACAAGATTTTGGCTATTTTGTGCCTTCATCTTGAGCTTAAACCCTAATAGAGTGTAGAACCTTCTAAGTGTATGTTATGGGTTGAATTGGAGCTGAAACAACTTGTGTGGTTGATTCTTGCTATATTCTAAGGTAAGAATTCCTCTAATTTGGTATTGATTTCATGGTTTCTTGACTCAAAACCCCTAAATCATTAAGGGTCCATTGTAGCCCCAAGATTGAGTAATTGACTCAAATTACTTGAGGGTTTTAACTCCTTAAAGATAGTTAGGCTATGGGTTGGTGTTGGAAACTCCTTTCCAAGGGTAAAATCCAATTGAGGTTTGGTGTCCATTTGAAACCCATGGAACAATGGTGCCATAATAGGTATTGTCATTCTTATTGTAATACTTAGATTGTATTGTTGATAGCATTTCCTGTGGAAGGGGAAGCTTCACGGAAAAGAAAAGAAAGCTCGTTGGTTCGTGAGTTGCTTGGATTCAAGGTAGGTTAGGCTTACCCGTAGACTAGATTGAGCTTATTTGTAATGTAATTATTGATATCTTGCGAGATTAGACAGGGAATTTAGATGATAGTTGATTAAATAGTGAACTTGGAATTTATTAATTACTATAGGCTATTGATTTGAAAGGTATGATATTGGACCCTTAGTCTAGGACCTTAGTTAGCTTATTTGTGGTCTCATGACTAGTGTGAGGACACTATAGTTGTTCTAAGTAGACATGAATGGTATGCTTCTATATCCTTAGAAGTGTATTGACCTGTATGATGCCTAGATAGGAGATGACCTTGGTGTTGGGTTGACTTGAGATGTATTTTTGAAGAGACTCTCCCTATAGACCTAGAAGGGATTGGTAAGCCCTTATGGTGGGGTATAGATAACTTGGCATAATTCAAGGTAGAATCTAGACGTGTGTGATTAAGCTTGGCATTCTCAAGATTTAGAAGTGGGACTTGACACACCTTAAGCATGAACTAAGTAAATGCTTAGCGACCTAGATAAGTGGTGATTGTCTAAACTATATATATATGTAGGAGTTGTGATGGTTGCACTCGATTATTGGATTATCTTGTGATCATGACTTAAATACCCTTGTTAAGTGATTATTGTGCATGTTTCATAAATACTCAGGCTCTTGTTGATGCTCATATTACATGTGAAGCTTTTTAGCAAGGTAAAATGACAAGTGTATCCTACATCCCTACTTCTTTATATTGTTAACTTTTGTGTATGTTTATTGGTTTGGCTATGAATGTGGATGTATGTTGTTTTATCCGGAGGAATATGTGATATTATGATGATGCCCGGTGAATCCAGAGGAATACGTGATATTATGATTTTGCCCAGTGAATCCAAAGGAATATGTGATATTATTATGATGCTCGGTGAATTTAGAGGAATATGTGATATTATAATGATTCCTGGTGAATACGGAGGAATACGTGATATTATGATAATGCTCGGTGAATCCGGAGGAATATGTGATATTATGATGATGACCGATGAATTTGGAGGAATATGTGATATTATTATATGCCCGATATTATAATGATGCCCGGTGAATCTGGAGGAATACATGATATTATGATGATGCTCGGTGAATTCGGAGGAATATGTGATATTATGATGATGCCCGGTGAATTCGAAGGAATATGTGATATTATGATGATGCCCGGTGAATTCAGAGGAATATGTGATATAATAATGATGCCTAGTGAATCCGGAGGAATATGTGATATTATGATGATGTATGGTGAATCCAGAGGAATATGTAATATTATGATGATTCTCGGTGCATCCGAAAAAGGTAAGAATATTATGATGCCGCGTGAGGCAAATTTATTTATATGCATTAATATTTGTAATGTTAGGCTGTGTGGGGCCAACAACCTATGTGCTTGAGATATGAGGTCTCTCTTGGTATATTGCTATTCATTTCTTATTCCAAATCACTATATAAGAGGTGTGACCCTTGTTGATGCTAAATTAGAAACTAGAGGAAATTTATGCGTAATATTGAGCTAAGGCGTAGTGTTATGTGTAAACTTGCATAAAAATCAAGGGCTAACCTAATATATATCCTTGACTTGAATAAGAGGTTATATTATGAAATCTTGCCTAGTAAGGTGGCTTATGTGACAACTAGTTACTTCTAAAATATATGATTACAATTTGGAGGCTAGAAACCTAGTAAACTAGTTGGTGGACTTTACTTGATTAAAACATGGAAACTAGTCTTTAAGGTTGCGACATGCTAAGTGATGATGGACCTAGTATTGCATGATCGTTAGTTAAATTACCTTCTAATATGTGAGGTTGAGATGGATTAATTGATAACTCATGTCATGAAGATGCTAGCTAAAGAATGACCTTATGATAGATGAATAAACTATAATATGGGTGGCTTATTGTTTTCCCCAAATTTGATGACTAGTAATTATAAGACTTGTAATATATTGATTTATGGAAAATAAGGTTAAATAGTATGGACTTCGCGGTGTTTATCAATGAATTATAGAATTAATGACTACATACCTATGCTATGTCAATGTTGCTTTCCTTATGTTAAATTATGGTACGTGTATTTGGAAGTGGATTTCGGTAATGAGCCATGGCGGAATTGAGCTACCCACGATTTCGGTCAATTAATGGAATAGTTGTGCTTTATTGTATTTTTGGTTGTATTCTTTTGGTGTACTCTCCGGTGGTATGGGACACCGTGATGAGTTCATTATTGTGCTCTCTTTTGTGTACTTCTCGGTGGTATGGGACATCATGGTAAGTTATTGCGTTTATGTTCTAAAGATGGTTGATGATGATTATGGAAAGTAGATGCTTTTCCATTGTGTATATGGCTTTACACTTTCGAAATGATACTTAATTGTTATGGCTATTATGGAGTATATATAGATACTATTTCTTGTTATTGCTTTAGTAGTATAGATATTGGTACAATGGTATCATAGTAGATTCAGAGTCTATCCTATCCCTTGACTTTAAGATTATTGTCTTACTTTATATCATTTTTACATTATATTTTAGCTCAGTAGGCCGATGATGCTTATTGAGTACCCGTGTTTTGGTACTCATACTATACTTCTGTACCTTTTTGGTGCAGACCCAGGTCCTAGTTGCCGCCGTTGAACTAGTTCGTGTGAGTTGACTATTCAGAGACAGGGTGACCTCTTGGAGATCGAGTTGCCCTCTTTCCCTTCTATCCTTGTTTGTCTTTTATTTTCGAGACAAATGTATGAGATTATTTAAGACATTTTAGATTTTGAGATTGTAAATTCCTCTTGTCAAGTTTAGAAGCTCTTGTATTAATACTATCAGATCGTGGGGTTGGTATTTGAATATCAGTTGTCCTTAGTTGTGAAATTTTGTTTTTATATATTGTGTTCACATATAGGATCCATGTTGGACGTTCTTATCAAGGTAACCCATTGCCATAGCTCCGGATTACAGTATCAGCTTACCTATCGGTGGGATGTGGTAAGTGCCATTATGACTCAAAATGGGGTCGTGACAAGTGTTTACCGTAATTATACAAAATCTCCAAGTTGTTAATCCTATTAAGGCATTAACATGTAAAATAGAGGTTGGAAACTCTATCTCTTTGTCATTATTCTCTTTTTCGAACATCGACCTCTCTATTCAATCAAGTTTTGTTTTATGGCACAATCTTTATGTTTGCAACCATGAGAATTCAAGATAAACGAAGAGAATGGGATATAAGGAAATTCATGCATAGTGAATTAAAAAACCCAAAGTAATAGATTGTATGTTACAAGGCTTCTATAACCCAAACTAATAAACTTAACTACTCATAAATATAAAGGGAATCAAAGTAATAATGTTCATCATACCAAAACGTCAAAAGAAATTTTCTTGATGGAATTGTACGTTAAAACAAGATGAATCCACTTTCTCCCTATGTTAAGCCACCACTTCTCAATCCAAAATAATACAGAATAATACGTGAATGATCAACTTGGGGTATTTTTAGTAACTTTTCTCCCTAATTGCCCTCTAAGTCCTTAAACTTAATTTAAATGACTAAATAGTCTTGGGCCATATTTTAGGCACTACATTGCTTCCATCAGGCTACTTTTGCTAGTGTTCCATGCCATCCGCAATCCATGGCCCCTTTATTTCTTAATCTACCTCATTTACACCTGAAATCATGCTAATCACATAGGTTATCTCAATTACATAAAAAGTAGAATAAAACATACAAAACTGGGCACTTTGTTCTCAAAACTTAGCTGAAATATGGGTAAGTTATGGTGCTTAGGCATATAAATACACCCAAGATCAGAGCTCGACTAAGAAAATGTAGCTGTAATTTGTGTAGAAGGAATGAAATCAGATGTACTTGCTCTTTCTGTGGTTGAGTCACAAAATGAGTACTCATTATATGTATTTGAATTGAAAGTTAAAAACTTCATAACTGATACCAATAAAAAAGTGAAGGTAAACCAACTTTATAAGGACAAAATGACTCTTGTTTCTGTAATAACAAAATGTGCCTTAGAGCATAAGTTTAATCTTCAGAGCTAATCAGACAAAGAGAGATATAATTACAACGTAATAGTTTTTACATTAAAACTAATTCTTATACGTTTATATTTGGTGATTTTGAATGTTTTTTACATCACATATTGTTCTTATACATTCCTTTGTTTATGTATAATGTTGAGTACTAGTTTGATTATCAATTTTCATTTTTATACATTACTATTTATAACATATTTATGAATAATGTTGAGGACATTTCTGAGAGAACATTGTTTATTTCACTCCATATCTTATGTATATGTATGTTCTAGAACCACTAATTATGTATATGTAAGACCTACACAATGCTCAACCATTATTTATTTCAACCCATATACATAAATATGTTATGTCTATTGAATGCAACAGAAATGGCTCATTTGTATTGTCATTAATATGACTAATTTTCTGATATGTATTTTTATGCTAGTTGTTTAATATTACAAGAAGTTATGCTTTGTTAATCTACTATTTATCTGTGCTAGAATTATTTGTATTTATACATAGCATGTTTATAAATGCTGTGACATTTACTAAGTGAAATTTTTTGAAATTCTAAACATATACATTACAGATGACTCCTATATATTATGATTTGTCATTTTAATTGTTGCTGTATTGGAATGTGTTTTTGTATAAGCAGTTGTAAGTAATGTTAAAGCAAGTTTGCTTTTTTACAACTATTTCCTGCATTATTATAGTGAAGATTGTAAATAGATCATGAAGACATATGGGTTGAATAAATTGGAGATTCTTATGATTTGAAGTTCAATGCTGAACATACATGTCGATTGAGTGATAGGGTCATAAGAAATGTTCAATCTACAATAGCTTTTGCTAGTGACTTTACAAAGCCAAAGTTAGTTAATCATAAACGGATACACACACCAGGAGACATAATTGAAGAAATAAAAGTTGTTTATGTGGTTGATATTAATTATATGAAGGCATAGTGAGCTAAGGAGTGTACTATAGAGATTATTATAGGTGGACCTACTAAAGGATATCGAAACTCGTTGAGATACATTCACATGCTACACACTGTGTATCCTAACTCTCATATTAGGATGTACAAGTCAACAGAAAATGAGTTTATGTATTTGTTTATTGCCTTACATTCAATGATAAGTCATTTTGAGTTTTGCAATCCTGCATTAGTGATCTATAAAACATATCTGAGTGGACAGTACAAAGAAACATTTCTTTCGGCAAGCACTCTTGATAGTGCAGGTACTAGAAATATTCTTGTTTTAACGATATGTTTTGAAATATTTAATGATATTACATTTTGATATTGTTGAATATTTTACTTATATTCTAATTGTTAATTTTACTTTTACATTAAAATATTTGCTAAACATCGTTTTAATAAACTAGTTTGATTTTTCTTGATTAGGTTGTATTTTGCCAATAGCATATAGAATTGTAGATATAGGGAATGATTGTTCACAGACATGATTTTGTTCAGCAGTATAGATATGCATTTGGAGAATGTGACATCATGTGTGCTGTATCGAATCGCAGTGAATGTATCATCCAAAGTGTGAGCATTGTGTATCCTAATATCCACCATCTTGCATGCATTTGACATCTTTGAAAGAATGTTTGCAATAAGTTTCGAAAAAGAAAGGATAGATTTAGTAATTTGTACTATTCTATGGTAAAAGCTTATAGAAAAGAGGATTTTGATTACCTCATGGTAAAAGTGGGTAAGGTGGATCATAGGGTAAAAAATTACCTTGACAAAGCTGATTATAAAAAATGACCTAGATGTCATGCACCAGTAAACAGAGGAAGGATGATGACATCTAATATTGCTGAATGTATAAATAGTTGTTTTGTAGAAGCGTGATAACTACCTATATTGGGATTTTTGAAAGAAGAAAGAATATTGTTGAGATCCTAAAACTACAAAAATAGAGAAATAACATCATATATAAAGACAACGTTAGCAGAAGGTTTGAAGAAATTCTAACTCTTAATGGTATAAAAGCTTCTCGCATGACGGTATGTTCTAACAAATACATAAAGCTGTTATTTTTTTTTAAATATTTATTTTTCTTGAAATATTTATTAAATCGATATGACTTTTATGTATATGTTGATTTCATGTATATATGTTTCTTAGGTTAAAGCTTCCTCAGACTATGTGTACCCTGTATACGAATCTAGTAGAAGGTACATTATCAACCTTGAGAGTAAAACATGTAACTATGGATGGTATCAAATTAATGAGATATCGTCTCCTCACATAATTGCAGTTTTGAAAAGCAAAAATGTAGAGGAAATGGGTCTATACTACTCTAATTACTATAAGCCTGGCACTTTAACGAAGAAGTATAAAGTGCAAATCATTTCAATGCCTAGTTATGAAAGATTGGCATATGCCTAAATATTTAGTGAGGAAGAAGTATTACCACCTAAGTATCGAACACCACCTAAAAAACCAAAGAAAGAGAGGCAAAATAAATCAAGTGAAATACTATCATCAAGCACAAACTATTGTAGAAGGTGTGGTGCGTCTGTGCAGGTCATAATAGACGCACTTGTGATTTTTTTTCAAAGTATAATTGAAATTTGTGTTGCCAGATAGATAGGATTGTTCACATAAAGTACTTAATTATAAGTTTTATTTTGCATAGTTTGAACATTGTTAAATCTTCTTTAATGAGATTTCATATAATGACTATAAAAGTAGTTGTGGGAGTTTTATTAAATTAAGTTATGAGATGTATTTTTATACTTTTTATTGCTTATAAAGTTGATTGATTGTTATTTACATATATAATACTCAACATTGTAAAGTATTACCACCTAAGTATCAAAGACCACCTGAAAAGCCAAAGAAAGGGATGCATAAGAAATTAAGTGAAACACTGTCATCACGCATCATCTGTCGTAGAAGGTGCGATCGTGCAGGTCATTACAGACACACTTGTAATTTCTTTCCAAAGGATAATTGAAAGTTGTGTTGTCAAATAGATAACATAGTTCACATGAAGTTCTTAATTCTTAGTTGTAGTTTGCATAGTTAATTTTTCTTTAACTAGATTTCATATAATGACTATAAGAGTAGTAGTGGGAGTTTTATTAAATTAAGTTATGAAATGCATTTTCATATCTTTCGTTGCTTATAAAAATGATTGATTGTTATCTACATATACAATGCTCAAAAATCGTAAAGTATTACCTCCTAAGTATCGAAGAACACCTGTAAGGCCAAAGAAAGGAAGGCATAAGAAATCAAGTAAAACACTGCCATCAAGCACAAACTGTTATAGAAGGTGAGGTCGTGCAGGTTATAACAGACACACTTATGATTTCTTTCCAAAGGATAATTGAAATTTGTGTTGCCATATAGATAACATTGTTCACATAAAGTATTTCATTCTTAGTTGCATTTTGCATAATTTCAATATTGTTAAATCTTCTTTAACGAGATTTCATGTAATGACTATAAGAGTAATTGTGGGAGTTTTATTAAATTAAGTTATGAGATGCATTTTCATATCTTACGTTGCTTATAAAAATGATTGATTTTTATCTATATATACAATGCTCAACAATCGTAAAGTATTACCACCTAAGTATTGAAGACCGCCTGTAAGGCCAAAGAAAGAAAGGCATAAGAAATCAAGTGAAACACTGCCATCAAGCACAAACTGTTGTAGAAGGTGTGGTCGTGCAGGTCATAACTGACACACTTGTGATTTATTTCCAAAGGATAATTGAAATTTGTGTTTCTATATAGATAGCATTGTTCACTTAAAGTACTTAATTCTTAGTTTCATTTTGCATAATTTGAACATTGTTAAATCTTCTTTAACGAGATTCATGTAATGACTATAAGAGTAGTTGTGGGAATGCATTTTCATATTTTATGTTGCTTATAAAAATGATTGATTGTTATCTACATATACAATGCTCAACAACTGTACACTTGTATCTTTTCTATTTATAACATAATTAAGCTAAATTTCATTATGAGATAACAATGTCTATGTTGTAGTGTATGAATGAAGTAAGTCATTTATTATTATTAACTAATACATAAAAACATAGGTAGTAACTTAGTATAACTATGTTGTAAATATTTCCTGATATGTAGCAAATATCTAGTAGTTTATGTTTAATAAAAAAATTTGAATAGCAATACATCTTATACATTAAACATTTCAATGTATATTGATTGAAATAAAACATCTCAGCAATGCCCATATATGAGATATATCGCTGTGTTATGTATATGTTATAGCAATTAAAATGAGCCATTATTACTGGATTCCATATACATAAATGTTTTATGTATAGTTGTTGAACAAAAATAACTAATCATGGATTAGAACATTACATATACATATACATGTACTATGTTCAACATATGGGTTGACATTAAACATCTTAGCAATTTGTAGGTCATACATATACATACTAATGTTATGTATATGGGATGAACTAATCAATTAAGAAATTAGGTATTCATACATGTACATAACTATGTTATGCATATGGGTTGACCTAAAAAAAAACTAACCAACTTATAATTCATACATATACATAACTATGTTAAATATATGCATTAAACTAAAGCAACATATATATTACATATATATATATATATTATGTTTGCATATATTGTCACGACCTTAAACAGAGCCTAGTCATGATGGATATCTCAATCTCACTGTGAGCTGACGACCACTCCCTTAGCCTATTACGTGTTATAGAAATATAGCACTTTTGACACTTAAAACAAATAAAATATGTAAGTTTCTGAGGTTGTTTTGTTAGATATGATGCGTTTTGTGTATGCTTTGTAGAAAATCATGTTTTGGATGTTAAGATTGTGAAAAATATAGAAAAGGTATTTTTGGCTACTTATTGAAGCAATTATGGATGTTTGAGACACTTTCTGAATTATTCATGACCAAATCATGTTCGATAATTGAAGAAGAGCTGAAAAATGACTCCCAAAACTTGCTAAGTCAATATACGGGCTACATGTAGCACTTATGGACTGTATATGGGCAAAGAAAGTGCAGGAGTCCAAAATCTCGAGAGCTAACTTATAGGAAGATTTTGGTCTAACACTTGTGGTCGCTACTTGCGTTCTTCCTACTGACCGTAAGTGCTACTCACGCTCAGGGATAGGGCACAAGTAGAGACCACAAGTGGCCACTAACCCTATTTTCTCCTATTTTATTTTGGATTTGATTTTATATTTCCTTATGTACAATAATACCCTTTATGTGTTTTTTAGTAAAAGTTACGCACTTTGATACTCAGATACATTTTTTGATCCAAGTTTCGAATTTGGTCTTAGAATTCTCTTGTATTGACTTCAGTTGATTAATTTAGTTATGGTTTTGGGTTTTTCTACTTCTTATCATTGTGATTTCATCTATTCTTTCAATCTTAAATGTTGTTGATTACTTTACAAGCATGATCGACTAAAAACCAATAGCTAGGGCTGTTGAAACCCTGGCTAGTTAATGAAGTAGGGGAAGTGCTATTGTTGTTCTGAACCGATACCTATGCATGCATTGCTTTATATTTGATTTAATTTCTTTCTTAATGGGTGCACATATTAGGATACCGCCTATATTATTGCTACTTAATTGAAAAGAGGAGTAGTGACTAGGAAAAGATAATGACAACAGTAATTTAGAGTTTAACTATCGATCCACGCTTATAGGTTTTATCAAAGTAAGATGGTTAGATTTTTCTAATAACTAGAGATTCAAAAGGTAATAGTTAACTGTCATCAAGATAATGGTTATTAATACAACATCCCGTGACTCAAAAGGTAAAGGGTGAAATCCTTTTGCTCATCCAAAAGACTGTTGAAGGTACATAACTTATCGATTCTTCATGCAAGGTATCGGGTTGGTTCAGCAAAGCACTATAACCTTACAGAGTTGATAAGCCAGGGGGAACATAATCCTAGTATTCATCTATGACTGATTACAACCAAAGTAGATATTAGTTACTTGCTTTGATATTGCTACCTAAATCCCCTCATTTACTATTCTAGTTTTGCCCATTGACTACAACTACTGAGAGCCACGATTCCACGTATTCCCTTAGGATTAGACCCTAACTTTTTTTGGGTTACTATATTTTTGACAATAACCGTATTATCTTCTGAGAGGAGGTGTAGCTTGGACGTCATCAAATCTTAGTGCCATTGTTAGGGAATACAGTGTTCATTTATGGATTGAAGTTGTTGCAGTTTTATGGGTTTTATTTTTAAGTTTGTTATTAGTTAGGTATACGCCGGTGTATGCCTAGCACACAGAGTAGACGAAATCTCTTACTCCTACTGAATCTGAATCGATAGAGAATCCTATAAACAACTAGTAGGATGTCAGAATAGAAAAATATAATCTTCCTGAAGGGCTTCGTAATGTTGTACCTCCCCCTTCTCTCAGAAGAGAATAAGATATAATTGATCAATAGACTAGTAAGATGTTATCTCAATCTAAAAATGAGAGGAGGGCAACAGAAGAAGCTCAAAGGAGAAATAGGGAGGTAGAGCTACTGAGCAGACATAAGAAACGAACCATCGAGCAACACTCAATAGAAGTTAGAACAGAGCTAGAGGTTCCCTGTTTAAGTAATCCTAATATATCAGTATGTGCAACCATATATACATGATGAAGAAGATTTGGGATACGTTGAGCCAACAGAGACTGGAGCCATAATTCCTCATGTTTTACCCCCAGGCATTAAGTTTGACATCACGAGCGCAATGATCCAGATCCTATATCTGAAGGGTGTATTTGGAGGTTTGCCTATAGATGATGCAAATATGCACCTTGCTAATTTCCTGGGGATCTGCAAATCATATACTATTCTATAGATGAATCAGGAAGCACTTAGATTGAGGTTGTTCTCCTTCTCACTTACAGAAGAAGCATCTTTATGGTTTGGGGAACTGCCAAGAGGTTCTATCACTATATGGAATAAGTTGTGTAAATAATTCTTAAATATATTCTTTCCTCTATCAAAGATATTGCAGCTTAAGGATGAGATCTATAGTTTCTAGAAACTGTAGTCAAAATCTATATACGAGGCATGATTTAGGTTTAAGAATAAACTGAGTATGGTGCCCAATCATCGGTTATTAGGGACGATCTTACTAGAGATATTCTATAGAGCCCTGACCATCAGCTCTAGAGCTATGGCAGATACCATAACTAGAGTATCTTTTATGAGACTGCGTTGGGAGGTAGCTTCATAGAAACTAGATCAGATCTTACTCACTAACCAAGGGTGGAAAACTCAAGATGCTAAGAGGGGATTTGGCACATATGCTATTGGTGCCTCCTATAACCAAAAAGTAGAATCGATCTGGGGGTAAAAGTAAAGCATTTTGTAGCAATGACTTCCAAGAAAGTGAATACAGTAGTAACATAGGGGTCAACTTCCAAAGCTTATGAGTTAGAATTGGAGAAGGAAACAAATTATCCGGATCATCAAATAGCGAGTTTCCGAGCCTATGGTCAAGGGAACCAAGGTCAGAACTATTATGAAAGATACAAATAATGTAGTAGAGAGTGAGATGGTGACTGAAGGAAGAAGGATAACTATAGAGAGAAGGGAGATTTGTACATTCTACCTGGCAGATGAGATCTAAAATCCAGGATATAAGAGATATTGGTTAAGCTGGTTAAGGGTCAAGAAAATTAGGAGATAAGCCTAAGAAGACTAAGGATGACATTATAGGATTGACCCAGAAAGTTGAGTCATATGCCACTGTTATTAAGCAGTAAGAGCACCAGTTTGGGCAGTTGTCAGCAACTCCAAACCAGAGGCAGCCAGGTACCCTTCCGAGTAACACTATGGAAAATTCAAAATAGTCATGTACTTGCTATTACAACAAGGAGTGTTATGCCTAATATGGATCCCCCACTTCCTATCATGAAAGCTGCTACTAATGAGACACCTGTTGTTGAGTCCGAAAATATAACAAGTGATAATGGTAAAGCTGTTGAAGACAAAGGTAAGGGTACGGTCATTGAGCGTGAAGTCTAAAAATTTTTGAGACCACTCACACCTTTTCCTAAGTGATTGAACCAAAATAAAGAGGAAGGTAAGTTCAAGAAATTTATTGAGATGCTGAAAGAATTAAGCTTGAACATAACTTTTCCCGAGGCATTAGAGCAGATACCTGGATATGCCAGGTTCATGAAATAATTGGTCACAAGGAAGAATGGAGAGACAATTGAGGATATTAATGGTGTATGTCATTGTAGTGCAGTCACGACTAGGTCTTTGACGTAAAAAAATAGTGATCCTGGAGCATTCACTATACCATGCATAATTGGTTCATCCCAATTTGCCAGAGCCTTGTATGACTAATGAGTCAATATTAATTTGATGCCAACGATTGTATTCAAGTAATTGGGTTTGAACTCTCCAAAATCGAATTCAATATAGATATTGACGGCTGACCGCATGGTGAAGAAACCTGTGGAAAAATCATTTGATGTGATCATGAGACTGGATAACTTTACTTTTTTGGCTGACTTTATCATTCTAGATTGTGAGGTTGACAACCAGATGCCTATTATATTGGGAAGACCGTTTATGGCCACAGGTAGGGCTATGGTTGATATGGAGAAAGGAGAGCTGAAATTCAAAGTCAACTATGAGAAGGTTACATTCAACATTCGAAAGCCAATAAAGCAACCAACCGACATAAGGGTGGTGTCAGTGATTGATTATATTGATGACCTTAGAGGATAATCCTATGAGTATCTTGATGAATTTTAAGTAATCAAGGTACCTGCATCGTGCCACAATATTAAATCAAGCACTGCATAGGAGGGAACCTATTGGCTAATTGGTGAAGTCTCAGTAACCAACACAGACATATTGTGCCGCGACATTAAATCAAACGCTGAGTGGGAGGCAATTCACTATTTTTAGAGTTTATATTTTTGTTGTTTTTCTTTTTTGTAGGTTGATAACTATTGGACATACCCGAAATACGATAAAAATTGCTATATTCATCGATTTCAGGTAAAGTGACTATGTGATCTACCCATCATGGTCAAAAGTCCCCCACAAACCAGGTAAGTTGAGCAATAAATTGAAAAGTTAAAATTTTAAGGTTGAAAAATGGAAAGTATGGACTTTTACATCTAATAATACTTTTTGGACCTCAAACTTAAGGTTAAAAAACCATAAGTAGCTGGAAAAATATCAAAACTCCAAGTCCGGATTGCAGGAAAGCGGGCCAAAATATTTAGCCCTACACTTGCGCCTTGCACCTGCTAGCCATAGGTGGTACTTACGCCCCATGCCTAGCCACAGGTGGAAGGCGCAAGTGGCTACCGCAGCTAGATCATGAGTGGGCCCAAATTTTAATTATAATTTTAGGCCCATCAACACATATATATGACCTAAAACAGCCCCCACCTATATGTAAACATCCTTAACTTTATTCTAACTCATTCAAAACTAACCCACCTTAAGTAAAGGCTAAATTGACACGTATATGAGACACCAACTTGTCCCAACACACTAAAAATAAGTTCCAACTTTTGTTTTGCTTGACGTCTTCATTGTTCATCTTCGGTTTTTCATAAAAAAGGTAACTTTCTCGGCTCCTAATGGTTATATATTGATTTATTTATTATTTTAATAAGTTGATAAGTGTATTATCATGAAAAATATGTAGAATCTATCATATTTATATGTAGGAGCCTTGAAGTAGCATAAAATCTTAATGTAGGGCCTTGTTTTGAATTAAATCCTAAAGTTAGGCCCAACGGAAAGTTTAACTTAAACAAGTAGTTTAATACCATAGGTTGAACATGTTTAGTTTGCTTTGAAAATCATGATTCTTGATAGGTGTGTGTATAATATACTCTTTGGGATTTCAAATAGGTTATAGGGGTGTGAAAATTGAGGAAAGATTCAATTTTTTTAATTTTGAGTTTTTTCTTCAACTTTTGCTATACCTCATTCTTATTGGAAACTAATGACTAGTTTTTTTTGGTACACATGGCACTAAAAGCTAAGGCGAAGATGGATGATACCTCTAGGAGATGGGATGAGTCCACCAAACCTAGTAGTTTGATGAGGAGTATTAGATTCAACAGAGTAGAAAGGAGCCAGCTGGGGTGACACGCAGAGTTACTAGAGGACAGATGCGCTAGGCTCTGAGGCAGTTGCATCCCGATCAAGGATGAAGTCAACATATATATCACCCCAACAAATTATTCCACCTGATGATGATGATGATGAATATATATATTCTAAGTCTACTCCACTGGATACTGCTTAGGACTCTAGTCTTAAGAGGAGTCCCAAGATTTATTCGATGAGGTAGAGTAGAAGAAGTCATCAATGGTATCTCAGTTTGAGGAGGGTACCACCACTCTTATATAATAGGAAGATATACCCCAGTATGATAAGGGTACAGAGAAGGCTACCCACGATGTATCAATATAAAAGGGGTGGAGTCCTACTCCCACACATGCTATGGAGGCACCTTCACGGTGGTGTGTAGAGGATATGTGGGTGGTTTATGATATAGAAAATTGTTTCTTAGATCCTGGTAGTCCTAAGATACTTATTTATGAGGATCCCATGACTGATCTATTGGGACTAGGGAGATTACCATAGTTACAAGTGTCCTTTGATCGATATCAGTTAGAGTGGATGACTATACCACTCGGTTCTTATAAACCAGCTATGGTTCATGAGTTTTATACATCATACTGAGCTACAATAGAGCTTGACATACACAGATTGCTAGGACCAATAAGGCACATTGAGCAACTACAACTTTATCATACACTTGTGAGAGGGTTCAAAGTTGATATCTTAGTAGAGACTATCCACCGGGTTATTTTTGGTCTAGATTACATTACTCTTGCATCCATAGTTGAGTGTGACTATAGGTTGAGAGTCGCATATGATAGACATATCATAGGTGATGTTGAGCATAGACAAGAGAGGGTTGAGATGGCTAGGTAGATATCCAGATATATTTTACTTTTGGGTGATGCGACACCATCGATTGAGGGTCATGGTGTGATAAAAAAGGCTTATTGATTTTTGAGGATAAGTTTTAGTGGTTGCTGATTGTATATCAACTATTTCCAAATACTTCAGATAATTTGTTTACTTAGGAGGGAGAAGCGTTAGTTACTTGTATGATGGTCGAATATGCTATTAATTTTGCTTCCATCCTTTGGCATGAGATTATGACATAGCATTTAGGGATTTGACTAATCTGCCAATCCATTGCATGATTTAAAAACTGTATGAAGAGGCTAGTGTACCTGAGATACCAGGAGTAGATGAGAGGGTACTTGGGATGGATATTGCACAAACAAAGAGTATAAAGAATCTAGCATGTACAAGCCTTCCCAGGAGATCTAGAGAGCCTGCAATAGTACCTCAGGCCCAGACTGTGGTCCCATCAGTTTCCATAAAGCCTGGTGATGCACATAGAGATGATGTGGGAGTTAGTGTTGATATAAAGATAGAGGAGTAGGTAGAGGCTCTCGATTCTAGTATGCTTTGCAAGAGGACACCATCCATTTCTTCATTAGCCTCAGCTTCGATCTAAGAGACAGTTGGCATATATTCAGAGCCTATTCGACCATCCATTATAACTCCTACTATAGGTATGATTACTATATATCGATAGTTCTTGTAAAGCTTAGTTGACATCTAGAGGGCCATTGATACTCGGTTGACGGTTATTGAGATCGATATAACTACCCTATACGAGCAGATGAGATTAGGGGTTAGGACTAGATTTGAGATGGCAGAGGTTAATGGGAGATGCATAGAGATCTACCTTATCTGAGCTATGTATTGATTTATAGACATGTCTTGATAATTTTAGAAGATAGGTTATAGCCTAATTCATAGAGAGAGGTGCCATATCTAGCCCAGATAAGGGTGGAAATGGATATATTATGAGTAAAGGTATACTCTCACATAAAGATCTATGTACCAGCCACTTCTTAAGTCATACCCAGTGGTGCAGATATCAACTTCGCACACACCAGGAAAGTTTGATTTCCTTGCGGAGGATAAGGAGGAGGTCCCAATAGATGGGGCTAAGAGAGGTTACATAGAAGACTTGTAGGATCCTGATATGCCATATGACCAGACCATTAAAAGGGCCAGATATAATTTGATAGAGTCTACAATCAATGAGAGGTAGAGGCATGCAATAATAGTAGTAGGTGCATTTTCTAGTAGTGCACCACCACCACCACCACCACTACCTTCACCAGCTGATATGCCCCCGTTTGGGGATGCTCATGAAACAGACGTTTAGTGCATCCTAGGTATTTCTCACTTCCCTTTATTTTACTTTATTTTAAAGCATTGAGGATAGGTCATAAATATTAATTGGGGGTAGGAGATACCATATCCACCGCTATTTTTTGTTGCCATGCTTATTTTCTTATCGGCAATGGTATGGTTGTAGAATAAAAAATGTCTAGGATAATTATGTGTCGTATTGTGTTTTGTTTCATATTGTTTAGTGTTTTTGTGTACTTAAGAGATTTAAATATCTATGATAGTAGTCATGTTTTGATTAATTTTTGATACCTTTCCAAAATTTTATATTTTAGAAATGTGTGAATGTATATATGTGTGAACATTATGGATCTTGTTATGTATTGGGATTTGGGACATAATAATCACTGGCTAACAATTACATGAACCGAATAGGTAGTAGTTGTAATATTAACTCTATGCCATGTTTGTGTGAGATACTACCTAGTTCCCTTTGTGTGTTAAATTCAGAATTTTTCTGGTTAGTCTTGCCTAAGTTGAAGGATAGTCGGGTTAGGAAATGATTATAGGCCATTTTTGATTATAGTCCACTTTTAGCCTAAATAACCTTCCCTATGTGAAATAGTACCCTTTGATCCCTGTTTGGAGCCTTATAGCCTATTTTTCTTGTTTTAACATTCACCTTCCCATTTATGAACGTCTTTTGGCCCTGGTCCTCTTTGGACATTGTGCACCTTAACTTAGGAAAAATGCCTATGTAACGGTGGCTATCATAGGGGTGCGTAGCATTAAGTGGGTATGTAGAAAGGTAAAATAAGAGAATAGGTTAGTAGGGCTGGGTGTGGTAGCAAAATAAAGAGAAAAAGAAAAAGAAAAGAAAAATTATGTAAAAGTGACAAAGAAAGAAGAAAAGACCACACCCAACCTGAATGTGCATTAAAATAAAATGGGTGAAATAAGGGTGGAAATAAAGTGAAAAATTGGCTATTAAGTGAGACCCCAAGGTTAGTGTAGTGCCATGGAGACTTAGTCACTCGATATGTCCATATGTACCATATCAACCCCAAGCCTACATTACAAGCTGAGAAAATTCCTATAGTGATCCTAGCTTGACTGTCTGAATACTAAGGTAAATTAAATAAGGGCAAACCTATGGTATTTTATTCACATTGATTGAAACTTCTTTTTTGAGTGTGAGTGTCTCTTGAATGTCCCTGCATTAATATGCATCATTTCATATGAGTGTGCGGGATATCTTTGTTATGAGGTTGAGTCATATTGCTAGCTATTAGCTCATTTTAGGTAGTGTAACTTGTACATATACATGGTTGTCTGTTGCTAAGGTAATGCCATACCTTGATCCCATTGTGTCATATTATTGTGATGCATGTTTATGAATAATTAGTTTTGAAAATGTGAGATAGGAGGGGGTGTTGTGATTTGAGCTTAAAGTGTTGATTAACTACCTTGAATAGCTTAGATCCTCCTAATTAATCATCTTGTTGAGTTTTGTTTTGTGTTTTATTGCCTGAGGATATACAAATGTTCTAAGTTCAGGGTGTTGATGTACTATAGAAATATAAAACTTTCGATTCTTCAAACGAGAAAATAAGCAAGTTTTTGAGGTTGTTTTGTTAGATATGATGCGTTTTGGGTATGTTTTATAGGAAATCATATTTTGGATAGTAAGTTCATGAAAAAGATGAAAAAGGTATTTTTTTCTACTTTGAAGAATTATGAATGTTTGGGACACTTTTTGAATTGTTCGTGACCAAATCATGTTCGGGAATTGATGAAGAGCTGAAAAGATCACTCCCGACCTTTGTTAAGTCAACATGCGGACCACATATAATACTTGTGGACCGCATGTGGGCAAAGAAAGTGTCAGAATTCCAAAATCCCATGAGCTAACTTGTAGGAAAATTTTGGTTTGGCACTTGCGGTAACTACTCGCATCCTCCCTACTAACCGCAAGTGCTACTGTGGCCAGGGACAGGGCGTAAATAGAGACCATAAGTGGCCACCATCCCTGTTTTCTCTTATTTTGTTTGAGCTTCGATTTTAGGGTTTTCTCATGTACGATAAATACCTTTTATGTGTTTTTAGTTGAAGTTACGCACTTTTGATACTCACAAATATTTTTTGATTTCGAGATCCGAGTTTGGTCTTGGAATTCTCTTGTATTGACTTCAGTTGATTAATTCAATTATGGTTTATCTTGAATTTTGTTGATTACTTCACAAACATGACCAGCTAAAAACCAATAGCTAGGACTGTGGAAACCCTGGTTGATTGATGAAGTAGGGGAAGTGCTATTGTTGTTCTGAATTGATACCCATGCATGAATTAATTTATCTTTGCTTTAATTGATTTATTAATGGGTGCAAAAGTTAGGATACCACCTAGATTATTTCTACTTAATTTAAAAGAGGAGTAGTGACTAGGAAAAGATAATGACAATAGTATTTTGGAGTTTAACTATCTATCCACGCTTCTAGATTTTATCTAAGTAAGATGGTTAGATTTATCTAATAACTAGAGACTCCAAAAGTATTAGTTAACTGGGATCAAGATAAAGGTTAGTAAAGCGACATCTTGAGACTTAAAAGGTTCAAGGTGAAATCCTTCTGCTCCCCTAAAAGACTATAGAAAGTACGTAACTTATCGATTCTGCATGTAAGGTATCAGGTTGGTTCAACAAAGATGATAACCTACGAAATTGAGAAGCTAGGGGAACACAATCCTAGTGTTATGAGAGATTACAACAGAATTTGATATTAGTTAATTGTTTGATATTGCTATGCAAATACCCCCATTTACTTTTCCAGTTCTGCCCGTTGACTTCAACTATAGAGATCTCCGAATCCACATATTTCCTTGGGATTAGACCCCAACCTTTGTTGGGTTATGATATTTAACAATGATTGTATCATCTTTTGAGAGTCACCAACCTAACATCCAGAACATAATAAAAAAAATACAACAAAAGACAACCAGCTCAAATGAGAAGTTATGGGTACTTTTAGCACGATACAAGATAGAACACAACTAGAAACTAAAAATGAATTTCAAAATTAATGCATACCTTATACATTATCATCCAACTCGGGGGACATGAAAATATATTTGGACTTCATTCTTTCCTCATCTTCCCATGTTGCTTTCTCAACCTTTTGGTTCCTCCAAAGAACCTTTACTGAAGCCATATCCCTAGTCCTCAATATACGGGTTTTCCTATCTATTATCTCAATCGAGACTTCCTCATAAGATAAGGAATCCATCATACCAATATCCTTAATAGGCAAGGATCACCCACACACTTTTTTAGTATCGACACATAGAAAACAGGATAAATAGATGCCAAACTCGCAAGCAAATCTAACTCATAAGCAACACTACCAGTCCTCCTCAAAATCTGATATGGACGAATAAAATAGGGACTGAGCTTCCCATTCTTACCAAAATGCATGACTCCCTTTATATAGATACTTTTAAAAATATCTAATCACCAATGTCAAATTTTAACTCCCTCCTTCTCACATACGCATAAGACTTTTTGTGACTTTGGGTAGTCTTAAGGCTTTCTATAATTACCTTTATCATCTCCATCGTTTGGTGATCCAAGTCAAAACTAAATAGCCTAGTCTCACCTACCTCAAATAATATAATAGGAGACCTACACCTCCTACCTTTGAAAGCCTCAAAAGGGCTATTTGGATACTTAAATGATAACTGTTATTATATGCAAACTCAATAAGAGGTAAGTGATTAACCCAACTACCTCTAAAATCAATCACACAAGCACTTTACATATCTTGCTGTCCATCAATATCAAGAACACATAATCTGCCTTGATACCTCAGAATTCCATCTCCCTCAATCTTAAATTCTATAACCCTTTTCTAACCTACATCATCCTTAATCTGCATAAGTATAGGGTCCAAATCATATTTTTCCTTCACCTCAGTACCAAGAGATGATTTACTCCAATCTTTAGAGACCATAAAATAAACTCCCAAGTTAGCCAACTCATGAATAACCTTTAACAATACTATTTTCTCCTCATCCACATGAGACAAGCTCCCCATGGATAACCTACTAAGAGCATCAACAATAATATTAACTTTACTTAGATGGTAGTGCAAACTCATGTCATAGTCCTTAAATAATTCAAGACACCGCTTTACTTGAGATTTAACTCCTTCTAAGTGAACATATACTACAAGCTCTTATGATTCAAATAAATGTCTATGTAACACCACATAATTTTGGTCCCCTAAAAATCTTTTATTTTTGAGATTACTGCCTAAGCTACGACTAATTCTATGAGTCGTATAGTGTCTATATGGGTCGTAGGACCCAAAATCATAGGGTGACTTGTCAAGATTTCCTTTGTTTTTGTCTAGGCTATGAGTTATGCCTAACGAGTCATATGGACTCTCTACGAGTCATTAAGTTTCTTCCATAATGAAGACAATATGATGGGCCAAGTTTCTACTCAAGGTACGATTATCTCTCTATGAGTCGTATGGTCTATACTCAAGTAGTAGTGTATGACTCATAAGGTAACCAGTGAAGGGTACATGGGTGTAGTCTTGACTAAGACTTATGGTGACGAGTCATAATATGTCCTCATGAGTTGTAGGGCGATATGTGGTCACTGGACACCATTTTTTTGATTTTAGTTAAGGGCATTCTAGATATTTCTCCTCTTCCCAAATAGTGATCCACGACTTAAAACCCCTTTAGGGTATTTTTATTAATACAAGAAAATAAAAATAACTTCTCAAACTTTCTCAAATCCCCAAGGTCAAGAACACTTAGGGTTTCCAAGAAGTTGGTCAATTAGGGCTCTCAGGGGTGTTTTTTCTTCATAGTTATGATACTTTCAGGCAGGTTACTCTTTCCCAAATCTTATTTTATTAAAGCATATGTTTTGAATAGTTTACTTGTATGGATTTAAATATGGGTTTTGAGATGGTTGAGGGTTTTGGAATGGTTGATCCTTGAAATGTTTTCCTATGGTTTTCATAAGTTATTCATGCTTTGAATTAAATATTTTAAACTAATAGGGTGCATGGGTATGGGTACTAGAATGGGGTCGAGTGATTGCCCCAAATTGATGTTCTGAACTTGGAAATTGGTTTAGAATAATAGTGTTCCCTCAACCCACTTGTGTAAATGGTTTTGAATTGTAAAATTGTCACTTGGTTTGACTGACTCACCTATAATATTGAATTGCATAAATGGTTAAATAATGAACATGAATTTTGAAGGCTTTGCTGGTTATGTTTTGATTTAATAAACAAAGGGGGTCAGGGCATTCCCTAAATTTGATTTGATAAATTAAAGGAGGTCAAGGTATACTCTAACATGGATTTAATAAACAAAGGGGGTCGAGGAATTCCCCTAAGTTAATGGAGTGGTGATGGCATAATTATAAGCTTGCAAGCTAAATGGTATGAAGGTTCCTATGGTATGCCTTAATGTATAGTTCCTTGGTTAATGAATAGCATATATGAAAATTGTTTTAGTTGGGCTTAATGGAGGTTATGTAGCTAATACATGAAGGTGTGATTCTTATAGGACTGATACTAGAAACTCACATTTTCCAATGTGAGGGTTGGTTTTGATAACTGAGTGTATGGTTCACACTATTGATATATTTTGTATTTAGGATTGACGTGGTGTCAGGGAATTTGCCGGTATTCCTTGATACGTCTGGTTTATATGGATAAAACATACTGGAGCCCTTTCAGTAGAGGAAGCTACACCCATATAGCCCGTGGGTTCCTGTTTATGATGATTGAGCTACATAGGCCAGAATAATGTTTTACTATCATGCTAAATATTGTCCCCTACCTCAACATCTATTATATATATCTATGTATGTATGTATGCATGAATGTGAATATGTACATTGATTTTGAAATTGAATTTTTGATTGGCACTACTTTATCCTTATCCCAAGTTATATGCTAGTGCTTATCCCACTAACCATCACTAGACGCTGTATTCTTACGTGATCTAGGGTTTAAAATAACTTCTATATTTCCTACATAGTGATAGGTGATTCTAGAGTTTCTCATATATTATGTTAAAGTGGTGAGCCTCTTTTTTCTAGAAGGCCTACTGCTTTTTGGTTTAGTATGTCATAAACTAATTTCTTTTTGGATTAGGTTTTGGCTATCTTTGGGGTTATGTCTCAACATAGGTTGATGATCAGTATTGTTTAAATGATTTGTGGATTACTGTGGTTGGGTTGGTCGTTGATATTCTCAGATTCTTTTGAGATTACATATTTCTATCTTGTTATATATTTAAAATTCATCTACTGCTAGGTGTGTTGTGTTTTGTTTGACTAGGAAATAGGGGTGGTCTTCTGTCCTTATTGGACTTGATATACCCATCATGTCCAAGCCTTAGTTTAGGTCATGAAAATATTTGTATCAAAGCCTAGGATTGGTGTCACTGGGTGTCCACAAAGTTGTGTCAAGTAGAGTCTCTTTATGGGGTGTGTAGCATGTACATTTATAAGGGAAGAGATACAAGGCATTTAGAAATGGTTCCCTTTTCTTGTGTTCTATTTTCAGGCTGAAGAGTCTAAGATGCTAAATTTCCTCTAATTCCATTTGTTCAAATTTTAGATCGTGCCTCCTCAAAGATCTAATGCTCATAGAAACTCCTCTGTCCCACCTGAGGACAATATAGATAAAACTTATCCTTCTTATCGGGTTCCAACTCGGTGCAGGGTCCCTACTTTTTATTGCCCCTATGGAGTTCTACCGGTCCCTACCAGTCTTTCTTGAGCTGATTATGATCATGCCCTACCACCCTAAGGAAACATTTTTAATTTTGAGTTTCATCGGTCTATTCAATTTCTAACTTAGTTAGTGACTTCTCAATCTCATTAGCTCGATTGTGTAGGTTTAATTTCTATATTTTCTCAGGTCACTAGAGTTGGATAGTTTATAAGATTGAATCCTCTGACCTCACCTGGATCTAAGGTGGAAGAAGATTCTTATGGTTTTATGGATGAGATAGAGAAAATATTTAGGGTAATGTATGCTTCTAACTCTGAGGGTGTGGAATTTTCCATATATCAGTTAAAGGATATGGCATATCAGTGGAATAAAGAGTAGGAACAGTTAAGGGGTGATGATACAGAGTTGGCACAATGGGATGAGTTTTCTAGTGCCTTTCTGGATCATTTATTTCCTTAGGAGTTGAGGGAGTCTAAAGCTGAGGAGTTCATGAATTTCAAATAAGTTAGTATGCATGTGAGTATGCCCTAAACTTTCATCAGTTATCCCCTTATGCTCCAGAGCTAGTGTTAAGCATGAGGAATAAGATGAGGAAGTTTTCTTCGAGCTTGTTTCAGGACTTAGTGCTGGAGTACAAGGACATTATGCTGAATAGTGACATAGATATCTCTATCCTTGTGGCGTATATACAATAGGTTAAATATAAAAAGAAGAAACAAGATAAAACAACAAAGAGGCAAGATAAGAGGTCCAGGTATTTTGAGGAGGGTGGAGGCCAGCAGAATAATGGTAAAGATGGCAGGACGCGGTCTAAGAAGAAGTAGGAAAATTCTGGTTCTTGTTCTACAACTAGTGCTCCACATTCTAAGACATCTGGTGATCATCGCTTTTAGAGAAATAGTCAGCCCCATCAAATCTTCCTTGTAGATTTTATGGGTAGTTGCACCGTGGTTTTGTGATGAGGGGAGAAATAAGAGTTTAAATGCAGACAACTTGGCCATATTATGAGTAACTATCCTTCAGGTGATGTTGCTACTGGGGATAATAAGGTCCTAGTTGTTGCTTTTTCAGCTCCTGCAACAAAGGGTACTATTTTTGGTATCGACACTAGATCAAATCATCTGTATGCTCTTGCGACCCATCAAGATTCTGAGGCATCACCTGATGTTGTTATTGGTATGCCAAAACTTTTCTTTTGTCATGTATATTATTTGCTTGATCTTGGGTCTACCCTTTCCTATGTGACCCCTTATGTGGCTATTCATTTTAGTTGGTCCTGAGTGTATTCCTGATCCCTTTTCCATGTCTACCCCAGTGGGTAACTCTATTATGTCTGGGAGAATCTATAGGGGTTGTGTGGTCTCTATCTTTGGTAGGAAGATGTTGGTGGATTTGATATAGTTGGAGATGTTAGATTTTGATGTTATTTTGGGGTGGATGGCTTCATTTGTGCTATGCGTCTCTTGATTGTAGGACTCAAAGGGTCAGTTTTGAATTCCCAAATGAACCAGTGATTGAGTGGGAAGGGAGTTTCCTAGTGATTAAGAGAACGTTCATTTCTTATCTAGTTGTTCAAAAATTAATTTCCAAGGGGTGTCTGTGTCACCTGGTCCAGGTTAGAGATTCTAATTCTGATGGTCCATCTTTTTTATTTGTCCTTTTAGTTAATATGTTTCTCAAAGTGTTTCCTGATGATATTCCTTACGTTCCTTCTGATACAGAAATTGATTTTGGGATCAATCTTCTCGTTGACACCCGTCCTATCTCTATCTCCCCCTATAAAAAGGCTTCGACTGAGTTGAAATAACTCAAAGAGTAGTTGAAAGATCTTCTTGATAAGGGTTTTATTTTCCCTAGTATTTTCCCATGGGGTACTCCTGTGCTCTTCGTGCGTAAGAAACATGGGTCCCTTAGGATGTATAGATTACCACCAATTGCATAAGATGACAGTAAAGAATATGTATCCTCTTCCCAGAATAGGTGATCTCTTTGACCAACTTTAGGGTGCTAAGTACTTTTCTAAGACTAATATTTAGTCAATTACCAACAGTTGAAGATTAGGGAGGTGGATTGATAACGTCTAAGCTCCACCTCCTCTCAGAAGATGATATGGCCGCTGTCAAATATATTAACCCAACAAAGGTTAGGGTCGAATCCTAAGGGAATATGTGGAATCATTTCTCTCAACAGTTGTATTCAAAGAGCAGAATTGGAAAATTAAATGGGCAAATTTGTGTAGTGATATTGAACTAGTAGAAAATATCAACTTTAGTTGTAATCAGTCATTAGTGAACACTAGGATTGTGTTCCACTTGGCTTCTCAACTTCATAGGGTTATCATGCCTTGTTGAACCTACCCAATACCTTGCATGTAGGATTTGGACGAGCAGAAGGATTTCATCCTTTACCTTTTAAGTCTCAGGATGTCGCCGTACTAACCCTTATATTGATCTCAATTAGCTATTAATTTTTGAGTCTCTAATTATTAGATGAAATCTGACTATCTTACTTAGATAAAACCTTGAAGCATGGATCAATAGTTACACTCCAAATTACTGTTGCCTTTATCTTTGCCTAATCACTCCTCCTCTTTTGGAGTAAGTAGAAATTTCTAGGAGGGATTGTAACATCTTCACCCATTAATAAAACTATTAGAATGAAGATAAAGCAATACATTCAAGGGGATTGGTTTAGAACAACAATAACACTTTCCCTACTTCGTTATTATGCCAGGGTTTCCACAACCCTAGCTATGGGTTTTAGCTGCTCATGCTTTTGAAATAATCAATAACATTCATGATTGAAAGTATAGATGAAATCATAATTATAAGAAGCAGAAAAACCCACAACTGTAACTGAATTAATCAACTGAAGTCAATATAGGAGAATCCCAAGATCAGTTTTGAATCTTGGAATCAAAATATGTTTATGAGTATCAAAAGTACGTAACTGCTACCAAAACACACATAAAGGGTATTCATAGTACATGAAGAAACCCTAAAATCAAAGGTCGAACAAAATAAAAGAAAATAGGACTAGTGGAAACTTATGCTCCCTGCTTACGGCCTGCAGGGTCGATGCAAGTACCGGGTGCAAGTGCCAGACCAAAAATCCTGCAGGTCAGTTCTCATGATTTTGACTTCTAGCACTTGCTTCACTTGCGGTCCACTTGTCCTACTTGCAGTCCACATGAGGACTTAGTAAGTGCAAGGAGTTACCTTTTCAGTTCTTCTTCAACTTCCAAACATGCTTTGATCACGAACTAGCCAAAAAGTGTCCCGAACATCCATAATTGCTCCTATAAGTAGCAAAAAATACGTTTTTTCATCTTTTTCACGAACTTAGATTCCAAAACATGATTTCCCGCAAAACATACCCAAAATGCATCATGTCTAACAAAACAACCTCAAAAACTTGCATCTTTTCATTATTTTAAGCATCAAAAGTGCTATATTTCTATAGCATATCAACACCCTCAACTTAGAATGTTTGCATGTCCTCAGGTAATAAAACACAAAACAAAACTTAACACGATGCTTAACTAAGAGAATCTAAGCTATTCAAGGTAGTCAATCAACACTTTAAGGTCAAATAACAACAACCCCTCCTATCTCACTTTTTCAAAACTAACTATGCATAAACATGAAGCACAACAATGTGACATAATGGGATCAAGACATGGAATTACATTAGCAACAGACAACCAAGATATGTACAAATCACACTACCCAAAATAAGCAATATGACTCAAGCGTCCTCACAACAAAGATGTCCCACTCACTCATATGAATCATGCATGCCAGTGCAGGGACAGTCAAGAGACACTCACACTCATGAGAGAAGTTCCAATTAATGTGCATCAAATGCCAGAAGATTGCCCTTATTTTCTTTACCTTAGTTTTAATACAGTCAAGTTAGGTTCACTATAGAACTTTTCTTGGCTTGTATGTAGGCTTGGGGGCTGGTATAGTACATATGGACATATAAAGTGACTATACCTCCTTGGAACTACACTAACTTGGAGGTCTAACTTACTAGCCAACTTTTTTTTTATTCCACCCTTATTATTCTTTATTACACATTCAGGTTGGGTGTAGTCTTTTATTATTTATATTCACTTTTTCAAAATTCTCTTTTCTTTTTCTTTTTCTCTTTCTTTTACTTTTTTTTCTACCATACTCAGCCCTATTAAATTTTTCTCTTATTTAACCCTTCTACATTCCTATTTTACACTATGAACCCCTATGATAGCCACCCTCAACTCAGGTATTTTACCTGAGTTGAGGTGCATAATATTCAAGGAGGACCAGGGTCAAAAGAGGTTCATTATAATATAAATAGGATGGTGAATACGTAAAACAAGAAAAATAGTCTATAAGGCTCAAAACAGGGATCAATAGATTAATTCACACATGGAAGGTCATTTATGCTAATAGTGGACTAGAATAAAAAATGACCTCTGATCCTTTCCTAATCGACTATCCTTTAAACTAGGAAAAATTAACCAGGAAAGTTCAGAATTCAACACACAAAGGGAACTAGGTAGTATCTCACACACATATGACACAAATTCAGTATTACAACTACTACCTATCCAGTTCATGCAATTGTTAGCAAGTGATTATCATGTCCCTAATGCTGATGCCATAACAAGATCCACAATGTTCACATATATATACATTCACATTATTCTAAAACATAAGATTTTAGAGGATGTCAAAAATCAATCAAAACATGACTACTGCCCTAAGTATTTTAAAATCTCCTAGTTACACAAAAACACAAATCACAATACTAAATAAAAACCAATTTGACATAAATTAGTCTAGACATGTCGGTTCTACAACCATACCACGATTGATAAGAAAAGAAGCACGATAATAAAAACCCACGGTGGTTATGGAATCTCCCACTCCTAACTAAAAAACTGCGTACTGTCTTCAATATGCTAAAATAAAGTAAAATAGAGGGAAATAAGAACATATCTGGGATACACTAGGTGCCCGTGTGATGATTATCCCCATATAGAGGCATATCATCTGGTGGTGGCGGTGTACTACTAGAGGATGCGCCCACAGCTATAGCTGCATGCCTCTGCCTATCAACAAATATTATCTCTATCAAATTATGTCTGACCTTTTTAATGGCCTGGTCATATGGCATATCAGTAACTTGCAAGTCTCCAACTGACCTCTCTTGTCCTTAACTATTGGGAGCTCCTTTTTATCCTTTACAAAGAAATTAAAATATCTCGGTATATGCAGAGGTGATATCTGGACCACTAGGGGTATAACTGAGTGAGTGGATGCTATATGTCTCTCTATGAGAGAGCTTACCTCTGCTCTTAATATATTAAATTCCTCTTTCATTTGGGCTAGATCTGGCATCTATATCTGTGAATTTGGCTATAACCTATCTCTCAAACTCATCGAGACATGTTTGGAAGTTAGTACATCCTCCCTCATCTATGCTAGATATGGTGTATATGTCTCTGTGAATTGGGATGTAACCCATCTCTCAAACTCATTAAGATATGTTTTGAAGTTAGCATATAATTCAGATAGTGTAGCTCTTTGTGTGGCCTCCCATATGGCCTCTGCCTATTTTAATCTATTTCGAACCCCTAATTTAATCTTCTCATAGAAGGTAGTCATCTCGGTCTTAACAACCCTCAATTGAGCATCTATGGACCTTCGACTATCCACTAAGATCTTCAAAAACTCTCTAGATATAGTGATCATACCTGTAAAAAGAGCTATAGTAGATAGGCGAGTAGGCTATAAAGTTACACCAATACGCTCTGAGTTTGAAGGCGAGGTTGATGAAGAAGTGGATGGTGACACCTTACCCTATGTACTCAAATTTAGAGCCTCTCTCTCCTCTCTTTTATCCATATCAATACCAATACCCATATTGCCTTAATATGCATTACTAGGCTCTGTGGAAATTATTAGGACCTCAATCTAGGACCTAGGTACTGTGGTTGGCTCTGTAGATTTTCAAGAAATGTCTGGGTGTGCCAGACCCTTCACACTCTTTGTCTGTGCAGTAGCTGTAGAACGTACCCTCTTATCTAGGCCCAGTATCTTAGGTACACCTATATCGTCGCATAGTTTCTAAATCAAGTAAGGGAATAGAAGATTAGTCAACTCCCTAAATACTCTGTCATAGATCTTATGCCCAAGGATAGATGCAAAATCAATAGAATATTCGACCATCATACAAGTAACCAGGGATGCTCTCTCCCAAGTCAACAAATTATTTAAATCAATAGGAAACAGTCGATATCTAATCAGCAACCACCAAAACTTGGCCTCAAATATCAAAAGGTCCTTGTTGATCACACCATAACCCTCGATCCATGGGATTGCATCACCCAAAGGTGAAATATAGCTACTATCCACCTAGCCATCTTAACCTTCTTTCATCTGTGATTAATTTTTTGTATGATATGTCTATCGCATGTGACTCTCAGCCTTTAGTCACACTCAGTTATAAATATAGGAGTAAGATAGTCTGGATCAAAATGATTTAATGGATAGTTTCTGGTTAAATATCAACTCTAACCCCTCGCACAAGTGTATGATTAAGCTATGGCTACTCTATGAATTTCACCAGGCCCGGGGATCTGTACATAGGAAAGACTACTATAGCTTGGTATGATGTATAAAACTCATGTGCCATAGCCAGCTATAAGAAATAAGTGGTCTGGTTATCCACTCTAACTAATATCGATAGAATACGACTAGTAGCTATAGTACTCAACTCAGCATAAATAGATCAATCCAGCACTCCTTATAAATAAGCCTTTTAGGCCTTCGTGCCTTCTAAATACAATTGTCTAGATCAAATATCTCTTGAACCCCTTAAACACACCAGCTTAGATTTTCCTCCTCAGGAGGTGCTTTCAAGGCATGTGTGGGTTTAGGACTCTGCCCTTGCTGTACTGATGCATCATAGGTAGCATGCTCCATACCCTTCTAAAACTAGGGTACTTCTGACTATTTTACATATGTGGTGGTACCTTACTTAGATTAGGGTACCACTGATGACTACTCCTTCTCAGCATCCTTAGATGAATCCTAGTACCCATTCTTAGACTAATGGTCCTGAACTGCAACCTTTGGATAGTGTTAAAATTTGTCTCCTTGTCATCCTCCTTCTCATCATCAGGTGTAAGAGTGTGAGGGGTGACATCCGTGCTGACTTCATCCTTGGTCGGTCTGCAGCTGCCTCAACAGCCTGACATATCTGTCCTTTAGTATCTCTGTGTGTCACCCTAACTACTGTCTTTCTACTCTATTGAATCAGGTACTTCACCAAAATAATAGGCTCGAGGGACTCGACCCATCTCCTCAAGGTCTCAAACTTCTTCACTTTAGCCGTTGGTGCCATGTGTACTTGAAAAACTAGTCATTATTTTCCAATAAAAGAGAGGGATTGCAAAAGTTGAAGAAAAACTTAGAATTCAAAAACTTTGAATTTTTTTCTTAATTTTCACACCCTTATAACCTATTTGAAATCCCAACAAGTCCAATGTGTACACACCTATATAAAATCATGAATTTCAAAGCAAACAAACATGCTCAACTTGTGGTATTACTCTACTCATTCAAGTTCGATTTTCGGTTGGGGCCTAACTTTAAATTTTAATTCAAAAAAGGCCCTACATTAAGATTTTAGGCTACCTCAAGGCTCCTACATACAAACATGATATATTCTATATATTTTTCAATGGAATACATATATAATCTTGTTTAAACAATAAATAGATCAATATATAACCATTAGGAGCTGAGAAAGTTACCTCTTTTATGATGAACCAGAAGTGAATAATAAAGAAGTCAAGTGAAACCAAAGTTGGAAATTGCTTTTAGTGTGTTATGAAAAGTTGGTATCTCAAACAAGAGTCAATTTATCCTTTACTTAAGTGTGGGATTAGTTTGTGTTTTAAGAGAAAAGTTTGAATTCAAAGAGAAAAGTAAAGTTTTAAGGATTTGAATGAGTTAGAATGAGGTTAAGGATGTATAAATATAGGTTGGGGTTATTTTAGGTCATCTATATGTGTTGGTGGAACCAAAATTTTAATTAAAATTTGGTCCCACTTATTAGCTAGCAACAGAACTACTTGCGCCTGCCATATACGGCCAAGCATGAGGCTCAAGTGCCACCTGCGGCCAGCAGGTGCAGGGCCAAAAATTTTGGCCCATTTTCCGGCAATCCAGACTTGGTGTTTTGATATTTTCCAGCTACTTTTAGTCTTGTAACCTAAGTTTGAGGTCCCAAAAGTATGATTAGATGCCAAAGTCCACAACTTTCCTTTTTCATCCTAAAAAACTTTAACTTTAACTTTTAAATTTATTGTTCAAATTACCTGGTTTATGTGGTACTTGTGACCATGATGGGTTAATCACACAATTACCTTACCTAGAAATCGATGAATATAACAATTTTTACCATATTTCAGGTAAGTCCAAGAGCTTAAAACCTACAAAAAAGAAAAACAATAAAAATGTGAACACTATAAATAGTGGGTTTCCTCCCACTCAACGCCTGATTTAATATTGTGACATAAAGTGCCTGGTTTGGTTACTCAGACTACACCAACAAGCCGATGAATTGTATCCCATGCAACGTTCAACATCACAATATGACGCAGGTATCTTGATTACTCAGAATTCATCAAGTTACCCATAGGAGTATCCTCTAGTTTCATCAATACAATCAATCACCAATACTACTTGAAACATCTAGGTCTTGAACCATTGGAAGACAACTTTATTTTTCTATCTTTGGGTTGGGTACGACTAGAGGTTTGAGTCGTATGCTTGGATACGACTCGTACCCACCTTTCTCTTCCCTCTAGTATCCTAGGAAGCATGTGAGGGTAAGACATTGTTCACTATATTATATGGCCTCCATTGGTCATAAACATTGAATACGAGTCATATACTACTCAAGCGTATAGAGTAATATTTCAACTTGAGTGGACTGTTTTTTATATGAATGAATTTTATGAGTTAGGGGTTGAGTCGTACCCTTTTGTTATGACTCAAGGGTGTTCACTAATACCCTTAACTATGTAGATGACCTATGAAGAGCCTAGGGTATGAGTAATGGTACCACTCGTACCTTAGGGTACAATTACTAAGAGAGTCATACCCCTGGACAAGGATATTTTCAAGCTTTTAACTAAGGGCCTTATGGTAATTTCCCATGCCTAAGACCTTAAACCCTATAACTATATAAGTGTGTGTAGCCTTCTAAACATCTATTTGGATGAATCAAATGCCTTAAACTCTCTCTCAAGCTCATTTTTGAAAGATTAGAGGCTAAGGTTTCAAGAGAGCTTATCTAGTAGAAAGGAGAAGTCAGGTTACTTGGTAATTTAAGTTTTTTAAGGCATGTACCTCTTAACCTTGATAAATAACTCTAAACCTATGTATTTCACACTAGGATAAGTAAGTGCACATGGTGGTTTTGAAATCAATGAAAAAGGTTTGGTTGCCTAATGATGAATAAAGTTCATACTTTCTTAGACTTGTGTTTATAAATGTTATTGATGATGATTTTCATGTATGGGTATTTTTGTATGTGGTCTAACATGAGGGTCTTGATTAACCCTAAAGTTAATGACATCTACTATTGAAAATAGCCTTGATAAAAGGATACACATAAGGTGTTTGTGGAAATGTCTAATGAGTAACCCACTCAATGCTTGATTTAACATCGTGACATAAAGTGGCTGGTTTGGTTACTCAGATTTCACCAACAAGCCGATGGATTATATCCCATGCAACGTTCAACATTACAATATGACGCAGGTATCTTGATTACTCAGAATTCATCAAGATACCCATAGGAGTATTCTCTAGTTTCATTAATACAATCAATCACCAGCACTACCTGAAACACCTAGGTCTTGAGCCATTAGAATACAACTTCATTTTTCTATCTCTGGGTTGGGTACGACTAGAGGCTTGAGTCGTACGCTTGGATACGACTCGTACCCACCTTTCCCTCCCCTCTCGTATCCTAGGCAGTATGTGAGGGTAAGATATTATTCACTATATTATATGGCCTCCCTTTGGTCATAAACATTGAATACGAGTCATACACTGCTCAAGCGTATAGAGTAATATTTCAACTTGAGTGGACTATTTTCTATATGAATGAATTTTATGAGTTAGGGGTTGAGTCTTACCCTTTTGTTATGACTCAAGGGTGTTCACTCATACCCTTAACTGTGTAGATGACCTAGTAAGAGCCTAGGGTATGAGTAATGGTACCACTCGTACCTTAGGGTACGATTACTAAGAGAGTCATACCCCTGGACAAGGATATTTTCAAGATTTTAACTAAGGGCCTTATGGTAATTTCCCATGCCTAAGATCTTAAACCCTATAACTATATAAGTGTGTGTAGCCTTCTAAACATCTATTTGGATGAATCAAACGCCTTAAACTCTCTCTCAAGCTTATTTTTGAAAGATTAGAGGCTAAGGTTTCAAGAGAGCTCATCTAGTGGAAAGGAGAAGTCAAGTTACTTGGTGATTTAAGTTTTTTAAGGCATGTACCTCTTAAACTTGATAAATAACTCTAAGCCCATTTATTTGACACTAGGATTAGTAAGTGTACATGGTGGTTTTGAAATCAATGAAAAAGGTTTCGTTGCCTAATGATGAATAAAGTTCATACTTTCTTAGACTTGTGTTTATAAATGTTATGATGATGATTTGCATGTATGGGTACTTTTTGTATGTGGTCTAACATGAGGGTCTTTATTAATCCTAAACTTAATGACATCTACCATTGAAAATAGCCATGATAAAAGGATACACATAAGGTGTTTGTGGAAATGTCTAAGTGAGTAACCCACTCAACGCTTGATTTAACACCATGACATAAAGTGGCTGGTTTGGTTACTCAGACTTTACCAACAAGCCAATGGATTGTATCCCATGCAACGTTCAACATCACAATATGACACAGGTATTTTGATTACTCAGAATTCATCAAGATACCCATAGGAGTATCCTCTAGCTTCATCAATACAATCAATCACCAGCACTAGCTGAAACACCTAGGTCTTGAACCATTAGAAGAAAACTTCATTTTTGTGTCTCTGGGTTAGGTACAACTAGAGGATTGAGTCGTACACTTGGATACGACTCATACCTATCTTTCCCTCTCCTCTGGTATCCTAGGAAGCATATGAGGGTAAGACATTGTTCACTATATTATATAGCCTCCCATTGGTCATAAACATTGAATACGAGTCATATACTACTCAAGTGTATAGAGTAATATTTCAACTTGAGTGGACTGTTTTCTATATGAATGAATTTTATGAGTTAGGGGTTGAGTCGTACCCTTTTGTTATGACTCAAGGGTGTTCACTCGTACCCTTAACTGTATAGATGACCTATGAAGAGCCTAGGGTATGAGTAATGGTACCACTCGTACCTTAGGGTACGATTACTAAGAGAGTCATACCCCTGGACGAGGATATTTTCAAGCTTTTAACTAAGGGCCTTATGGTAATTTCCCATGCCTAAGACCTTAAACCCTATAACTATATAAGTGTGTGTAGCCTTTTAAACATCTATTTGGATGAATCAAATGCCTTAAACTCTCTCTCAAGCTTATTTTTGAAAGATTAGAGGCTAAGGTTTCAAGAGAGCTCATCTAGTAGAAAGGAGGAGTCAGGTTACTTGGTGATTTAAGTTTTTTAAAGCATGTACCTATTAACCTTGATAAATAACTCTAAACCCATGTATTTTACACTAGGATTAGTAAGTGTACATGGTGGTTTTGAAATCAATGAAAAAGGTTTCGTTGCCTAATGATGAATAAAGTTCATACTTTTTTAGACTTGTGTTTATAAATGTTATTGATGATGATTTGCATGTGTGGGTACTTTTTGTATGTCTTATAACATGAGGGTCTTGATTAACCCTAAAATTAATGACATCTACCATTGAAAATAGCCCTGATAAAATATCTACAAAGATGTGAAGAATAAAACTTGATACTCAATTAGGAAAAGTGTTATTTCATGGTTAAAGAAGGAATTATGCTTGGGCACAAGATTTCAAAGCGAGGCTAGAGGTTGATTGAGCGAAGATTGAGGTGATTCAAAAATTACCTATCCAATTTTTGTGAAGGGAATTGGAAGTTTTCTAGGACATGCAGTTTTTTATAGAAGATTTATGAAGGAATTCTTAATAATAGAAAGCCCTCATTGCAAGCTTCTTGAGAAGGAGGTAAAATTTAATTTTGATAATACATGCATGAAGGCTTTTGAAAGCCTTAAAGAGAAGCTGGTGACTGCTCCAATCATTGTGTCTCCTGATTGGTCCTTACCTTTTGAGATCACGTGTGATGCTAGTGGTTTTTCCTTAGGGGCTGTACTAGGACAACAGAATCAAAAGATCCTTCATCCCATCTACTATGCTAGTAAGGCACTAAATCCTTCTCAAAAGAATTATACTGTCACTGAGCAAGAGTTGTTGGAAGTTGTTTTTGCATTTAAGAAGTTTAAATCTTACTTGATTAGGACCAATGTGATAGTTCACACAGACCATGCAACATTATCGTACTTAATGGCTAAGAAAGATGAGAAGCCTAGGCTGATTTGATGGATGCTTTTGTTACAAGAGTTTGACTTCGAAGTAAAGGAAAAAAAGGGCACAAAAAATTAAGTTACAGACCACTTATCTAGATTAGAGGAGGAAGCCATGTAAAAGGTTGCTACAGAAGTGAAGATTGATGACAGTTTCATAGATTAGCATATATTAGCAGCTTTCCAAGATCTTATTCCATGGTTTGCAGATTTTGCAAATTTATTAGCCAGTGATCTAGTCCCAGAAGATCTCTCATATCAGCAAAAATGAAAATTCATGCATGTGGTAAGAAAGTTTTTTTTGGGATTAATCTTATCTTTCTAAGATTTGTGCTGATGGAATTATTTGCAGATGCATACCTGAGGTGGAGATGATGAGCATACTTGAGGCAGGTCATTCATCGCCAGTTAGGGGTCACCATGGAGGGGCTCGAATAGCTTATAAGATCCTGCAGTATGGCTATTATTCGCTGACCATATACAAAGATACTCATGACTATGCTGCTTCCTGTGATCAATGTCAACTACAAGGTACTATTACTAGAAGACATAAACTACCTATGAACCCTATCTTAGAATTGGAAGTGTTTGATGTGTAGGGTATAGATTTCATGGAATATTTTGTGATTTTGTGTGTCATAAAGTACATATTGTTAGATATTGATTATGTTTTTGAAATGGGTGGAAGCAATTGGGCTTCCTAACAATGAAGCAAGAAGTTTCATGGCATTTTTGAGAACAAATATCTTTTCTCAATTTTGTATGCCACGTGCTATTATTTGTGACGGAGGGTCACATTTTTGTAATCATCTATTCAAGAGTTTACTTGCAAAATATGGAGTGAATAACAAGGTGTAAATACCTTATCATCCGTAAACTAGTGGAAAAGTAGAAGTATCTGATGGACAAATCAAGTCCATATTGACAAAGACTGTCAATGACAATAGGACTGATTGGGTAAAAAGGTAAGATGATGCATTATGGACTTACCGTACAACTTACAAAACTCCCATAGGTGCTTTACCCTACCATCTTGTATATGGAAAAGTTCGCCATTTAACAATTGAACTTGAGCATAAGGCACTATTGGCTTTGAAGAAGCTGAATTTAGAGTGCAATGATACAGCTAAGTTAAGGTTGAATAACATCAATGAGTTGGATGAATTCTGACTGTGGGCATATGAAAGTTCAGCCATTTACAAAAAGAAGATGAAGTGTGTCATGACTGAAGATCGAGAAGAGGGTATTTGAGAACGGTGACCAAGTGCTACTATATAACTCTAGGCTTCACTTGTTTCCTGGAAAGCTAAGGTCCAGATGGCCTGGCCCATTCACAGTTTTAAAAGTCTATCCTTGTAGTTCTTTAGAAATACAGAATGATGGGTCACAATCATTTAAGGTAAACAGTCATACAAAAAAGAACTATATGGGAAATATAGAAGAGGTGAATGAAATAGCTGATATTGACCTTGATAAAGTCTGAGTAATCAAGGAAATTACATCGTTTCTAGATGTTAAATCAAGCACTCTGTAAGAGGAAACCCATGTTTTTGTACTTATTTCATGTATAGGGTAATTTGTTTGTGTAATGTGCAGCACTAAAGAATATAGGAAAAAATCCAAAGAAGTTAGAAAGAGATCATACGGACTCTTTGCAAGTCGTATCCATATGGCATGACTCGTGAGTTGGAGTCATATGACCTGGGAGAAAAATTAGAATTAGATCTTAAGTTCTAGAATGATTTTGACTCAAGATATGAGTCGTATCCCTTTGGTACGATTTATGACTAAAAGTCGTATCCATTGCAGAACCCAGGTAAGATCCTAGGGATATATCAGTCAAGGCAATGACCCGTAAGCCTGGGTATGAGTCGTATAGACAACTCGTACCCCAAATTACTAGATCAGTTATTAGGTTTGACCTAGTCCAGACTTATGATTTAAATTAGAAATTTAGAATCGATAGGGCACCCGAGAACTCTAACTCGTACCCGTAATTTTCCACCCCCAATTTTGAACTTCAATCTATAAAATCAAGTTGTTTTCAACTAAATATAATTACCAACAACTCCAAATTAGTAACTTGGTGCAATTTTAACTCAAATTTGAGACCAATAAGATCCAAAGTCGAAATCCTCCGAGCTACACAGACCAAGTAAGTTTCTCAACTTATTTTTGCTATATTACAAAGTGAATTGAGTAATATATGCTATGGTAATAATGGGTTAAGTACAATTTATGCATATATTGGATTGTTGATAGCATAATTTAGATATTTGTGTTGAAAATTGAAAATGGGGATGAACTATGGTTTAGAAATGGAATTTTGTGTGTTTATGTGTTTAAAAGGCTGGATATAGATGAATAAAGTAGTGGGTAGTTTGGGAATTTCATCGGAGTCAAATTTTGAAAGTTGGACTTCTATGTTTTAGTGGATACGGGACTCCTTACGACTTGTACCTACCAGTATAGGAGTTATAATGGTACTTATACCCATTGACAACATGGAAATCTAACAAATTTAAAGTTCTATAATGGATATGACTCAACCATATGATTCATGTCCAGACCTTTACGACTTGTACATATTAATCGTACCTACCTAGAAAGAAATGTAAATAAACAAAAGTTTTTAACTAGTGTACGAATGTTGGCATGAGTCATAGCCTAACGGTACGACTAGTAAAGAGAAGTTGTAAGCTGACTAGTGAATAATGATCTGACATTATTTGCGATGCGACTTGAGTATAGAGTCATATTTGATGGATACGAAAAGTAACCACCTTTCGTACCCAAACCATAAAGGGCACATTGAACTTTAGTTGTTAATTTTTCTTTTCCTTTGTTTATTTAGTTACTAAACTTAGTGTATTTGTAGGAAATATGCCTCCAAAGACTGTTTTCTCATCCATACCATGGAAAATAAGGGGAATAAACAAAAATTAGTGGAGAGTGAGGAAAAAAGCTTCTCTGAATTTGAAACCATCTCTAAAAGAAGCGAGGAAGAATATACCAGGTCCTCATCAAAGAAAGGTGCTGAGAAAGACAAGTAACCAACAAAGACAAAGGGGAAGAAGCTTGTTCCCCGAGATTTTAATCACCACCAAAGGGGTCGTGATGAAAGAATACCACTGTCTGTCCTCTACATAAACCATTACCAGTTGATAACGAGGATGAAGAGGCTGAATCGATTTTAGGTAAAGAAAGTGCAGAGGAAGCCCACGGCCCAAGGTTGAGGACACTACGATAGCCAGACAGGACCCTCTACTAGTAATAGCCCCTAATTCGATGCCTATTATAGAACGATGGGGCTACCCCAAAATTTAGGCAACATTTAACATGAGGTTGTCTCAGCTACCAGGATGTAAGATTATAAAAGTATTGTGTGGAGAGAGATGGATGACCACTATGAGTATGGCCTAATTTCCTAATTTTGTCGAACGATTTAGAAATTATGGTTTCAAATGAATGATGAGAGTGCCAGGATAACATAATAAGGTCCTTGCTTGTGACTTCTATGTCGCATATAATGGTGAGTTAATGAGGCAGTATACATAAGGCGTGCTATAGAAGCGAGGTGAACCTATTACCTCCCTGATGATTCATGAAGTTTGGGTTGATATATCACCTCAAACCATTGGAAGATTTTTGTATGGCCCAATATATCAGGTCCCAACTAACATAACATAAATGGATTACAGAATGGATGAAATAAGGAAGATCTCCAACCAGATGTTGGGTACAAATTATAAACTGGTAATGTTCCAATGGATTGCAGAGCCTATAACTTTGAACAATGTGCATGCTACCTTGGTTAAGGGCGGTATTGAAGAGTCTTAGCAGATAAAGAAGGGTACCCTTAACTTTGAGGGTAAGTCTTAGTGAAGTATGGCCCATCATAGGCTATGTCTAACTGCAGGTGATGATATACTAAGACCATTCTGGGTTGCGATGATAGAAGGTTTTATGCTCAGGTATGCATTTGATGTTGGTGAGTTCTTAGCCCAAGAGCTGAGAGATAGGGCTATTGCGGAGCAAAAGGCATTGCTATCCTACCCCTGTATGATCACATAAATATGTTTAGCTGAAGGAGTATTAGAGATCCTGATCATTAATAACATGAGAGAAGCCCATCAGAATTTAGATATCAGACTAATTTGTGATGCGCCCAACCCATTGGCTAGACCTATGAGGTAGGCAGTGGATGTTATGGAGGGATTATTCCTACAAGATGATCAAACAAATACTACTTTCACTGTTGAGGACACCAAGATAGGTACACGGATTGAGACTACACCCACATATGTAGAAGGTACTTCCAGTATATCCCGCTAGTCCAGTTGGTGCCACCTAGGCCACGGGGTATTCCACTTGGGGTTAAGTTGATTTCTCAGGCTATGTGAATAGAGGTGGTGACCTAGTTAACGATATTAACTATGAAAGTAAGGTATATAGAGGGTGGAGTAAGAAGCTGGATGACTCAAAAGTTGGAGAATTAGGATAGGCAAGTCCAAGAGTATCTATATGCATTTGAATCAAGGATTGCTCGATAGTTAGGAAGTGGACAGGAGCATGATGCTGCCGATGTCAGAGCTGAAATTGTGGAGATAAAGAAGATAGTCAAAGAGCTGTGTGAGAGGCCAATAGTTGCTGAGCCTATGATAGTGACTGTGATTTCCATATTAAAGGTGCTGAATATTTGGTAGTACTGATGGATGAGCAGGTTAAGAAGACCAAGGAAGAGAGAAGAAAAAAGAAGAGGAGAAGAAAGAAAGTTCAAAAGCCAATTAAGAAAGCCAGACTTAGAAGTATTCAGGGTGATCAGGACTGACATACACGGGTTTGAGAGACAGCTATGAGAGCTGGTAATTTAAGTACTCTGATTTATGATGCTGAGGGGGTTGATGTTATGGCCCTGCCGGTTGATGAGCCAATACCAGTTGGGACAGTTGCTATGGAGAGTGGGACCCAATCTGAGGGCATACATTCTAGTGTTGATGCTATGGCGCCTTCAGTGCCTAGGTATGATTTTTATCCCTACTTTTGTTATATTTTTAGAACTGGGGACAGTGTAATATTTCATGTTAGTGGTACCGAAAATCTTTTGGACCAGTTTGAAATTTTTTCAGATGTAGCTAAAACTAAAAGTCTATTATACCTTGCAACTCTGAGGCAAACAACTAAGATAGGGATTAGATCAGTGCATATATGGCAGCCAATATTTTTGATCTTTTTGATGATGATTTTTATCGATTATTGAAAAGTTGGGATGTATTTAAAGATTTTTGACTTTGATTCTGATATTTGTTATGTGATTGATGAAACACTACTAATTTTGTGCCGATTTCTAAAATGAGATTGTGAAAAGTGTTGTGAACTATGTTGAACAATTAAAAATGTTAAGCCCCCTCAAAATCTTTGTTTTATGAATTGCGTGATTTATATAGTTGTGTGAGACTATTGAGTATCTGATAATGGCATTAGGATTAGGGATAGTACAGTTCAGGATAAAAACTATTGTATAATTGGATAACTGGTACTTAGTAATACAACCTTGTGCAAGTGTGTATGTAAGGTTTACTTAGTGATCGGTTGTTTTGGAATCTAGAACTTTCCCGATTTCTCTTGCCTAGGTATAAGGATATTTTGGTAGGAAATAATCATAGGCCATTTTTGTGTGAGTTCACTTAAGCCTAAAATGTCTAAACCAAATGAACAAATCCCCTTGATCCAAATATTTGAGCTTTAGTAGACTAATTTTTCTTGATACACCCATCACCTTCCCATTTAACTTGCAATGAACCTATTTTGATCTAGTCATCCTGGGGATACTGTTCACCTCAACTCAGGAAAATTACCTAAGTTGATGAAGGCTATTATAGGGGTGCATAAGAGAAAAGCTAGAATGAAAAAAAGTGTATACAAGGGAAATAGTTGCAACATGGGATGTATAGAAAAGAAAAGTACAAGGTATAGAAAAGAAGAAGAATCAGAAAAAAAATAAGTGCTATAAAGCAACACCTAGCCCAAATGGAATGTGCTCTGAAGAAAAAATAACGTAAGGGCAGAAATAAAAGAAGTCATTAGTAGTTGACCCCAAAAAGAGCATAGTTCCCAGGAGGCTTAGTCACTTTAAAAATTCATGCATATCGTACCATCCCTAAACCTACGTTACAAGCCAAATAAAGTTCTATAGTGATCTTACTGTGACTGTCTGACAACTTAGGAAAAGAGCATAAGGGCAAGCCTATGATATTTTATGCACACCGGTGATGCTTCCATGTCTGTGTGAGAGAGAGAGAGTCATTTGTATATTCCTAAATAGAGAAGTCTATCCATGACGAGTAAATGGGATTTCATTAACGGTGAGTGCACATGGGTTATATTGCTAAGTTCCTAAATTGTTTAATAAATGTAAAGTACGTATATACCCAAGTGTCTATTGCTAATGTAATTTGGGATTTCTACCTCCACTTTATAGTCCCCATATTCCATCTTATCACTTGATCCGATAACCAAGGATCAAGTGGACTGAGGCCATAGCAAGGGACAACAAGGTAACACCTAACGACGATAACCAAGTCTAAGGGTCAAATTTATCTTTGCGCTCAAAAGGCAGATAATAATACCTATCTTGTAGGCTTTACATGCAGAACAACGGAGTAGTGGGTTGATCATGAGAAGTCTACGGAGTTGAGAAGCCTGTGGGAACACAGATCTAACATTCGTCTTCTACCGATTACAACTCAAAAGCCCTCAAGAATTGGTTACTCTTTGCTATTGATAACAAAATTCCCCCATTTACTTTCCTACACTTCTTGAGGAATAAATCAAGGCAAGCAACTGATCATATTTTACCTGTGGGATCGACCCCAACCTAGTTAGGTTATTATATTTGCACCGACCCCATTATACTTTTGATTGAGGTGTAGTTTTGGGCGACATCACTTGTCCCAACTAGATTTTATTACTCTTTTTGTTAGAGGCTTTGTGATACTGCTATGAGTTGGAATGGGCAAAATCGATATTGGTGTCGGCCTTGGAATTGGAATAAGCTGGTGGGCTGATATCATTGGATATAATTTCTTACTGTTCTATAGTATTTTGTTTTGGGATTAATTATATTATATTTTGGAACTTATTTGGTTATGGACTTTGGAATGGTTTGGTATGGTTAGGCAGTTGGTGTGGAATGGTTGGACTCGGTTTGGTCTAGGCAAGAAGGACCCTTGGTTTGGTTTCTAAAGTTCCCAAACTATTACAAGCTATTAGCTAGAAAGTTAAGTAAAATAGCAAGTGGGCGTGGGACCTACTTTTTATCGAAATGATATTGGATATTCTGATTGAGACATTGACTCTGGAATATTAAATTTAATAGGGTAGCATAATTTGTTTGCATATGCGAGATTCCAGATGAATCCCAAGATCGCATATGCATCCAGATGGCCGCTTAAGCAACTTGGAATTGACTACTGGGATCTCTTAAGCGAGGCTTCAAGTATGTACATGACAGTCTATTAACTGATACTAGTGTCTTATACGTGACATATGCTGAGGTAGCAAGTATCGTTGAAGCGATAGGTATGGCAGAGGATAGTGTCATATAAGTGACTCGGTGTCAGCTTAAGCGACACACCTGGGAAATATATAAAAACCCCACTTAGCCTAATTTTTCATCCATTCTCTAGAATAGTAAACCCTAAAAAGAGGGAAAGCTTAGGATAATCATTTGTGGGTGATTTTGGAGCTTGGGTGAGGTTAATATATGCATTTCTTTTTTGAATTTGTGGTAAGTTTCCATTAATTTCTTGATAGAATCCTTCATATTTTTCTAAAATACCTAAAAGCTTGGTTTCTTGATTTTACCATCATCAGATCTTGAAATTCACCTATTTTTGAGGATAAATGTTCCTTGAGCATAGAAAAATATTGTGTTTGTTTCTAATATGTGACTCAGATATGTGCCGCTATAGGATATTTATGTGATTTTGGATCCAAAGCATAATAATGCAATATGGGTATCATTGTTCTTGTTTTGATGAGTATATTGTGATTTTGATAGCATGGCATCTTATGAAAGCTTCTCAAAGGGAAAAATCTTTTGTTTAGCAGATTTTTGGGGCTATTCTTTAGCGTTTCAGTATGCTAGGTTTACCCTCTTCATATATTAAGCTGTTTCATAGTGTGATTATGGTATTATGCTAGATATGGGATGAAATTTAAGTGTTGGAGGTATGATTGTAAATATTTGAGTTAGTTGGACTATTTAGGATATCTTGAAACCATATTTTAGGCATAACTGAATTAGTTGCTTATGTTTTAGGTAGAACTTCTATCGTAGGATGAGTAATGGCTTATTTAATATCTAATAGTGGATTTAAAGCAAATTTCAAGCATTAAAAGTGGGCGTCCTCCCACCCACCTTAGTCCAAGAATTGAGTTAACTTTGGTAGATCACTATATGATTGTTATATACTTTCTAATGCTTACTATAGGATTTTGAGGAGATTAGATACTTAATGGTTATGATGGTTTGATATTTGAAGTTGATGCTAATTATGGTAAAACATTGTAGTTATTTATAATATGATTTCAGTTCAATTCCTACAAATAAAGATACTATTGATAATTTGAGTTTTGGTTCAAATCCGATAAATGATGATGATGTTGATAATGTGAGTTCCGATTTAGTCTGGAAAATGATGATGATTTTGATAATTTGAGTTCCAGTTCAAGTCTGGTAAATGATCATATTAATAATATGATTTTCAATTCAAGTTTGGTGAATTATGATGATATTTATAAATGAGTTTTGGTTCAAGTTTGACAATTGATGATGGTAATGATGATGATGCTATTGAGTTTTGATTCATGTCCGGCACTGGGAGTTATTTATGATATGATATGGTATAGATGGATTTTTAGTTATGTCAAGGTATCTTGGTAATTAGTGGTTATTCGGTTATTTACTTTTCTTTCATTGCACCCTCTAGGCTTATGGGGGCCTGCATTGGGTTATTTATTTTTTTCGTACTTATTGGCTTATGGGGTCCAATTTAGTAGTTTTAATTGTGTAGTCTGTATGTCATTATTTTGGAATTGCTTATTTATTTATTCATAGTGGTGTTGTAGTTAATTTCTAAGTTTACCCTTTTACCTTGACTTAGCTTATTTATCTCGCATTTTATCATATTTATATCATGATTAGCTCAGTCAGTCGATGATGCCTACTGAGTACCCATGGTTTTGGTAATCATACTACACTTTTATACCTTTTTAGTGCAGGTTCGAGTACTAGTAGACAATGCTGACATGTTGATCATGCTGAGTAAGATATTGAAGATAGGGTGAGCTCTTAGAGTTGGATTTGCCCTTTTTCCTTCCATTATCTATGTCCTGTCTTTCATTTTCTGAGAAAGTTGACTATTGAGTACTTATGTTCCATTTGTAGTAGCTATTGTACCGACCTACTAGATTGTGGGATAGTTGTTATGCTTTATCTATCTTTTAGACTATATTTATTTTTTCATTATTATTACAAGCCTTAAATTGTTGATTTCCGACCTTTTAGGCTATTTTCCACCAAACTTGCCCATCACTTATAGCTTTAGGCTATGGTGTGGCTTATATACTAGAGAGATAAAGCAGGTGCCATCATGATTCATAAAATGGGTCATGACAAATTGGTATATGATTCCAGGTTCACCAGTATTGTTGGTATAAGAGCAGTATGTAGTAGAATCTCAAAATCAGAATAATGGAATCCATTTCTAATCTTTTAGAGGCTATAAGACATTGTTAGGAATTTTCCACTTCTTTAACTCATCGCGTGCTAAGATTCTAAGTTTTTTTCAAAAAAATTTCTCTAATTTCACTCTTTTGTAAATGGCTATGACACGTGCTACCACGACACGAGATAAGGGTCCCAAGACCAAGCGTAGGTATCCTATTGCTGTTCGTGGATGATCTAGAGGTTATGGAAAGCCTATAGATGTGTCCCCGACTAGGGTCCAGGATAGGGTGCCTTCCCCAGAACCTATTCTTTCCTCCAAGCCAGAGATTCTTCCTGCCCTAGCTAGTAGTAGGTAAAGGACTAGCCCAAGCCCTACTGGGGTTATTGTAATTCCTCTAGAGTACACCCTGGGATTCACATGGTGCTTACAGACCCGAGAGACCACAAGCTAACCCATGAGCTGGTACCTGCTGTGAACACTGAATAATAATATCATAATTACAAAAAACATCTGATATTGCCATAAGGTTTTATCACTGAATCAATACTGAAATATGAATCTATAGAAAAACTAACTAAATATGATTGATTAAAGATTGATAAACTGACATGTCGACTAAATATCTGAATACTAGATAACTGACACTAACGTTTGAAAATCCTTTAAAACTAACTGACTGAATATGAGTTGATGGGATAGGACCCCAACTAACTCTGCTAGCTACTGAAATAGAGATACAAAGTAAAATAATCTATCCTCAAATAATGAGGACTCACCACTGCTACTGTACTGTTATGGCCTAAGGAGTAAGGTCTAAGCGTGATCCAGGAACTGAGCGCCAACACCTATAATATAATACATCATACCACAAAAGAAAGGTATGCGATCAGTACTTTGAATGTACTGGTATGTTAAATGAGGTAGGCTGATATGTATGGTTTCATGAACAGAACTAATAATTAGCTAAATATGCATGTAAAACATGGAGTACTGAGTAGAGAACATAGAATCTGTAGATACTGAAAATTTGGAGAATATATAAACTAAAATACTAAAAAAATACTGATATCTGTATTTTTGGTCAAGCAACTCTAAGACTACATAACTGAACTGAGACTGTAATTGAGACTATATCTGAGACAATAGGAGGCATTATCTAACCGACATTCCACAATTTGAGTTAACCGGGGTCCAACCTGTAACCCCAGTTGGAAGGGTGTTAATACCATGCCATGGGTACTAACTATGGCTATGTGGGTCCACTAAACTGATATAACGTCAAAAGGACTAAGGGTGTTAAGCCTAAACTGATGGGTGACCCCTGCGAGATAGTCAAGCCTAATCTGATGGGTGACTCCTCATATCCTATGCTATCTATGTAGTTCTGGAGTACAGGGACTGCTACTAATAACTCTGCCTATCTAACAGGGAAGCCATTGTACCTACACTCGCTCGGTGCTAAAGCCTACTCCCAACTGAAAGACACTAAAATACTAGACTGTTATGAGTTTATCTAACTGGTAACTGACTGTTCTGATAATGCTCATAGTATGTTATGAAGACTATTCTATAATGTACTGATACTACACTTAAGTAAACAACTATGGATTTCAGGTATTCAATATCCCCAGGACTCAAACAGAATAATAATAAAAGGACACTAAAGCTTGAAGGACAAAACATGAAGGTTTTTATTTAAATAAATCACTCTTGTAGGAATTTTATCAAACACTTGTAGTTCAGGGTTTAAAACAATCATAGGAATGCCGTGGAACTTATAAAAAATAGTATGAATTCAACATAATAGTACTAAATCATGGTTTTATTCAATAAATAATAATATAAAAACATGGAGAATTGAATGATATCAATAATTTCATGGTAACATGGTATAAAATGAATAGTACATAGAGGTTCATGGATAAAATTATAATTTAAAATCAAATATCTTGAAAAGATTATAACTTGGTAATTAAAATAGGATATTTGGACTCCATGGATAAAGGAATCCAAAAATAAACATCTAACATACCTGGGATAGTAAATTTCTTGAAGTTCTGGGTGAGTTTCTGAGAATTAGCCTTGAAATTGGCGACCTAGAGTTCTTGATATGGGAGATAAAGATTCTTAATTTGGGGGAAAATAATTAAAATAATGTGTTTAAAAACTTTTTTAGGGCTTGAAAGCACGCCTGGGTGGATTAAAATTAGGGGAAAGGACTGTTTTACCCTTGGGCAAAACTTTTAATTTTCATTGGTTTTTTTCGAAATGGGTACATGGTGTGACATGGCAATATCACGCCATGTCATTGGAAACTGACACCTGGGAACTGGGCTAAAGGCGTGATGTGAAGAAATCACGGTGCCTCTTTGATTCTGATTTTGACCATAGACGCGACGTGCCAGGATCACGCTGTTTCACTGGATTTGGATAATTATGAACTGGGCCTATGGTGCGACATGCCACTATCATGGAGCAACACTGGAAATTGACAATTGCTATTTACACTGACTCCGTGATGCGCTAAGGGTCAAAATGATGGTGTTTAATGACTGAAACTTAAAATTGCCATAACTTCTTACCCGGTTATCAGATTTAGGCAAATTTTATATTGTTCGAAAGCTAATTGAATTTCCTACGTAATGGAAGGCTCTAAATTAAAAAATGATGAGTGTTTCAAAATTTTTATCTATGAATGCTCATGCACTAGGACTTAGATTATGCTAGGGAAAATATGGGGTATTACAGTATCTCCCCCTTGGGATCATTTACCCTTGAATGAGACTGGTTAAGCTGAGGGAAAATTGATGTACTGGGCTTACACACTAAACACGCATATCTGATGCATGGAATACATGACTGTACCAATTTGTAAATGCACGATTGACATGAACATGATGTGCAACTAAAATTGAGCATGATAGAGAGAAATCTTAAGAAGATTAGTACCTTATATTGAATCTGGATTCACGGAGAAAAGATGATGGTACTTGGTCTGCATATCTGCCTCTGCTTCCTAAGTGGTTCCCTCAACGGACAAATTCTGCCAAAGAAATTTGACCTATGGAACTTCTTTGTTCCTTAGTTGACGAACTTGATAATCAAGAATTTTGACTGGAAATTCCTCAAAGGAAAGATTGTTTTGAATATCTACACTTTCTAAGGGAACAACTGCAGCTGGATCACAAATATAGTTTTTCAACTTTGAGACATAAAACACTGGGTGTACTAAGGCTAAATCTGAAGGCAACTCAAGCTCGTAAGCAATATTTCTAAAACGACTAAGAATTTTGAAGGGACCGACATATCGGGGACTGAGTTTTCCTTACTAGCCAAATCTCTTTACTCATTTCATGGGAGTGATTTTCAAGTACACAAGGTCACCGACCTCAAACTCGAGATCCTTTCTCCTCACATCTGCATATGATTTCTGTCAGCTCTGGATAACCCTAAGCCTTTTTTTGATCAACTGAACCTTCTTTAAGGTATCAAACACCAAGTTAGGCCCTACTACTATGGCCTCACCTACTCCAAACCAACCAATTGGAGATCTACAACTCCTACCATAGAGAACCTTAAACGGAGCCATACGAATATTGGAATGTTAGCTGTTATTGTATGTTAATTCAATCAAAGCCAAGTGGTCATCCCAACTACCCTTAAAATCAATTGCGTATACTCTCAGCATATCCTCAAGAGTCTGAATGGTCCTTTCTGCTTGACCATCTTTCTAAGGGTGAAAAGATGTATAGAGATGGAATAGGGCACCAAGAACCTTTTGGAATGCTTTCTAAAAATGAGAAGTAAATTGGGTACCACTATCTGAGATGATAGATAAGGGGACACCATGAAACCTAACCAAATCTTTGAGATAGAGTTTGGCATAGTCCTCGGCTGAATAAGAGGTATGGACTGGCAAGAAATGAGATGATTTGGTCATCTTGTCTATGATAACCCAAATAGAATCATGATGACGATGAGTACGAGGCAAACTCATAACAAAGTCCATGTTCACTTCCTCCCATTTCCAAATAGGAATACTGAACTCCTGCATGGACCTACTAGCCTTTTAGTGCTCAATCTTAACTTGCTGACAGGAAGAACACTTAGCCACAAACTCTGTAATATCTCTCTTCATCCTACTCCACTAATAGATCTCCCATAAATTGTGGTACATCTTAGTGGCCCTAGATGAATAGAGTAACGTGTACCATACGCTTCCGCAAGAATTCATTGCCTTAAGTCATCTACACTAGGCACACATAATCTACCCTAAAAATGCAATACACCATCTCCTTCTTCGGAGAAAACCTCTACTTTCTGATCCCTGACTTATTCTTTCAACTTAACTTGACTAGGATCTCTATCCTGCTTTTTCTTTACCTCAGAAACTAGATATGATTCGAAGCTACTCTGTACCCACACACTACCTTCTGCTGAGTCGACTAAGCGAACAACTAGTCGGGAAAGCTGATGGACTTCCTGAGCTAACTACTTTTTACCATCCTCAACATGAGCTACACTACCTATGCAGAATCTACTAAGAGCATCAGCCACTACATTGGCCTTTCCTGGATGTACAGAGCACTTATGTCATACAACTTTAATAATTCTAACCACCTTCTCTAACGTAAATTCAAATCTTTCTGAGAGAACACATACTGAAGGATTTTGTGATCTGTGAACAGATCCACATGCACCTTATACAAGTAATGCCTCTAAATCTTTAAGGCAAACCTAACAGCTGCTAAGTCAAGATCATGAGTAGGGTAATTCTTCTCATGGGGTTTAAGCTTCCTGGAGTCATAGGCTATGACCTTACCTTTCTGCATGAGGACACAACCCAAACCTACTATGGATGCATCACAGTACATAATAAAACCATCTAAATCGTCTGGTAGAGTCAAGACTAGGGCTAAAGTGAATCGAGTCTTCAACTTCTAAAAACTATTCTCGCATAAATCTGACCATTAAAACTTAACTTTCTTCTGAGTCAATCTGGACACAGGGGATACAATAGAAGAAAACCGTTTTAACAAAACAACGATAATTGCTAGCTAAACCCAAGAAACTCCTAATATCTAATGGAGAGATGGGTCTAGGCTAATTTATCACCACCTAGGTCTTTTAAAGATCAACTCTAATGCCATCACCAGAAATAATATGGCCAAGAAAAGCTAATGATCTTAGCCAGAATTCACACTTACTAAATTTAGCGAACAATTGGTGAGCTCTAAGAGTCTGAAGTACTATTCTGAGGTTGTCTGCATGATCATTTTTGCTAAGGGAGTAAACAAGAATGTCATCAATGAAGACTATGATGAATATGTCGAAGTACTACTTGAACACTCGGTTCATCAATTCCATTAAGGATACTGGGGCATTTGTAAGACCAAAGGACATGAATAGAAATCCAAAGTGACCATATCGGGTTTAGAAAGCTATTTTTGGAATGTCACATTCTCTGACCTTAGCTGATGATAGCCTGATCTGAGGTCTATATTGGAAAAATAACTAGCTCCCTAAAGTTGGTCAAACAAATCATTGATTCTAGGAAGTGTATATTTATTCTTGACTGTGACCTTGTTCAACTGATGGTAGTTAAAACACATTCTAAGAGAACCATCTTTCTTATGCATGAATAGGACTGGTGCACCTTAGGAGAGATGATGGGTCTAATGAATCCCTTATCTAAGAGATCCTTCAACTGTTCTTTCAATTTTTTGAGTTCAGTTGGAGCCATTCTGTATGGAGGAATAGATATAAGCTAAGTATCTGGGAAAAGGTCTATTCCAAAGTCAATTTTCTTTATGGGAGAAACTTCAAGGAGATCTTTAGGGAACACATCTAGAAATTACCTAACTATCGAAACTAACTCAAGGGTTGAAGTTTCTGAGTTAGAGTTTTGACTTGCACAAGATGGAAAATACACCCCTTCGATATCATCTTTTTGGCTCTAAGGTACGAGATCAACTGACCCCTAAGAGCTGTAGTACTACCCCTCAATTCAAGGAATAGTTCATTTAGGAACTAAAAATGAACTATTCTATTTCTATAGTCAACTGAGGCATAGCATGAGTGGAGCCAATCCATGTCGAGGATGACATAGAAATCTATCATCTCTAACTCCTTGAGATCAACTGAGGTAACTTACTAAGATATTATGATTGGACAGTTTCTGTATACCTGTCTGGCTACAATGGAAACACCTACTGGGGTAGAAACTAAAAAAGGCTTTGCTAGTGTTTTGGAACTGACTCTGAAATTGATGGATATATATGGAGTTACAAAATAAAGAGAGACTCCAGGGTCTAGTAAAGTGTAAACATATAAGTAAAAGACCTGCAACATACCAGTAACTATGTAAGGAAAATTTTCCTGATCATGGCAGGACTGAAGAGCATATAATCTATTTGAACACTGACCACCAATAGTACTGGAAACAGTACCTTATTGAGTTGGGTGATCGAATGGAATTGACGACTGATGGGACTGGCTCTGTTGGTGCACACCCCTACCTTTTTGAGAAACTATCAAACACTCCGAATCTGATGGACTGGCTTGCCACACTCAAAGCACATATCACTAACCGCTCTACACTCACCCTGATTGTTTTGCCATATTTCTGACATAGAGGATTTGTACGAGCACTGCTAATACTGACCTGGGACTTAGAGTCTAGTGCCCTATCCCTATTGTGATTTTTGAATTTGGGTACTGGGCACTGATTGAAGAGTGTCCTGACGCTGTAGATCTCTGATGAAACTGAGGATGATTACCACCTTTTGACTTTGGCTGATTGAAATTAAAACTAACTATTCTAGCTCTTTTGTTTCCTCTCTCTCTCTCCTTAATATTTTGATCCTCTATCTATTGAGAATGGACTATCAACCTAGACAAATCTATATCACTAATAAGTATTGCGGTCCTGCACTCTTTGACCATACTATCAGATATGTTAGACACAAACTTACTCATCTTGGACCTGTTATCAGATACCACATGAGGAGCATATCTATCTAACTAAGTAAACTTGAGGGAATACTCCCTCACGCTAATGCTACCATGCCTCAAGTTAATAAACTCTAACACCTTGGCCTCTCTTAACTCCAATGGGAAGAATCTATCTAAGAAAGATATGGCAAACTCTTCCCATTCTACAGGCCCTACATCTACACCCCTATCAAACTTCCACTGCTTAAGCCAAGTATTGGCTACATCCTGCAACTGATATGTAGCCAACTCATCACTCTGGCTAGATGTCTGCCCCATAGCATCCATTATATTTTAAACCAGATCTAAGAATTCCTATGGATCCTCTTCAGACTTGGATCCTATAAAAGAAGGAGGATTTATCCAGGTGAAGTCTCGAATTCTGTTAGCACTAGTATTGGCCACTCGTTAGTCAGAAATATAGCTGGTCATTAATTCTGTGCTGCTAGGGAGTTTGCTAGAGTGGTGAACATAACTCTAAATTCTACATAAGAATCATTCTTATCTCTAAAGGATCTGCCTGGACGGGCTGAGGGGCTAGCTGATTTCCTGTTCTTCTACTATTCTTATTAGGAGGCATAATTTGTAAATGGAAGGAAGAAATGGATTAGATAAGGAGCTTAACTTGAGATCATGCTCACTCGCATGACATGAATACTAAAAGAAGGGAAAATTTTCCTAAATGCCTTATAGCCTCTCTTTCATAACTTTGGCACACTACACACCCATGCACAAGACCCTACTTGATGTGACTTTTAGACTTCCTAAGAAACTTAAAACCTTAGGCTCTAACACTAAGTTTGTAACACCCTAAGAATACACCCTGGGTGTCACACGGTGCTTACAGTCCCGAGGGACAATAAGCAAACCCCTGAGCTGGTACCTATTGTGAGCACTGATTAATAATATCATAATTGCAGAAAACATCTAATATTTCCATAAGGTTTTATTGCTAAATTAATACTGAAATATGAATCTAGAGAAAAATTGACTAAATCTAATTAAGTACTGATAAATTGACATGTCAACTTAAAATTTGACTACTGGATAACTGACTCTAATGTCTGAAGAGCCTCTAAAACTGACTGAATATGATTTGATGGGATAAGCCCCCATATAATTCTACTAACTACTGAAATAGAGATATGAAGTAAAATAATTTGTCCTCGAATAATAAGGACTCACCATTGCAACTATACTGCTGATAGCTTGAAGAGTGAGGTCTAAGTGCGATATGGGAACTGAGCGTCAGTACCTATGATATAATACATCATAACAAAAAATAAAGGTATGCAATCAATACTTTGAATGTACTGGTATACTAAATTAGGTAGGTCGATATGCATGGTTTTATGAACAGAACTAATAATTAACTAAAAATGCATGTAAAACATAGAGTACTGAATAGAGAACATGGAATCTATAGATGCTAAAAATATGGACAATGTATAATCTGAAATACTAAAAAAAAATAATATCTGTATGCTTTGTTCAAGCAACTTTAAGACTGAATAACAGAACTGAGATTGTAACTGAGATTATATCTGAGACTGCGGAAGGTATCATCTAACCAATATTCCCCAATTTGAGCTATCAGGGTCCAATCTGTAACCCCAATTAGAAGGGTGTTAATACCATACCACAAGTACTAATGATGACTGTGTGGATCCACTAAACTAGTATAATATCCAAAGGACTAAGGGTGTCAAACCTGAACTAATGGGTGACCCCTGTGAGATAGTCAAGCCTAATCTGACGGGTGACTCCTCATATCCTATGTTGGAGACATAGTTTTGGAGTATAGGGACTGCTACTAAAGACTCTGTCTATCTAACAGGGAAGCTTCCATCCCTACACTAGCTTGGTGCTAAATCCTACTTCCAACTGAAAGATACTGAAATACTAGACTGTTCTAAGTTTATTTGACTGGTAACTGACTATTCTGATAATGCTCATAGTATGTTCTGAAGACTATTCTGTAATGTACTAATAATAGGCTTAATTAAACAACTATGGATTTCTACTAAATCTTGAAGGACAAAACATGAAGGCTTTTATTTAAATTAATCACTCTTGTAGGCATTTTATCAAACACTTGTAGTTCAAGGTTTAAAATAATCATAGGACTGCCATGGAACTTATAAAAAATAGCATAAATTCAACATAATAGTACTAAATCATGGTTTTATTCAATAAATAATAATATAAAAACATGGAGGATTGAATGATATCAATAATTTCATGGTAACATGGTATAAAATCAATAGTACATAGAGGTTCACGGGTGAAATTATAATTTAAAATCAAATAGCTTGAAAATATTATAACTTTGTAATTAAAATAGGATATTTGGACTCCATGGATGAAAGGAATCAATGGATGAACATATAACATACCTAGGATAGTGAATTTCTTAAAGTTCTGGGTGAGTTCTTGAGGTTTGGCCTTGAAATTGGAGAGCTAGGCTGCTTGATTTGGGAGAAAAAGTTTCTTGATTTGTGGGAAAATAATTAAAATAATGAGTTTAAAAATATTTTTATGGTTTAAAAGTACACCTGGGCAGCTTAAAATTAGGGGAAAGGACTATTTTACCCTAGGGCAAAACTTTTATTTTTTATTAAATTTTTCTGAAATGGGCACATGAAGTGATGTGGCACACTATCATACCGTGTCACTAGAAATTAACAAGTGGGAATTAGGCTGAAGGCGTGATGCAAAGAAATTATGGTGCCCCTTTGATTCTAATTTTTACCATTGGCGTGTTCCTCCATGATCTCGTTGTCTCACTAGATTTGGAAAATTATGAGTTGGGCCTATGGTGCGATACGCCACTATTGTGGAGCAATACTAGAAATTGAAAATTGCTATTTACACTGACTGCGCGATGAGTTAAGGGTCAAAATGACAGTGTTTAATGACTGAAACTTAAAATCACCATAACTTCTTACCCGACTATTGGATTTAGGAAAATTTTATATCTTTGGAAAGCTAATTGAATTTCCTATGTAATGGCAGGCTCTAAACTAAAAAATGATTAGTGTTTAGAATTTTTTCTATGAATACTCATGCACTAGGACTTAGATTATGATAGGGACAATATTAGGTATTATAATTATTTCTTGTTTAGTTGTAAGGGATGATTTGGTTCAACCTTCAGTATTGGTTGGTGGTGCACTATATTATGGTGCATAGTCTATAGATTAGAGTGGTAGAAAGGCAAGGGCACAACTTGTTTCTTGACTCCCAGAGTTGAGGTCCCTCTAATGCCGATAGTTATTTAATCAGTTGTTGCTCAGCTAGTGGTGGCCCAACTTACTATGTCTATTAAGAAGTAGAAGATGTTGGGTAGATTTTTGATATTGGCTCCACTTAGGTTTTCTTGTGCATCGGGCGAGGATGTGCATGAGTTTTTGATTATTTGTAAGGATAGGCTTCATAATTTGGGCCTAGTTTAGCTCATGGTATGTATTACACAACTTTTTAGTTTGACTTGGTAGCTCAACATGGTGGAGAGTTCATCTTGAATCTAGGATAGCTGGATCACCTCTATTGACATGGGTCTATTCTCTAAGATCTTCTTGGAGAAATATATGCCTTACAGTCTTAGGGATCATTTGAAAGATCAGTTCTCAAGGTTGGAGCGGTCTCCATGACTTTTATAAGGCTTAATTTCATAAACTGGCTAGGCATTCTACTTTTATACTGATTTTTAATTATGAGAGGGTTCATTGATATGTTTGGGGATTGGGACTTTCTCTTTAAATGCATACACAGAGATTGGTTACTACTGGTAGACCTTTTGCTAAGGTTTTTAATTATCCTCAAGTTATGAAGGAGATGCATTGAGAGGCCCAAAGGGGTAGCAATAAAAGGCCATAATATCAGGGTAGTTTCAATGGGAGCCATAGTTGCTTATGATTTAGAGGCAGTGGTTCTCAAGGTATGTACTATTTGTGTTAGTCATATCAGTATCGGGGTCAATCTAGTAGGTCCATTCAGGCTGTACTCTAGATTACTGATGGAAGCCAGTCTAGTTTTAGTGATAATCCTAGCTAGGGTAGTGGTCAATGTTTGAGGGGTTTGCCTTTTGGTCATTCTAGTTGTTGTGGTTATTCCGTATCAGCCAGATCTTTTTTGTTTTGGATAGCGCCTGGGGCATGTTATTGTTGTGGAGATTTTGGTTATTTCTCTAAAGAATGCCCCAGTCGTGGGGTGATTATCCGTTCAGTTTAGAGTGTTTCACCTATTAGGGAAGTTTATCCCTCAGCTAAAGGTCGTATGCCTGTGTAATAAAAATCTAGGTTATTTTCTTAATTTATGTACATTTTTCTATTTTGAGCCTTCCCATAGCGGCTATAAGTCATATATGACTTGCCGGAACTGTCGGTTTGGTTATCAAACAATTTGTTTAGATTTTAGGCTCGTTCCCTCTTTTAGAGCTCTTTCTGTTTAGGATTTGGTCTCAGACCAAACTCCTAATAGATGACCTTGAATGAGAACTCCATCAGTGCCATCAACTTTGAAACATTAGTTTTAGCTAAGGAGGATCCTTGGTTCAGATCCGAATACTTCTGGAGTTATTTTGGACTATTAGGCAGATTATATAAAAAATGAAACTATATCTGTGGCATCACACATAGTTTAAACAATCTTGAATAAAAAAATTGATGGTTTCATTGAGTCTAGAAAGTCAAATTTGGTATGGTAGAATATTTTATTTGTGCTCACGGGGTTTCAAATGAATCCTAACACATGGTCAAATTCTATTTTGGACTTAGCAAATTTGGTGCATCTGGTTACTGGAGTGACCACTTAAGCGATAATATAATCACTTATGCGATCATCACGTATGTGACTATGTGTCACTTAAGAGACAATGGCCATCTGGTCAGTGTTTGCTTACTCTATTATTTATCTACTTTAGCGGGCATCGCTTAAGTGATATGGGGTTCACATAAGAGATACCCAAGCCCACTAATAGATACCATAAGCGATATTGAGTCTCTTAAGCGACTATCTAGTAAGCGATAAGGTTGTCACATAAGCAATAGGGTTGTTGCTTAAGCGACATCTGGTAGCTTAAAATACCCTTTTCCCCACCTGATTTTCCACCATTTCTTCCACCATTCTTAGACCAAGTTGAGACCTCAAAGAGAGGAAAAAGTGGGGAATCATCTAAATAAGTTGCGATAAGCTATACTAACTCTTTTTGGTAACATTACATACAAAATTTGAGTGGGGATTCACTAAGCCTACCTGCTATGATGCGACGATGACTTCTTTCTCTGTTTCTCTCTCTCTTTTCCCACTAATTTTCTCTTTTATTTCTATTCAAATTCATGGAAAACTTATTGGAAATTGGGTCTTTGATTCCTAAAATTCAAGGGTTGATTTTACACCCGATTTGTGCTTTCTTTGTGCTCAACTTTTGAGCACACATTCATTTTCCTTTGAGGAACCTCATGACAGGTCAACTTTGAATTCCGTTTATTGGCCCTGCAGGCCTGTTCTTGATTCAAAATTTGACTCGACCCTTAATATAGAAATATAGGTCTCATTTTACTCCTAACAATGTATAAATTACTATTTTAGTATCATGATGGAGTTTTAGCATCATGGAGTAAAGAGAGATAATTTTTGGGCAAGTTCAAGAGTTGTAGTTCAACATCAAAGTAGTATTATATATTCTCTTATTTTTAAGATGGTGTTTGATATATGTTGCATGTTAAATATAGATGTTAGAATGTGATTATAGATAAAACACCGTGACTTAGTCTAACTGTATTTGACCCTTAAGTTGAAATACTTATTATACTTCTATAATCCTATTACCTTTTTTACAAATAAAGCTAATTTGTAGTATGGTTATGATTTAATTCTAGATATAGAGTAGTAGATTTAGGTATTAGAAGTATGATTAATCTTACTTGGACTATTTAGGCTATTTTGGAATGGTAATTTAGGTGGAGTTGACTTATTTGCTCACTTTCCATGTGATATTTCTATCCGAGGGATAATTATGTCTTATTTAACATATAAAAGTGAATTTACATACCTTATCCTAGCACGAGGTGGAATCTTATCTAAAATGGATTTTAATGATTAGAAGGGGGCCCCTTTGGCCCATCTTAGGCCAAAACTTATATTCGCAAGGCAGCCTATTGGATGTATTTAAGACTAACGAACCTCTAGTATAAGGTTGCTACATCAGTTGGAGGATTATAATGGATTTTACCTATTTTAGTTATTCTGAATATAATATTGGGCCCAAGGCCATGATTATGATATTGGTTGGGTTCTGGGAAGTATTCTCTCCTTGTAAATAAAGTGGCCATAGTTTATAAAGAAATATTAATCCTTAGAATCATATTATTTGAATACTGGTGATGGCATACATAGATTCGTTAATCATGACAACTTAGACGGTAAATGGTATGATTCCAATTAAAATATGGTTTATTACTTTTTTTTCTAAAAAGGGACATATTTCCACTTTTCACTTTTAAAATTGATTACTTTATGATAGAAATTGTACCATCTTAATGAATTACTTATGAGCCTTTGATCCTAAAAATGATGTTCTAGAGATTTGGTCGAGATAGATTTTGGCACAATTTTGCTACTACTATTTACCTTGGTCGAGACTTTTATGATGATTGTTTTGGATTTTACCTCACGAAATGTATTTATGTACTTATACCCTTTTAGCCGCAGTTCTAGCTCATAAATTTTATGTGTATACATTTATATATATATATCTGGTACTAGAAAAAGTGGATTGATGTTGGTATTGATGATATGAGTTATGATTCAAGTCCGACGATTGATGATGACATTGATGATTATTGAAAATCCTGGATCGTGTCTAGGTCAGTGTATATGGCTATTGCAAACCCCCTGGGGACTCATTTGTCCATGTGCCGTCATACCAGGAGAAGAGAGGCCACTGAAGGTCCTGCCTTTGCGAGTCGTCAAGCTGTAAGTGGTGTATAATCTAGGTTAATTTATGGTACTTGGATTGGTTATGGTATTATGAACTTACTTGTCATTCATTTTGATATATGCATGGCCTATCACCAATATACGCCTATATCTATCAGCCTTATGGGGACTTGCATAGGTATAAGTGCTAAGTATAGATGGTGGTGTATACAATTTTATTCTTATATCTATTAGATTTATGAAGGGTTGCTTGGGTATGGGATCTGATTGTTTTACAAGACATAAACCAGGTCCTAGTCATGTCAGGCATCGTAAGTCTGACCTAGACCAAAGACTGCCCCCAATACCCAACCATAATCGCCCTGTACCCTATGTCGAATAAATTCTGAATGTATAACAAGATAGAACTAATATAATTGAAAGACATTTAAGGAATATCATGACCATAACCAACCAAATATCCAATAAAACATCCAACCGATGCCATCCCCAATGCCAATACCAATACCAAGGATGCCACCAATATCGACACCGCCCATTCCCAAAATAGTCCCATAGAGCCTCTATCCAAAATCAAAGAACATCTGGTAGGGAAATTCCCTCAACCATAGCCAAAACCAAAATCCAAGGAACAAAAACAATGTAAAGAAGTCCATAACATAAAATGGATCCTTCCCAAGTATGGAATCTCACCATTTCAGTCTGACACAAAGCTATCCCCGAATCTAAGTCACTGAGCATAAAGAGTAGTATGGCCAGTTCTTGCATCGTGTAGGGATACAACGTCCAAAAATTATTAGTAGAGTGAACACTAGCATGTAATCAAGGAATAAGGATAAAATAATGCCATTATTCAAAACCAAAGCAAATAACCAAATGCAATCACATTCATACATAAATATATATATTTCATGTCAGGGAAGGGAATCAAGTTTAGTATGTATTTAAAAACTTTATCCTGGGTTGTGTTGATTTACTATAATAATCCATCCATGGGCTACATGGGTCCAGTTTACTGTCATAAACCTTCACGGTTCGCTATCACAACTCGCCATTATTGTCCAGTTAATACATTTAGTACATAATCAAACCACCTACTCTAGGAGTCAAGTATCAAGGAATTATGAAGTGGCATCATTGTATCAACTATAGCTTGCAAGAAATGTCACTAGACAACACTTAGGGGATTCCCATGTACTCGTAATATTTCCAACTAAACTAAATCCATGGCCACCAAGGATTTTCCAAACTTTTTAAAAGCAACAAAACCAATTTTGGCTCCATTAACATATTATGTAGTGCAAAGTTTTCAATAATAGTCAAACTATGTGACAAAATCATTCTCATAGGCATTTTAACAAAAAATGTTGAGGGCATAAGATTTTCAAAACCAAAAACCATGTATCAATTGACCATTCCCATGCAACTACATGTTCAAACCATATTATAACATGAAAACCATAAGAAAAACATAGAAAAATAATAAGAACAACCAAAACTCCCAACATATATTTCAAAACCAAAATAATACCACAATAAGACCATGAAAACTACCCATTAAAACATGATTTTAGTTGAACTAACAATAAGGAAGGAGTAATATGCCTTAGAAACCAAGGAAGACAGAGAGAAACCACCCTTAAGAGCCTTAATTGATTGCCTTAAAAAACCCTAGCCTTTTCTTAAACCAAGATCTTGAGAGAGATATTAAGACATGTTTAAGAGTGTTTGATTGAGAATAGGAGGTTTATGAGGTACCAAAAGATGTTTTATGTTGTGGGGTCAAAAGGAGTTAAGAGGAGAAATATCCAGAATACCCCCAACTTAAACTATAAAAATTCCCACAAGTAGGTATGAGTTGGACCTCCAACTCGTCACCACATCATACGACTGGTACCATCCAATCGTAACCAGAATAAAAAGTTGGACACCACCTTTTCTACAACATAAGACTTTCTTTCCCAACTTGTTACCATACCATATGACTAGTATCATCAAGTCACATCCAAGACAAAACCTTAAGGGCTAGACACTAGACAATATATGGTTGGAGCTCAATTCACTTATCACATTAATATAATACTCATATCCACCAAGTTGTAACCATAATAAAAACTCAAACACCACCCACTGGACACCTTATAAGTTGGGTCGCTTGACCCACAACCATACTATATGACTTGTATGGTGAGTCATTACAAGGATAGTAAGCTTAAAGCTCAGGAAATTTTCTAGGGCCAAAACCCAGGTGTTTCATTATTGCTTGATGATTATTGAGTGAACCTTCTGGGCCTATGGCAGTGGGGATTTATAAAAGGCCTTATTAGGTATTTTTTGTCTTGACTAGCTGATTACTTTATATTGTTATTTTTATTATTATGGTTACAGGTTGATTATTAGACTGGTAGTGAGATTTGAGGTATAATTTTGATTTTTTCATCTGATGATTGTATTATTATGCATGAATACCCCATGGTTAAGCATATTGCTTTAGACCCTGATGTTCTAATTCCTTCCTTTACAGTTGCTTTATTATGGTAATTATCTCATGTTTAGACATATGAATTAGAGACCTTAATAATTTTAGCACTTGTTCCTACTAAGATTGGAAGGCTAGAAGATGCTAGTGTGATGACTTAGGTTGTACCTTGAGTTGACCTTGCTTATATATATGCATATATATCTATCTATGTATAGCTATGGTATTATTGTATATCTCTTACTCTATTTTTAGGTTGTATATTCATTCCTTAGCCTTGTATACTATTATATATCCTTCTTTCACCCTTTATTCATATATTGGCCAATGATATATGGTATCGTGTTAAGGTTCTTGAGTTTATCTAGAATGTGATATTTCATCCTTAATACCTTCTTAGCCTTATTATGTTAGTTTCTTGGATATGAATAGGATAATTTATCTTTATTATCTCATTAGCTTTATTATGTAGTTATTGGATATTTGGGTGTAGTTTACATTGTTGATTACTTATTATAAATATTTACATTATCTTCGGAGCTCAGTCGATAGTTTCCTACTAAGTACCTCATGTTTGGTACTCATACTACACCTTTGTAGCTTGCAGATTATAGTACAGGTTCTCGTTGTTGTTGTTTACATCGTACGAAGCAACTATAGTTCAGATACATAAGGTAAGCTCCTATCTTTTAGAATATCTATCTTCTCCCTCTTATGTATTAGACTAATCTCTATGTTGTACTCAGATATAGGTTGTACTAGTATATTCACTTAGTTCTTCATTTTGTAATATTATTACGTTAAAAGCTTTTGTATTGATTCCATCAGGTTTTGGGACTATCTTATGTATTTTAGTATTTTATTTTATTTATTCCGCATTCTTCCCCCATTTTTGTTTGTAGTTCGTTACTAGTAGTTTTAGACTATGGGTTAGATTTCCTATGGTGAGTCATAGTAGAAGCCATCATGACCTGAGAGATAGGGTTTTGACAACATGTTCGTAGGGGTGGTCCCTAGGATGCTCATGGAGGCTCTCAATTAGGTTGGATAGGAAATCAATTAAGAGACCAACCAGGTGGTGGGTGTGGTCAATTACATGTAGTACCAACTAGAACCTAGGTTGAGTTTTCAAATGCTGTTACCATAAGTATGATCATGGAGAGACATTAGTAGACCTTTTATTTATTTAATTTGGGATCTATTTATTCTTATGTATCTTCTTACTATGCCCTATGGCTAAAGTTGTCTTATGATTCATTATCTATGCCATTATATGTATCTACTCCCATGGGTGATTCTTTAGTAGTGGATCAGGTGTATAGATCATAAGTTATGACTATTCAAGAGTTTGATACTCATGCTGATCTTACTATATTGGACATGGTAGATTTTGATGTTATTTGGGATGGGCTAGTTATCCCATTATCATGTGGTCCTGGATTATCTTTCCAAAACCATAACCTTTGCTTTTCCTAACTTACCCTCGATCATGTGGCAGAGAGCTGTTAGCACGAGCCAATAGAGAGTATTTCTTATATTCATATGTGGAGAGTCTTTCGGTTGACTCTGTTCTTGTAGTTTGTGAGTTTAATGATGTTTTTCTTATCGATATACTTGGTTCCTCCTACTCGTGATATTGAGTTTGTTATTGATCTTGAGCTGGGCACCCAACCTATTTCTATGGCGTATTACCTTATGGATCCTTCTGAGCTTAAGGTGCTGAATTCTCAACTTTCAAATCTTTTTAGTAAGAGATTTATTAGTCTGAGTATGTTAACTTGGGGAAATCTTGTGTTGTTCGTGAAGAAGAAGATGGTTCCATGCGTATGTGTATTGATCATAGAGAGCTTAATATGGTGATGGTGAAGAATTGGTATCCTATGCCTTGCATTGATGATTTATTTGATAGCTTCAAGGTGCAATAGTGATTTCTAAGATTGACTTGAGGTTCGTTTACCATCAATTGAGGAGTTGGGCTGAGTATATCCCAAATACAACCTTTAGGACGTGTTATGGTCATTATGAGTTCCTAGTGATGTCTTTTAGGTTGACTAACGCCCCCACTGCCTTTATAGATTTGATTAATTAAGTGTTTAGGCCTTACTTAGATTTTTTTGTGATTGTGTTCATCATGATATTCTTGTGTATTTGAGAAGTAGAGAGAAGCATATGCAATATTTAAGGGTAATGCTCCAGACTTTGAGAGATCATATGCTTTTTTCCAAATTCTCTAAGTGTGAGTTTTTTTCTTAAGTCATTGACATTCCCTGGGCATGTCGTGTTTAAGGATAGAAGTATGACCAACCCAACAAAGATTTAGGCCATTCGTGTCCAGGCCTATATCTCCGACTAAGGTTCATAGCTTCATTGGTTTGGTTGGTTACTATAGATGGTTCATTTAGAGTTTTGCTACTATTACAACAATGATGAGTAATTTGACTCAAAAGGAGGTTCCCTTTTAATAGTCTGAGAAGTATGAGTCAAGCTTTGGAAAGCTCAAGGAATTTCTCACTTCATCTTCTATTTTATCACTTCCTATTGAGGGTGAGGAATTCACCATGTATTGTGATGCTTTTGGTGTTGGTTTGGGTTATGTGTTGATGCAGCAGGCCCATGTTATTGCTTCAGCTTTGACATAGATAAATGTGGAGTTGGCAGCAGTAGTTTTTGCGCTTAAGATTTGGAGGAATTATCTTTATGGCATGGATTATGAGATCTTTATAGATCATCATAGTCGTTAGCATCTTATGACCTAGAGAGAACAAAATTCTAGGAAGCATAGATGGATAGAGTTTCTTAAGGATTATAACATCTCTATATTATATTATCTGAGTAAGGAGAACATGGTAGTGGATACATTATGTCAGAAAGCAGTAAGTATGGGTAACTTGACTTCTATCTAAATTTCTTAGAGGCTGTTAGCATTGGACGTCCTGTCCTTAGCCAACTTGATGGTGTGACTTGATATTTTTGACCCTAGGAAGATTTTTGCTAATGTTGATGTGAGGTCTTCACTATTTGAGCAAATTTAGAGTTGTTAGTTTTAGGATAAGAGGCTCTGCATTATTCATGATCAGGTGTTGAGTGGTGAGTCCAAGAGGGATACCATAAATTCTTTTGGTGTGTTAAGATCTGATGGCTGCATTTGTGTTTCAAAAATTGATGATTTAATTTAGTTGATCTTGCAAGAGGCTCACAACTTTGCATAATCAATTCATCTAGGTACAACTAAGATGTATAGAGATTTGAGACATCATTATTGGTGGAGTGGTATGAAAAGTGATGTGGCTAACTTTGTAACTTGTTACCTATGTTGTCAACAGGTGATAGCCGAGCATCAAATACCTGGTGGATTGATTTAGAGGTTTCCCATTACCAAGTGGAAGTAGGAGCAATGTTACATGGACTTTGTTTTAGGTCTGCCTCATACTTCCTATGGTTTTGATGGTATTTAGGTCATTGTAGAAAAATTGGCCAAGTCAGCATATTTCACTCCCATTTAGATGTTCTTTAGTGCCAAAAGGTTAGCCTGTATCTATGTTCGTGTGATAGTCCATTAGCATGGTGTTCCTATATCTATCAATTTAGACTAGGGTTCAGTGTTCACATCCAACTTTTTAGGAGGAGTTGGGTATACAGGTGGAACTTAGTATAGCCTTCCACCTACAGACAATGGGTAGTCAAAGCAGACTATTCAGTTTCTCAAGGATATGTTCCGATCTTATGATATAGATTTTAGAGGATAGTGGGAGCATACTTAGTCTTGGTGGAGTTTGCATATAATAACAACTACCATTCGAGTATTGAGATGCTGCCTTTTAAGGCTTTGTATGGTAGGAGATATTGTTATCTTATTGGTTGGTTTGAGACCTCCAAAGTTATACCTCATGGTACTGATTTGCTTCAAGAATTATTGATAGAGTCAGGGTGATTCATATAGGTTTAAGGTATCTCATAGTAGGCAAAAGGCTTATATAGATTATAGATTTCATGCATTGAGATTTGGAGTTAGTCACTGGGTATTCCTTTGACTATGTCCCATAAAAGGTGTGATGAGGTTTGGGAGGAAGGGAAAGCTTAGCCCAAGATATATTGGATCCTTTTGGATTCATCATGCAGATGGTAAGGTAACTTATGAATTAGCCTTACCCCCAGATTTTGCTACTGCGCATCATTTTTAACATGTTTCCATGTTGTAATGATAAATTACTGATATGTCTCATGTGCTTAGATGGGACTCGATCTAGTTGGACGAGCAGTTGACCTTCGTAAAGGAGGCTATGCTCATATTGGCTAGTGATGTAAGATGGCTACACACTAGAGAGATTCTAGTAATTAAGGTTCAATGGAGACACTGCCTAGTAGAGGAGGAAACTTTGGATATCAAAAGCGATATACGGACCCAATATTCTAACCAACTTGAAACTTCAAGTACATCTTAATCCTTCACTGTTACGGATGGAAGTTCTTTCAGTATTGGATATTATAATGATGATCCAGGTCATTTTTTGTATTTCCAATTATTTGTACCATTTATATCTTTACTATAGCTTACATAAGTCATTTATGACTTACTAGAACTGATAGATCGGTTACTGGCAGTTTATTTTGTTTCTAGAGCCAATTTCCTATTTTGAGGTCTTCATTGGTTCAAATCGGCTATCAAGACAAAACATTATTCAAACAACCTTGCATGTAAATTTTGACTATTTCAATAGCTTTGGAATGTTGATATTAGGCTAGGAGAACCCTTGTTACAGGTCCTAATGCTCCCAGACTCATTTTGGGATATTAGTTGGAAGTTACGAAAAATGGCAAGTGTGGACCTACTTTTCATCTAAACGACCTCGAAAGGAAATTTTGAGTGCACTAAGAGTTCTAAACATCAAATTTTATAGGTTAGAATAGTTCATTTACTTATACTAGATTCCTAATAAGTTCCAAGGGGTTGATGGAGACTTGGAAAAATTCCAAGTCTTAGTGGGGCTGGTGTATCACATACACGACCAGCCAATTGCCTACGCAACTTGGAATTTGCCATTGGTATCTCTTAAGATAGGCTTCAATCGCGTGTACGAGATTTACTTAAGTGATACTAATGTCGCGTATGCAACATATGTTGAGGTAATAAGTATCGCTTAAGCGGCAACTGATCGTTTAAGCGATAGGCGTGGTAGAGGCATGTGTCACTTAAGCTACCTGATGTCCACTTAAGTGACACTTGTACACCCAGTAAGGGTATAAAAACCCCACTTAGCCTAATTTTTCCCCATTTTTCATCCACTCTCTTGAATAGTGAACACTAAAAAGAGGGAAAGCTTGGGAGAATCATTTGTAGGTGATTTTCGAGCTTGGGTGAGGTTAATTTACTCGTTTCTTCTTCAAATTTGTGGTAAGATTCCATCAATTTATTGATAGAATCCTTCATGTTTTTTTCTAAAATCCCTAAAATTTTGGTGGCTTGATTATAGCACCATTAGAGCTCAAAATTCACCTATTTCTTAGGATATATGTTTGGTTTCGAATCTGCAATTTCATAAATGGGCCCCACATGGGATTTTTGTGTGATTTTGAATTTGAAGCACCATATTGAAATATGGGTATCATTATTCTCATTTTGATGAGTAGATTATAATTTCAATAGCGTCGTATCTTGCGAAAGCTTCTTGGAAGGGAAAATAGTTGGTTTAGCAAATTTCTCAGGCAATTCTTTAGTGTTCAGGTAGCTTAGGTTTACCCTCTTTATAGATTAAGATATTTCATCATACAAATATGATATTATGCTAGATATGGGATATGATTTAGGTGTTGGAGGTATGATTGTCAATATTTGGATTAGGTGGACTGTTTAGGCTATCTTGAAATCATATTTCAGGCGTAATTGAATTAGTTGCTCATGTTTTATGTAGAATTTGTATATTAGGGCTAGATATGGATTATTTAATATCTAATAGTAGATTTAGATTCCCTATCCTAGTCCTAAGAAGAAATTGACTTAAAGTGCATTTTGGAGATTAGAATTGGGCCCCTTTGACCCCTCTTAGGCTAAGAATTGAGTTGGCTTTGGTAGATCATTATACACTTTTTATGCACTTTAAATTGCTTAATATAGGAATTTGAGGAGATTAGATACCTAATGGTAATGATGTTTTGAGATTGGGGTTGATGTTGATTATGATACAACCCGATAGTTATTGATAATATGAGTTTCAATTCAAGTATGATAAATAATGATGATACTGATAATATGAGTTTCAGTTCAAGTCTGGCAATGATGTTTAAATTAATAGTATGAGTTTGAGTTCAAGTTCGGCTAATGATGATGATTTTGATAATATGAGTTTTGGGTTATGTCCAGTGAATGATGATGATATTGATAAATGTGTTTCGATTCAAGTTTGATGAATGATGATGATATTGATAAATGTGTTTCAATTCTAGTCCGACGATTGATGATGGTAATAATGATGATGTTGTTGAATTTTGATTTAAGTCTGGCATTGAGAGTTATTTATGATATAATATGATATGATACAAATGGATTTTTCATTATGTCTTGGTATCTTGATAATTTGTAGTTATTCAGATATTTACTTTCCATTGATTTCACCCTCTAGAATGATGAGGGCCTGGGTTGGGTTATTTACTTTCCCGCACTTGTTGGCTTATGGGGCCTAATTTTGTAGTTATAATTATGTTATCTTTACGTCATTAATATGGAATTACTTATTTATTTATGCACAACAATTTTATAGTTTATTTCTAGGTTTGTCGTTTTACCCTGACCTAGCTTATTTATATCACATTTTATCGTATTTATATCATGATTTAACCAGTCGATCGATGATGCCTATTGAGTACTCGTGGTTTGGTAATCATACTACACTTCTATATCTTTTTAGTGAAGATATGAGTACTAGTGGCCGCTATTGATGTGACGATTATGCTGAGTTGGATTTCAGAGATAGGGTGAGCTCCTAGAGTCAGAGTTTCCCCTTTTCCTTCCATTATCTATGTCTTGCCTTATATTTTCTGAGACGGATTGTATTTGGCTATTGAGTACTTATGTTCCATTTGTAGTTGCTCTTGTACTAACACTACTAGATCGTGGAATGGTTATTATGCTTTATCTATCTCATAGACTATATTTATTGTCTTGTTATTATTAAAAGCCTTAAATTGTTGATTTCTGGTATTTTAGGAAATTTTCCACCAAATTAGCCCATTGTTTATAACTCCGGGCTACAGTATGGCTTTCCTACTCTAGGGATAAAGTAGGTGCTATCATGAGTCATAAAATGGGTTTTGGAATCTTCTTGTGTGCTTGAAATTATGAGTAGTTAAACACCAAACTAAGGTTGTGCGAAGCACGATAGATTAATGACTAGTTTTTGAAGTACAAAGCGATTCTCAAAGGGTAGTTGTCCATGTATTGTTATTTCTTTAGCTTTGGTTGCTTTCTAATGTATGAACTTTTTGAAAATTCTTCTATCTCTACTTTGGAATTTAGCAAGGGTAATCGAATATGATAGTTAATCAATAACATGACTTTGAGTTATTTTCATCTAATTATCCTTGAATTGGTAAATGAAAAAGACTATATTGGGATCTTACATAGGGGTTAGTAATGGAAAACTCATGACACATGAACCTTTGTTCTTGAGGATAGTCATCTACAAGTGGCGTAATCTAGTAGATGGGATACCCTTTCTCTAATTCAACTAACAACAATCTTTGTACAATTGTGGCCAGATCCTACACTCGTGCCTTTATTTGTGTGAGCAAATTTAAATTCTAATTTCAGCACTTTCCTTGTCCGAGCCTTTTTATCCTGTAATCATGCAAAACCCATCATATCCATAGAAATAAATCATTACTTGTTACAATTGATCTTTTGTTTCATAAAATCCCCCTCTTTTACCTTTTTGCCAATCATCTAGAGAAACACTAGATTAAATTTTGTTCTATTCCCAAAGGATTCAACCTGAACCTGATTGAGTTCTATATTTGATTCAAACAATGCTTTATACTTTTTTGTAGGTGTAATTGGGGGGACATAAAATTTATCCCGATGCTTAGTAGCAAGTGTTGATTTTTTCATGAGATAGACCTCCTCTTTTATTTTGGGGTTAGCTGTCCCCTTCCTAATAACGACGCCAAAATTTGATGTCTCCCGAATTACACATCCCAAAAATTATGAAGAGATCACTAATCAAATATAGAACCCATCTAGGTTGGGACAAACCCACAAGGAATAGGATGGCATCTAATCTAGAGTTTGTCTAGGTAATTGGAAAATAAATAAATTGGGGGGGGGGGGGGTTGTGAAACAAAAGAGCAATAGTTACAAGTGTTGATTAATTGGATTTGTAATCAATATGAGAAAGGCACTAGGATTATGTCCCCCATAACTTCATACCCCAAAGGTTGTCCATACATTAGTGATCTCTCATAGTGTTCAACATGCAGAATTGATGGTTATGTATTATCTAACGGACTAGATTATGCTCCTTGTGGATATACGCAAGCACAAAGGTTCATGTCATGAGTTTTGCATTACTAACATCTATCTATGATCCCAATACAATCTTTTCCGTTTATCAATTCAAGTAATGAAGATACCTCCAAGTCATGTTATTGATTCACAATTCCTATCCAATCACCCTTGCTAATATCCAAGGTAGAGCTAGAACAAGTTATAATGAGTGTACTCATTAGAAAGCAACCAAGGCTAAAGAAATAACAATACATGCATAACTATCCTTTGAGAATCACTTTGTACTACAAACATTATTTGTTAATCCATCATGGTTCCCACAACCCTGGTTGTGGTGCTTAGCTACTCATGCGATCAAAAACAAAATTCATAGATGAATACATAATTATGAACTTACAATAAATAAAAGAAAACTCCAAAATCTCAACTAAGTTAAAACCCTAAAGTCAATGTTCGTAAGAAATCCTAAGAATATGTCTTAGAATCTCACAATATGATGTTGTAAAAATATAAAATAGTGTTTAACCTCATAAAATTAACCCTAAAATAGTATTTATAGATTAAAAAAAATCCTATCCTAAACAAAACAGGAAATCTGGGTCGATGATATTATCACGACCTGAACCACGACCCGACCATGACGGGTGTCTCAAGTCCACCGAGGATTGGAGACCACCCTCTTCGTCTAGTCAAACAAAAAATAGCACACCTAGCAGTGGATGAATTTCAAACATATAAAAAGATAGAATAGTCAATAACTCAAAAAGTCTAAGAATGTCAACAAACAATCCCAAATCCACAGTATCCAAAAAGCCTCTAACAAAACCAAAACCAAAACCAATCTAAGTCGGGACATGCCTCTGACGATAGCCAAGAACAAGTCCAAAGAAAAGTTTATAATAATAGATGCACCAAGAAGAAATGGAATTTTGGAAGAAGGAGGCTCACCGCTTCAAGATGACTATCGACAACCTGAAAATCCTATCACTGCGTAGGAAAAGTTGAAGTGTTTTCATTCCCTACATCGCATGGGATACAACGTCCAGAGATGATTAGTTGGTTGAGCGCTAGAATGCAACTCAAGGATAAGGATAAAGTAGTGCCTTTCAAAAATTTAATTTCAAACTCAATGTACATGTTCACAGTCATACATATATATACATATATATAATAGATGATGGGGGTAGGGAACAAGGTTTAACGTGATAGTACAACATTATCTTGGACTATAAAGCTTAACCATCATAAATAGGCACCTACGTTCTTTATGGGTTCAACTCCCCCTGTTGAAAGGGACCAATTGTGTGTTAGCCAAATAAAACAGTGGTATTAAAAAAGACCAGGGAATGCCCTGACCTCACATCAATTCTAGATACAAATGTGTGTGTATATATATATATATAGTATGAACTATGCACACGGTCATCACGATCAATCCTCACGTCAATAAATACGAAATTCAAGTATCCGTCCTCCAGGATTCTCACCTTCATGACTTAGCTAAATAATCCCTATTAAGCCCAATTAAAATAATTTTCACACAACCTATTCATTAACCAAGGAATTATACATTAAAGAACACTACAAGTATCGTCATACTATTTAGCTTATAAGCTAATAATTATGCCATCACAATTTCATTAACTTAACGGATGCCTTGACCCCCTATGTTCATTTAATCAAAACATACCAACAAGGCTTTAAAGATCCAAATTCATTGTTTAAACATTAATGCAATGCAATAGTACAAGTGAGCAAGTCAAACTAAATGATAATTCCACAATTCAAAGCCATTTGCACAAGTGGATTGAGGGAAAAAATTATTTTGAACCAATTCTATGTTCAAAACATAAATTTGGGGGAATACCTTGACCCCCTTTCCAATTTCCATGCCCATGCACCCCATTCGTCCAAAAACATTCAATTTAAAGCATGAATAACTCATGAAAACATGGGAAACCAATTAAAGGATCAACTATTCTAAAACCCTCAACCCATATCAAAACCCACATTCAAATCAATACAGATAAACCATTTAAAACACATGCTTTTAATAGAATAGGATTTGTGGAAGAGTAACATGCCTAAAAGTATCACAACTATGAAGAGAAATCACCCTTGGAAGCACTAATTGACCAACTTTGAGAAATCCTAGCTTGTTTTTGCTTTGTGGAACTAAGAGAGTTTAAGAGTGTATTTGATGTGATGAAGAATGATAAATAACCTTTTCTTGATGATTTATGGACGTTGGGTCTAAGTAGGGAAAAGGGGAATGATCAGAATGCCCTTAATAAAAGACTGAAAATTGGCCTCCTAGTCGCTACAGGTTGCATGGCGACTTATAACGACTAGCTACGAGTCATCACTTAGACAAGTAGTGTGGATAGTATCATGGGGTATGCATACTGGTTTGACTAGGAGTCATACCCTATAACTCATACTTAGACCTTACAAATCATATGGTCAAATCATAGGAATGACAGAAATATTGGACACCTTTACTGGTTAGGCTACATGAACCACTATACGACTCGTAATAAGTCTTGATGACTCGTTGGTTACAATTCGTGACCAGCATAGAGACTTATCCAAAAACACTGGCCAGGCTACGATTAGGGTCCTCTGGCCTGTAATGATACCCTAGGACTCATAGACTAGGAAGTAAGCTCAAAGGACAAGAATTTTCACTAACCAAAAATCTGGGGATCACATTCTCACCCTAGGATTATTCGTCCCCGAATAAGGAAACAAGGTATCTATTAGTACGATTTATCACAAAACATAACCATAATTTCCTTTACCAAAGACAGAAAACAAATATATTATGGAATACACATACCTTAAGCATGATTATCCAAAGTGGGACAAGAATGGATATTTGGACTTCATATCCTCTTTGGCTTCCCAAGTAGCTTCTTTGGCCTTATGGTTCATCCTAACGACCTTCACCAAAGACACGTCCTTAGTCCTCAAATAACATACTTGACTATTCAAAATATTAACCACAACTGCCTCATAAAACAAGGAATCTAAAACACCAACACTCTCTAAAACAACAATCAAGGAGTAATAACCTACACACTTCTTCAACATCAAACATGAAACACCGGATGGATAGAACTCAAACTCAAATGAAATTTCACCTTATAAGACATATTTCCCACTTGCTTCAAGATCAAGTATGTACCAACATAACGGGGTCTGAGCTTCCCTTTCTTCCCAAGCCCCATCACTTTCTTCATGGGAGATACCTTCAAGAAACCCAATTGTCAACTTTAAATTCCAAATCCCTTCACCTTATGTCCATATAGGACTTTTGTCAACTTTGGGTGGTCTTAAGTCGATCTCAAATCACCTTCACCTTCTCCATATATTGATGACCAAGTTGGGACAAAATAACCTAGTTTCACTAACTTTGAACCACCCAATAGGACACCTACACCTCCTGCCATACAATGCCTCAAAAGGAGCCATCCTAATAAAAGAGTAGAAGCTATTAATATATGCACACTCTATGAGAGGCATGATCAACCCAGCTACAACCATAATCAATCACACAAGATCTTAGCATATCTTTCAAAGTCTGAATAGTCCTCTCTACTTATCCATTTGACTAGGATGGAAAGTGGTGCTAAGGTTCACCTTAGTTCCCAAACCTCTCTAAAAAGACTGCTAAAAGAGAGATAAGAACTACACACCTCGATCAAATATAATAGAAATAGGCGCACCATATAATTTGATGATTTTCTGAATGAAGCACTTAGCATAATCTTCTACCAAATAGTTAGTATTCACTGGCATGAAATGAGCAGACTTGGTCATCCTATACACGATGATCTAAATCAAATCAAAATATGGAGAGATAGCAGAAGACCAATAATGAAATCTATATTAATCACTTTTCATTTACACAAAGGCAACTCAATCTCTTGAGACAAACCACCTGGCTTCAAATGATCCATCTTCACTTTCAGACAAACCATACACTTAGCCATAAAATTGGCCACATCCCTCTTCATGTTATTCAACTAATAGATCTCTTTCAAGTAATGGTACATCTTTGTTGAACTAGGATAAAAAGTCTACCTCGACTTACGAGCCTCAACTAATATCCTCTCTCATAGCCCATCAATATTGGAATACATAATATACCTCGATACCTCAAGGTACCATCTCCATCAATCTCACAAGCACCTTATGGTGACCCATATCATCATTGATTTTCATCAAAATAGGATCCAAAACCCACTTCTCCTTCACCTCAGTACCAAGAGATAACTTTACCATCTCTTGCACGATCACACCACAATCATCAGAATCCAAAAGAAGAACTCCAAGATTTTTCAATAGGTGAATATCCTTCACCAACCCTCTCTTCTCCTCATCAACATGAGACAAGATCCCCATGGATGACCTACTTAGAGCATCAAAATAACCACATTAGCTTTACCTAGATGATAATGGAGACTCATATTATAACACTTGAGAAACTAAAACCATCTCCTTTGCATGAGATTCAACTCTTTCTGTGTGAACATGTACTGTAAGATTTTATGATCTGAGAAGATTCTCATATGAACTCCATACAAATAAAGACTCCATATAATTAGAATAATACTGCAACCAATAATTTTAAGTTATGCGTCAAATAATTCTTCTCATGAACTATCAACGGCCTAGAAGATAGGCCACAACAATATTGTACTGCATTAACACACACCACTCCCACACAAGATGTATCACAGTACATAATGAAACCATTAATTTGCAAAGCTACCTTTGCAAATGTTGGACCACAGAAATTTCACCTTCTTCTAAGTCAACTTAGTCAATGGAGCAATAATTGAAGAGAAACTCTTCACAAACCTCTTATAATACCCAGCTAAACCCAAGAAGCTCCAAATATTGATTAGATTCATGGGACTAGGCTACTTCTTTACTGCCTTAAGTTTTTGTGGATCCACCATGATCACCTTACTAGAGACAACGTGACCAAGAAAGGTCACAACCCTTAATAAGAACTCAAACTTTAAAAACTCAACATACAAATGCTAATCTTTAAGAGTCTAAAACACTGTACCGAGGTGATTGGCATGATCCTCCTTGCTTTTGGAATAAAGCATAATATCATCAATAAATACAATGATGAATAGGTTTAGAAATTAGCAGAATACCTAGTTTGTAAGATCTATAAATGTCGCAGGGGAATTAGTCAATCTAAAAGACATGCCCAAGAACTCATAGTGGCCATACGAAGTATAGAAAAGAGTTTTACGGATATTCACCTCCCTATTTTTCAACTGGTGATAACCCGACTGAAGATCAATCTTAGAAAAATATTTAGCAACCTAAAGCTGGTCAAAGAGGTCATCAATCTTAGGAAGAGGATACTTATTCTTCACCATCACCTTATCCAACTACTGATAATCTATACATATTTAAAGGAAACTATCCTTCATATGCATGAAAAATCATAGGAGCACCCATGGAGAAAGACTATGATGAATAAAACCCTTATTAAGAAGATCTTTTAATTGCTCCTCAAGTTCTTTCAGCTTAGTCAGAGCCATTCTATAAAAATAGATAGAGATAGGACAGGTATTTGGAAGAAGGTTAATTCTAAAGTCTATTTCCCTACAGGGAGAAAAATTAGGAAGATCATAAGGAAACTCATCAGGAAACTCATTGAATACAAGGATAGATTGCATAGAAGGACCCTCCGAGTTAAAATCCTTATCCTGAACTAAATGATATAGAAACCCCTTGGAGATCAATTTTGGGGATCTTAAATAAGAAATGAACCTTCCCTTAGGAAATAGGGAACTCTCTTGCCACTTAATCACTAGTTCATTTGGGAATTAGAAACTGAACCTTTGGGCTACAATCAAGAGACACATAGTACAAATAGAGAAAATCTATCCCCAAGTTAACATCAAAGTCTAACATAGCCAGATCTATTAGATCCACCAACATCCCCCGACCATAGATACATACCAAACAATCCCTACATACTCTTCTATCAACAATAGAGTCTCCACCGAGGTAGACATACAAAAGGGACTACAAATACACTCAGGAACAAAACCATTATAAATAGCCATATAAGGGGTCACATAAGAAAGAGTACATCTTAGATTAATTAAGTAATACATGTTATGAGAGAAGAGTTGTAATGTACTCGTGATAACATCAGGAGAAGCCTTAGATTCTTGATGGGTGGCAAAAGCATAAAGATAATTTTAACCAGTGCTAAAGCTGAAAGTAGCACCCTTTGGTAAAGGAGCTGATGAAGTAGCTAGTAGCAACATCACCATGAAGAATAATTCCTCTTAGTATGGCCAGGCTAACCATATATGAAACATTATTTCTCCCCCTATCATAAAAACCATAGAGCAACTATCTATAAAACCAGCATGGAGGATATAATAGAACTGATTGGGCCCACTGTCTTAATATATTGAACTTTGTGACTTAAACCTACTGCTTCTCCAAATACAATGATCACCTGATGACTTAGGATATGGAGCACTAGCCGTAGAATAAGAACCAAAATTTCCCTAATTTTTCTTAGACTATGATGAGTGGTAAATTTACCACTCATTTACATATAAATTTGTGCACACTGCTATGATTTAAAGGTATGATTGAGAGAACATTGTTAGTTTAATGCACTACTTTTCCATATTTTGTAGGTATATAGGTAACGAGAAGGAAAGAAGTGAAATTAAGCTTAAAAAGGATCAAAAAGAAAAGAGAAGTGCAAAAGATGGAAGACCCTGAGTAGGAAATGGTCTTATTTACTGAAATCATGGTCTAAGGGCCGCAATCATGGTCTATCAATCCTGGTCAACTACCAATGATCGTAATGATCTTATGGCGGCTTTAGTGGCTATGATTGCGAACAAGCTGCAACTATCACAATATCATGGGTTTATGCCCAGGGGAAATTATGTAATTTTATATAGCCGACCACAAATCCATAATAAGGAAAAAACCTTTCTTATTTGGGTTTATCATCTTTTAAAATTAAAAAGGTGAGACATTGGAACCCCTACCAAATTGGGAAACTCTTGTTGTTAATGTTTTAATTTGAGTGTTGTTATAATTAAAGAATATCCTTGATTGCAATTTAAATGGAAACATTGAACAATTAATTTGGTATATTTATTTTCCCTAACTTCATGAGTATCTAAATAATCTATCTTGGTTTTATGTTGAAATAGGGTGCAAATATGCATGGGTTGTGATTTATTATTTTAGATTCTTGGTTAATGACAATAGGTTTTACTAATGCTTGTTTGATTGTATAAAAATTACAGGTGAAAACCCCAAATTCTCAAAATCTCACACCATCCTTAAAAGAGGGATATGAGCATACTTTTGGATCCTGTGTCATCCTTGAAAAAGGGATATAGGTCATAAGGCATTAGTGAACAATAGGTAGATTTGGCTTGTTCCCTTTTTGTTATCTTAGAAATAAGGGTGAATTGAGAATTGGCTAGATTTTGGGCATCATCCTAGAAAAAAGGATGCCTAATGGAGGTAATGGGTGGATTTGCTCTCCACATCCATGAGGTATCCGAAAGGGTCTATGGGTGATAATCTTGAGGCTTTGTTGAAAAACTACACTCAAGAACCTCCAACCTATCCTATCCATGTAGTTTTTAATTAGAATTTACCCTTGATTATCATAAAACCATGCATTATTTACCCCTAGGAATACATAATCCCAAGACTTGTCTCATACTGAAATCTTATCAAAAATTTTTGCTTCTAGTTGGTACTTTGAGTAGAATTTGATAAAATAACTCTTGTAAACCAATCCCCCCAAATTTTAAATTATATTTTACTTTGTTTACAATACGGGCATATACTTAGACGCTATCAATACCTAGGGTTTGAAGACTAGACTTACTCCTCAAAGATTCGACCTCAACATGATTGAGCTTTATTGACAATGATCATCCTATATCAAAACTATGGTATAGGTGAGCGTGTTCAAAATGGCGCTATTATCGGGGAGTGAGACTTAGTTTTCACTTGTAGGGTGTTGATTGTTGCTTTGGGTATACCCATGGTGGTTTTGATTTACTTTATTTGTTGTTTTTGTTTCTTTTTAGGTAATTCAATAGTGTCCACGAAACTATGGGTGACCATGCAAGTAATGCCACGATGTTTGATGGTCCTCTTTATGAAGATAAGCAACTTTGTGATGTTAGACGTACGAGTGCTATCCGTATCCTTTCTAATCAAGGGAATGGGCGTATTCCATTTAACAAGTGTTATGTTGCATCTACTTCAGATTAAGGGTCTCTTTGGGGGTCTAGCTCACGAGGACCCAAACTTGCATTTGAAGAATTTTGTGGAAGTTTGTGCTTCATTCAATATTGATCACTTATCACAAGAGTTCATACGGTTATGCCGCTTCTTGTTTTATCTAACAATTGAGGCAGTATTATGGCTACAATCATTTCCCACTAGATCAATCACATCGTGGGATGAACTCACTATTACTTTTCTAAAACGGTACTTCCCCTATCCAAGATGTTATAATTGTGTGACAAAATCACCACTTTTGTCAATTGAATGGGGAACCTATATATGAGTTATGGGAGAGATTTAATGAAAAGCTCATGAAATGTCCCAACCATGAGTCCCAGAGAAGATGATCCTCCAAAATCTTCTATTGGGCTTTGGATTAACTAAATAAAATTATGGTAGATAATGTAGTCGGTGGGTCACTTGTGAAGTTGTCTTATAATGTGGATACAAACTTTCTTTAGGAAGTCACCAAACAAAATTTCAGGGTGGCACACCCGTGATACCGAGGTACCAAAAGGATGCCCTACCATGTTTTTTGTTGACAAAGAGCAAAGAAAAAGAGATGAAAATAGGGAGGAAAACATGGCAAAAATGATGACATAATTGGAGCTACTTACTAAACATGTGATGGGTGCACCCATAAAATTGGTATATACCATGGAATCAAAGGGATATAATGATGATGATGAAGAAATTTGGTATTTGGCTAACTATATTGGGGTTTCCGCCCCACCTACCAAAGGCAAGGTAGGAACCAAGGTTGGACATATCGAGAAAGAGAATAAGAATAGCGTAAAAGGGATCGAGACTGTGATTAGAGGGATAAATAAAGAGAGTATGATCATTATGTACCCCTTATGACTGGTCAAACAACAAAGAAGCAAATGTCGTTGACCACAAAAAGTTTAAGACCAAAGATGTGTTGGCAAGAATATTGACGAAAGTAGAGGGGACAAACAAGGTCGTTTGAGAATTAAAAGGTGAGTTTTGACAAATCAACCAAATGGTTGTATACCAATCTACCTTGATTAAACATTTGGAAACACAAATAGGCCAAATCTCTACTAAACTTAATACTAGACAAAAAGGGGGCCTTCCTAGTGATACACTTGTGAACCCGAAGAATGAGGGACATGTTTTGAAAATTATTGGACCCTTGGTGATCATATGAAAGAAGTTGAGGGAGAAAGTATGTGTGAAAAAGAGCCCAAGATTCAGTAAATAAATGTGAAGAAGAAGCTTATGGTTGAGTGAGGAAGCTCTAAACTCTCAAGAAGGGGATGAAAAAGAATCGATGGTAATTGATGAACAAGTGCGCGAGAATGATGAAACACGTAGTGATAAAATAACCACCATGCAAAAACCCCTCCATTTCCACAAAGACTTAAGACAAAGAGGAGAACGATAAGCTCAAGAAGTTCATGGCTAAGCTTAGCACCCTCTCTATTAATATCTTGTTACATAAGGCTATCCAAGAGATTCTGGGGTATGCAAAACTTACGAAAAAGTGTGTGTTGAAAAAGAGTCTTGTTGAGGGTGACACCATTAAAGTGACTCATGAGTGTAGAACTATCATGACTAGTGCAATAGCAGAGAAGAAAGAGGATCTCAGGGACTTCATAATTCCATGCACCATATGGACTCATAAGTTTGAAAAGCTTTATGTAACCTTGGTACAAGAATAAATATCATGCCCTATGAAATATATCAGAGGCTTAGTTTGGGTACCCCTACTCCAAAAGTGATGAAACTTTTGATGAAAGATCAATCTATCAAGAGATCAGGTGGGGTCTTGTTTGACATATAAAAGTGGATCTATTCATCCTTTTGGTGGACTTCATAGTGCCTGATTGTGAAATTGACCAAGAGGTACCTATTAGATCCGGCTGACCTTTCATTGCCACCAAAAGAGCTATTATTGATTTGGATCTAGGTGAAATGAAATTTCAGGTTCATGATGGTGAAGTGTCCTTTCGGGTGTGCAAAATAGAGAAACAACTTATGGAGCTTCAAGTGAAGTCAGTTATTGATGTTATGGATTAAGAGGGGAATGATGTGTCCCTCAAGGAAATAACTTAAAAATTGAAGGATGTCTTTCCACGATGATAAAGAAGGCACTATGTGGGAGGCAACCCACAAATGCCACAAAAGTGGCTCTTATCCTTTGTTTTTGACTTAGTAGAGTAGTTTTTAATTTTGTTATTGATTAATCCATGAATTTGGTGCTTTGAGGTGTTTTGAATGAAGTTGAATAGGGAAAGTGTGAAAATTTTAATATTGGACTGAACAGGGGAGTGCAAAGGACCAAAATATGGCCTCAGGTATCGCGATCGCAGCCCTGTGCCATCCGATCACGGTCGCAGTGTGATATTAATTACAGATCGTGGAGTGTGATCATGGTAATGAACGGTTATATGACCAGTCGACTACCCATTTACCCCTCACACTACCTATTTAAATTTCTCTAAATTTGCACTCAAGTTTGAGCTTGTGTTGTGAATCAAATCTTGTGTAAACATCCACTAGACATCTCTAATTCAGTATGTGGTTAGAAATCCCTCTTCTATGTGTATGTTTAGAACATAGAACTCATGATTTAGGAATGGACTAAAATGGTGTTTAAATTACTAAATCCTTGTTTAAATGTGTTTATTGGTATGGTTATGTAACGCCTCAAAATTTAATTCCCAGGATGCCACACGGTGCTCCAAACTACAAGTAGTCCTGAGCTAACCCTTGCTTCTTTCTAGTATGCCTGAATCTTAAAATAGGGAAAATATGTATATGAATACACAACAAATGCGAAAATCTTATCTGAAGCATAGAAATCTCACAAATCTTAGTAGGACAATACTGAGAATCTGAATACTAAAGAAAAAGTTTAACACTGAATAAAGTAGTCTGACAAGCCTCTACTAACTGAATCTAGAGAGTTACAAGGACCGACCCTAGCCGACTCAGACTATCTGAAATGAATAAAAAAATATCTACTAATAAACTAAAAGTATGAATAACTAAGTCCCTGAACAATAAGGACTCACCAACTGCAGGGATACAGATGAGATACTCGAAGATCACTGATGCTGCCGAGACTGAGCACCTAAACCTACATTATGAGACAATGTAGCACATAGACGTATATTTGGATCAGTACTTTGATAATTTATTGAGTAAATTGAGGTGTATGAAATAAATAAACAATGTCATCAGTGTTTATAAAATCATGCATGCTAAATATAAATCACTCACATGGGCTTGAATAATCTAAAATATAAAAATCATAAATCATAATCCATAAAGCATATCACATAAATCTTATGAGCCATTACATTCAATTCTAAAATCTGTTCTTTCTGAAAGCTGCTAGTTTATATTATTAATTTGTAAAGGGAATACTTCATCCCAAGACTTTAAGAATCTTAAAACCATAGCTTTCAAAATATATGCTTTTATCTGAAGGCTTTAAGATAATAGACTATTTTAAGAGTAGGGGACATCTTTTGGGAGGTTCTTTTAACCGACATACACCATGTGAGCATCCATGGAGTCCCACGTATGGCCCCTGTTAGGTAGGGCCGTTCTACCCTTGCCATCGGAATAGAACTTCTATCGTAAGTGATCACAATCTGAGTTATCCACGTAGAAGTGGGAATAATCTTAATCCTATGATGGCACGTAGTTTTGGGTTATGAAACTGTAGTAACTTACGCATCTCGGTGCTAAATACTACTCCCATTTTTATGCTCAAAATCTTAAGAAATCCACTTCAAAAAAATAGCACAAGGTAAAATCTCAAGTTATATGAACAAAGTGGATTCTTTATCTTAGCTTAGGACCAAAAGGTCAAATCTTTATCAAAATCTGAGAATAATCTTATCTGAGGGTGCTCATAGCACAAATAATCTTGAAATATCAATTTTAATTTGGGAATAATGACCCATGCATCAATCTCATGTTAAAGCACCTTAAAATTTATGCTTGATAATATAAACATTTATTATTCATCATAAGATCTAGAAATTTCAGCAATATGCATGAAAATATGAAACAAATCATGGAATGCAACTTCTAAATCATTGGGAATATCATAAAATTGTAAATAACAATAATGGGTATAATCCCTAATTTTTGAATTTTATGGAGAATCACATACACTTCAGTAAAAGTTGAACTTAAAATAAACTTTGGGCACAAGGATGAAAGGATTATCCTTGTTCATACCCCACATACCTCAATTGATGATCCAGATGCTAAAACTTGAATCTTGGATCCTTATTGATGTTTTGGAGATGTCTTCTTAGAGTTCTTTAATTGGGGATTCTTAATTTTGAATTGCCTTGGAGAATTAATAGAGAAATTTGGATTTCTTGGAGAAGAAGTTTGCTGAACTAGGGTTTTTCTTGAGAGAAATTTGATGAAAAATGGATGTAAAGTGCTTTGGAGGGGTTTAATTCATTGTTTAGGACGGATTTGGAGTTGGGAGATTTACCAAAATGTCCTCCTTAAAATTTTATATAAAACTAAAAAACGTACATTTTTTCGAACTGGGTGGCCACCGCAACGCGCCACTATCGCAGTGGCTCAATGGGAAAAGGATGAATGGGAACTGGGATCCCTCCGTGACATGCCACAGTCGCGGAGCCCTTTAGATTATCATTTTGAGCACTAGCGCGACGCCCCAGTATCGCGTCGTCTCATTGGAAATTTCCAAGAGGGAAATTGGCCCTCTCCACGATGTGGTTCTATCATGAAGGGCCACTAGATAATGAAAATTAGGATTTTACACTGCTCCGCGATGCGCTAAGGGTCTAAATGACGGTATTTTGCGATAGAAACTTAAAATAGCCATAACTTCTTACCTGGTTATCGGATTTAGGTGAATCTTATATCATTGGAAAGCTAATTCAATTTCCTACAAAAAGACAAATTCATCAAATTTAGGGTTGGACCATGAACCCTCAATTACATAACCATTATCGTGCACCCACATGTGCAAAACCATAATTAATACATTCATAATCAAAATTTAAATCATGCAAAACAATATTCAATGATATACATCCAAACCCTCAACCTTGGTTTCAAAACCATCATTAATGACTCATGAGCATTACTTAAATCCTATTTTAGTGAAATAACAACTAAGGAAGAGTCACATGCCTGAATTACAAGGATTTAAGGAGGAAAACTGATCCTTAATCTCTTAGATGACCAATTTGGAGAAACCCTTGCTTACCTCGCTTAATAGGATTTAGAGAGGATAAAGAGGAAATTTAATCTTGTAAACTATGGAATGAATACCCCAAAAGTGTTTTATGGTTGTGGGGTCTTAAGGGTTTTAATTGGGAAATGTCTAAAATAACATCATCTTAAAAGTTGTAAAAAGTAGTCCTTGGTTATGAGTCAACCCCTTGACTCATCACCACATCATATGAATCATAGACATGAGTTGTATATTAGATAGTAAGTTGGAAACCCATACATTGTCCACCTTATGACTCTATGATCCCACTCGTAACCTGAACCTACGACTCATAAGGTATTGTTATAACTAACATAGTATCCAAAAGGGTTAAACACTGGAAAACATACGACTTAACCCTACCACTCGTAGCATGGTCTTACAACTCATAGTGAGACACTCATACTTAGAGAAAAATTTAGTTAATTACACACTATTTTGGTTACAACTTGGGCACCTAGACCCATAACCACACCATACGACTCGTATGATGAGCCGTCAATAAGGTAGTGATCTCAAAGCTCATGGAATTTTGACGGACCAAACTCTGGGGCATTTCAATCTCCCTCTTAGGATCATTCATCCTCGAATAATGGGACAAGGCATTGAGTAGCATAATTAAACCCCAAAACATCTCTACTCTTATCTTTAAGATAGAAAATAGATTACAAAGGAATTCAGACTCTACCCTTAACAAAGACAAAACAATGATGTTAAGAACAACACATAGCTTAAGCACGATTTTTTGAAATATGGAATAAAAATGGATACTTGGACTTATTGTCCTCCTCGACTTTCTAAGTAGTTTTCTCGAACTTTTGGTTACACCATAGAACCTTTACCAAAGCCACATCCTTTGTTCGCAATCAACTAACTATCTGATTCAAGGTCCTCATCGGGACCTCTTCATAGGATAAAGAATGTGAAATACCAATGTTCTCCAAGGGAACAACCAATAAAGGATCACCCACACATTTCCGCAACAGCGACACATGGAATACAGGACGAATGGAATATATGATAGAGGGAAAAACTAACTCATATGCTACATTACCAACCATTCTAAGAATTAATTACAAGCCAACAAATTAGGGACTGAGCTTCCCCTTCATTCCAAACTGCATTATTCCTATCATACGTGACACCTCCAAGAACACCCAATCTCCAACCTCAAACTTCAAATCTCTTTGTCTTAGGTTCGTATAGAACTTTTGGCAACTTTGGGAGGTATTAAGCCTTTCCCGGATCACCTTTACCTTTTTTATAGCTTGGTAGACCAAATCTAGACCAAATATCTCTACCTCACCAACCTCGAACCACCCAATAGGAGATCTACACTTCCTACCTTACAATGCCTTAAACGGAGCCATACCAATGCAAGAATGGTAACTATGATTATAGGAAAATTCAATGAGAGGAAAGTGGTCAAACCAACTAGCAACAAAGTCAATTACACAAGTTCACAACATATCTTCCAAAGTCTGAATGGTTCTTTCCGATTGCCCACCACCTGTTACTAAAATGCAGGGATAAGGCTCACTTTAGTCCTTAACCAAATTAAAAAGAGCACCAAAAATGTGATGAGAATTGAGTAATATGATTTAAAATGATCAAGATATGTGAACCATGCAACTTTACAACCTCCTAAAGAAACAACATTGCATAGTGCTCGGTAGAATAATTAGTTCTCACTCGCAAGAAGTGAGCAGACTTAGACATCATATCCATAATAATCTAACTATATTCACACTAATTCCACAACCATGAAAGGACGGTAATGAAATCTGTATTAACTATCTCCTATTTCCACACTGATAGTTCAATATCTTAGATTAGCCTATCGAGCCTTATGCGCTCTATCTATACTTGCTGACACACCATATACTGAGCCACAAAGTTAGCTTTATCTTGCTTGATATTATTCCACCAATACATATTATTGATATCATGATACATCTTTATTGAATTAGGATGAATCTTACACCATGATTGATGGGCCTCGACCAAAATTGTGCCTCACAACACATCAACATCGGGAATACACAACCTTTCTTGATACCTTAAGATACCATCGCCATTACACTAGAAGGACATGACCTTCTACTTACCCACATCATCCTTGATCTTTATCAAGAGAGGGTCTAATACCTGTTTCTCCTTTATTTCAGCCCTAAGGGATGATTGTTCCACCTGTTGTACAAACATACCACTATCATCACAGTCTCAGATATGAACTCCAAGGTTGGCCAAATGGTGAATATCCTTTACAAATTCTAATTTATTCTTATCCACATATGACAATCTACCCATTGACAACCTACTAAGAGCATCAACAACCACCTTAGCTTTACCTGGGTGGTAGTGAAAACTTATTTCATTATTCTTTAGCAACTCAAGCCACCTCTTTTGCTTGAGATTAAGCTCTTTCTGAGTGAGTATGTACTGTAGGCTTTTATAATCATAAAAGATATCAACATGGAGCCCATTTATATAGTGACACCAAATTTTCAATGTGAACACCACGGCTATAAACTCAAAGTAATGAGTCAGATAGTTTTTTTAATAAAACTTTAACTGTCTGGAGACATAAGCAACAACCTTGCCATTCTATATCAATACACAATCCAAACTAACCCGAGATGTATCACAATAGATGAAAAAAACCCTGATGCCTTCAGGCAGAGTTAAGACCAGAGCAAAAGTAATCTTCTCTGGTAAATTCTCAAAACTACCGTCACAAGTATCAGGCCATAAGAACTTCACCTTCTACTGAGTCAACTTGGTAAATGGGGAAGAAATATAAGAGAAACTTTCAACAAATCTTCTATAGTAACTAGCTAAACCCAAGAAGCTTTAAATATTGGTTGGCTTCATGGATATAAGCCACTTCTAAACTACCCAATCTTTTGAGGATCCACAATGATCCCTTCACTAGATATGACATGACTAAGATAATTCATAGCATTCAAACTAGAACTCATATTTAGATAACTTAGCATATAATTATTGATTTTGTAAGGTTAGTAGTACAAGTCGGAGGTGATTGACATAATCTACCTAGCTCTTGGAGTATAGTAAACTCTCATCGATAAAGATAATCATGAACAAATCTAGAAACCGATGAAAATTCATCAAGTCCATGAATACCTCTGGGGCATTGTTCAACCCAAAAGACATAACCAAGAACTCGAAATGCCCATACCAGGTACAAAAAGTTGTCTTAGGAATATCCACTTCTCTAATCTTTAACTGATGATACTCGGACCGAAGATCAATCTTAAATAAGAATTTGGCACACTGAAGATGATCATAGAAATCATCAATTCTTGAAAGTGGGTACTTATTATTTACCATCACCTTGTTCAGTTGTTGATAATCAATACATATATAAAGGGGACCATTGTTCTTACATATTAACAAGACAGGTGCACCCCATAGAGACACATTAGGAAAGATGAAACCCTTTTCTAAGAGATCCTTCAACTACTCCATAATTTCCTTCAACTCGATTGGACTCATTCTATATGGGAAATAGTGATAGGACGAGTGTCCAGAATAAGGTAAATACCAAAATCAATCTCTCTATCGAGATGATACTAGGAAGACTTCAGGAAACTTATTTATTATTGGGAAAGAATGTAAGGAAGGGCCATCTGAGTTAGAATCCTTAAACCAGAAAAAATAAAACATCCAAGGTTTTGGTTCTTAGAAATTTCCTGGGTTTTGATCTCACAAGATATCATATGACTAAAGGGTACTAGTTGTATGTTAGGGGATGGTTAAGGTTCCCTCTCTTATATGTAAATCAGTATGGGTTAGATGGTTTCTATCCAAGGTACAAATGGATTATAAAAGTTATGTATTGGGGTGAAAGTGGAATGATGTTAAATCATATAATGCCTTAAGTCTGGCCTAAGGGATTCTATTCTACCTAAGGTATGGGTTAAGGGTACTTGTAATATAATTGGGTACGATTAGGATTTGGTGGTTGTATGTTGGATAGTGTTGGGGGTTTAAAGGATAACTAGGGTATGAGTGGTAGGTACCACTCGTATGATAGGGTATGGATTGGATGGTGGAGTCATACCCTCCTATGGGAAATTTTTAAAGTTTAAGTTGGGGGTATTCTGGATATTTCCCCTTATAACTCCTTAGGACCTCACAACTTAAAACAAATTTTTAGCTTTATTAAAATTCTTGTAATCAATCAAACACTATTAAACACTCTCAAAATCTCTCAATGGTCTTGGGTTAAAAAAGGCTAGGGTTTTTTAAATATAATTAATTTGGGGCTTACGAGGGTGGTTTCTCTTCATCTTCTTCACTATCTAAGGAATGTTACTCCTCACTCACTCTTAGTTCTAATTTATGGCATATTTTATGAATTGTTTTCATGGCATAAATTGTGATAATGTCTGGGTTTTGAATTATACTTTGGGGGTTTTAGTTATAATGGTTGGTGAAGGTTTTACCATGTCTTATACTTGTGATTATTATATTATAATGGTGGTTTGAACATGTGGTTGCATGGGATTGGTTAATTTGTACTTTGGTTTGGACATTGGAAACTATATGTCCCTAATGTGTTTGTAAAATGCCTATGAGAATGCTTTTGTCACATAATTGGATTTTAAATAAAACTATTGCATGGTATAACTTGGTAATGGAACTTAAACTTATTTCGATGGTTTTATGGCTAAATGTTAGGGTATTAGTGGTCATGGTTTTGTGTAGTTAAAGCCTTGTGGGGTTCAAGGGAATTCCATAAGCAAAAAATAATAATAAACAACTCGTGGTGTACATGAGAATCCCCTAGAAAACTTAAAGTGTAATCTATGGGTACATAGGAATCACTTCATGTTTAAAAGGTTGTCTAAGTTCATTGCTTGCAAGGTATATTCGGCATGATGATCTACTACTTATAGCCTCAGTCAATAATAAATGGAATTGGTGGTTTGATTATGTTCTAATGGTATTAATTGGGCAATAATCGAGGGGTGTGATAGCTAACCGTGAGTGTATGAGTCTAATGGATAGACATTGAAAACTCATGTTTGTCGAATGAGGATTGGTCATGACAACCATAGACAAAAATTATGGGTACACGAGAATCCCCTACTCCTATGGTATCTCTGGCTCTTGCAGCTACAAGCATTGGTGCTCTTCCAGGAGAAAACACTGGACCCATATAGCCCGTGGGAGGTGTTAGGATGGTTAAGCTACTCATACCTAGGTTAATAGTTTTAAAGGCATGCTAAACCTGGTTCCCTTTCCTAGCATGGATATTATATATATGAATGGTTGTAAATACATTTGGTTATTGAATTAATTTTAAAGGTTGGCATTATTTTATCCTTATCCTGAGTGCATTCTAGCATTCAACCGGTAAAATATCTTCGGGCACTGAATCCCCATGTGATGTTGAAACCAGCCATTCTACTACTCCTGCTCAGTGATCAGATTTAGGATCAGTTTGTATTGGATTGAAGTGGTGAGCTTCCATGCTCTGGAAGATTGTATTTCATACATGGATTTCTTTACACACTTTGGTCATTTTATAGACTTTGATTTTGGCTATGGTTGGGATCATGTCCCAACTGGATTTTGTTTTACTTTTAGTTAAAGGATTCTTCCAACTATTATGGGTTGGCATGGGCGATGTTGGTATTGGTGCCAGTCTTGGAATTGGTATTGGTATTAGGGTTGACACCAGTTAACTGAATTTGATTTTTGATTGTTCCATTTTATTTTGGATAATATACATACATTAGAACTTATTTGATAAAGGATGTAGGAAAGTTATGGTGGGATGTTAGGGGTGCTCTCCATTCTAGATTTGGCTTGAGGAACCCGACACAACTAGGCCCCAGTTCAGGTCATGTTAGATTAGTATCATATCCCTACATTTATGGCCACTTTGGAGTCCACAATGTCGTGTTGAGTAGATCACTTTTAAGGGTGTGTAGCACGCCACACTCATAAGGAAGGGGCTACAAGGCATTTAGGAATGTTTCTTTGTCTTGTGTTCTATTTTTAAGGTGTAAAGTCTAAGGTCATGAAATCCTCTCTAATTACTTTGTTTGTTTTTCAGATCATGCCTCAACGATCTAAAGCTCATGAAAACTTCTTTGTCCCAACTGGGCACAATATTGATAAGACACACTCTAATTAAGGCATCCATACTAGATCTAGGGGTCTAGTTCTTGAGTATCCTAGAGTTCCATATGTTCCTTCTAGTCCTTCTCAAGATGACATGATGAATGCTGAGTTTCGTCAGTCAACTCATATGATTGCCATTTGATGGTTTCTTAGGCAGAGTGTGGTGCATCTATTGTTCCATCTTTTGAGGCCATAAGGGTTGGCTTCATGAAGTTGAGTCCTCTAACATTTACTGGTGTTAAGGTGGAGGAGGATCCTCAGGATTTTCTAGATAAAATAGAAAAGATTTTTAGGATTATTAATATTACTTATGTAGATATGGTGGATTTTCCATCCTATCAGCTGAAGAAGGTGGTGTACCAATGGTACAAGGAATGGGATAGGGCAAGGGTAATGTTGAGAAGTCATCTTTGTGGGAGACTTTCTTAAATGCATTTCTAGACTGGTTCATTCATCAAGAGTGGAGGGAAGAAAAAGTAGAGGAATTTGTTAATCTGAAATAAAGGAAGATGCTAGTTAAAGAGTATGCCTTAAAGTTTCACCAGTTGTCTCAGTATCCTACAGAAATAGTGTCTGATATGAGGGCCAGGATGATAAAATTTACTTCAGGATTGTCTCGTGAGTTGATCCTTGAGAGAAAAACTTCCTTGCTAATCAAACACATGGACATCTTTTATTGGTTGTGAACATGCAATAGGTTAAGAAAGTAAGGAAAAAGCAGGCTGAAATAGGGCAAAGACTTGGTAAGAAGTTTAGATTCTTTAAGCAAGGTGATGGTGAACAACAAAGTGGTAGGGAGGGTGGTATGTAGACAAAGAAGAAGTGGGGGAGTTTTGGTTCTTTCTATACAGTTAGAGCTCCCTACTTGGAATGGTCGGGTGACAGGCATCAGTAGGGTGGCGACAAATTTTGGGCACAACATTCCCAATCTTAGGTTAGTGGAGTGACAGCACCCAAGCGCACACACAAATTACCTGGTCTACCAAGTAACATAGTGGCCTTCAAAAAAGCCGAGTTATCAATCCCAAAGAGCTAGATTTGGCAACGATTTGATTTCAGTTCACAATTTAGATTCATTTGATGCGAGAATAACCAAAAGAGTGAATTGAGTTTTTAAATTGCAAGTAAAATAAATAATGTGTAAATTAAAGATCTCATAACAATCAATAAGAGAAAACCCAGGCTTGAAGCACTCTGAAAAACCATATTATGCTATTGGATTTCATTCGTTAACTTACTAATCTTGGTTTTAGATTCGTAGGGTTAATTACATGATTATGGTTTCCCAACCTCTAATCTATTACTAAGTTGAACCTTAGACCTACATCATTGAGAGAGGATGTAATAATTCACTTAAGTTCTTAACAAATATCATCCTATATATGAATCTAGTAAGATATCTAAGTACATCCCTGTCCTAGATACTAATTCAAGTTTCTTATTTTATAAAGAATCAAGAACCATACTCTTCTTATTCACATGTTCTATCGCCCTATTCCCTCTCCCGAGTTCACAAGGTTGACAATGGATGTATTGTAAGGGTCAAAAATCCTTAAAATAGTTAAAATGAGAATGAACTAACAACCAATATTGATAAGAAAAGAAACAAACTTAATCCATAGCAATGATAATCATGTTCTTGGGTTCAACCCCAGAAAGGGTCGTATAGCCATGTATAGTCATAATCGTAATTACAAAATAGTAATTAACTACTAAAAATATGAATGAACTAAATAAAAATAATAAAAACCTAATGAAGAATTTGTAGCATCCCTTTACTCTCCAAAATATTCTAAAAGATGTGTAAAAACGTTATACAACATGTATTTATAGTATAGGGGCAAGCCCTTTCCATGTTGGATAAGAAAACCTTCAGTTATAGAGTCCCAAATTAGGTGGGTCAGCGCCCTGGGTAGATCTCCGCTCCAGGTGAGCCATCACCTCCAAATCGCCTTACCGCTCTGGAATTTATTGTTCAGAATTTTTCTAAGGCAAGGGAGCACCAAAATAAGCTTGTGTCTCGGGCTAATCACCTTTAGGATGACCACGCTCAAATGTTTAATATTTTTGGCCTCCTATTAATCCGCTGGTGTTTTGAATGTGTCCATTGGCCACACCTATTGTCCACACGCTCCCAAGACATTCCAGAGATCCAAAGGTTCATCAATCTGCGTATTGTGCCTTCGTTTAGCCATTACGAGCCATTTTGAGTTGTTCCCAGTTGATTTGAAGCTTGTATATCCTTCATATATCATGATAATACATTAAAAAAGAACCCTATGGCATCAAACACAACAATTTAAAGATCAAAACAACACAACATCCAACATGATGAACTAGAAACATGAGCTAAGCATAGGCTAATTTCACTTTGATCTTTAACTCATTATTTTGACCCTTAGCTTGATCCAATTGACCCTTGATCGTTACAATTTTTTTTTTCACATATTATAACACAAAAAACCATTTGGAACACTTTAAACACAATAGAATCCACCGAAATCAACTAGAAAAGCACCTAGCTCAATCTAGTAACACTAGTTTTCCGGGTTGAACTCTAAATGAATCTTTTAGGTACAAACTTATTTGAAACTCACTTTAAATATCTTAAAAACATGATAACACTTTGATACAAATTTATCTAATTATCCAACCATATATCACATGAATCATCCTCAAAACAAGGCTAAAAAGTCTAGAATAGTGACACTAGAATGCATAAATACACCCAATATCACCACCCACACTTAAAGCCTTGTTTATCCTAAAACCACTCTTCACTCTAAGTATCATGATTTAGAGATTCTACACTTCTACTAAATGCAATACACTCAAGCTAGCACTACAATGACTACACCGAATACATGTTTCTTTACTACTCATATTACAATCATAATTGAAAGCTTATGAATACTATCCAAAACATCCTAGCCTTAAGAATTAACTCACCTAGTTGGAAAACTCATGCTTATAATTCAATTAAGGATATCATACAAATAACCCACATTCATCAAACATGTACCCTGAAAACAAGAGAGTTACCAATAATTACTCACAATTAAGTAATTCATAACATGGTGGGGACAAGAATCAAGCTACACTCACTCTCACAAGGAATTTAGAAGTTACACACAATGACCATAGGCTTGACCTTAGTGTAATGCTCCACAAATATTAGAATGTAAAGCTTAAGATCAATTAGGAATTTTCTGGGTTGTAATGTAGGCTAAGGACGGGTAGGAACTATTTGGGAATAACGACTAACCTCTCTAAGCACTTTAATACACTACATTATACATTTAAAATCACTCTCCAACAACTAAACTAAACTTATTCATTCATCCTTATCTTTTTTTTTTGCCCCATCTCTTTTAAGCATTTTTCACAAATACTTGGTGGACACCTAGTTTACTACCACAAGAATAATTTTTTTCTCTTTTTTCACAATCATGGGAATATTCTAGCATAAATTATATTACACCCATCCACCACACATCAATTATTAACACCAATAACTATTACCTTGGGGCATCAATTTCACCTTTTTATTCTTTAATTTCTTAAACTCCTTTTTCAATTTTTTTTCATTAAAGAACTTAGGAGCTTTTTGGATCAAATTATGGTCTATCAAAGAAGGAGATTAGGCTACATATGAAGCTACCAAAGAAAAGGCTAAAGGATCACTGGGGGTTAATTAGGATAATACACAATGGGTAGGATAATTAGAAGGTACAAAATAAGGCTATCAAAAAATACCTAAATCATCTCCTAAACCCATACTCTTTATTTCGCTTTACACACAAAGCGGGCAAGTTCTAGACATCTCATGCAATAAGTAATATACAAATACCTCACATCATACATGGCACATTCTCAACACAATAGGATCTTCATAGACTCCCAACAAAAGAATAGCATGAATTCAAAATTAAGCCAACAAGTACACGAGTCATACACATGAGCCTAAGAGTCTCAAAAATAGCAATTTGCTCAATCAATATACTTTTACAAACAAACCCACTTGTATCATGTAATTATAAAAAGCACCAAAAGGAATATCTCACACAAAAATTTGTAAATTGAGCCAAAAATTTGGGAATTTCCCTACCCCACACTTAAAAATCTACTTTGTCCCCAAAGTGAATTTTAAAGGTAAGAGATAGAAATACTCCCTGAGGCCTCTAGGCATAGCTAGTTGTATCTTTTCGCATAAAGAAGGTCTATGGGACTCCACACTCAGTCTTTGCTATGCTTCTTAGATCAACTTTATGGTACTTAAACTTCCCATTAACCTGTGACTCAACCAAAAACAAAAACTACATGAAATAAAAACTAAAAAACTTACAAGAAAACATACATAATTAACTTGAGTTGCCTACCAAGTAGAGGATGATTTAGTGTTGTGACACGACCCAACTCAACTCAACCATATTCCTTCATATTTTTCCTTAAACTTGGAGGCCATCTTCTTATCCTTTTTACCCCTTTTGGGTGTCAATTTTCAAGAGTAGTAGGTTTCTCAACTTTAGCCTTTTTAGTATCATCAACTTCCACCATTTCAGACTTAGAAGATAGAGCCTTAGGCTGTTCAATCAGGTAGTTCAAAGAGTTATTTTGTGGACTAGCCACCCCATACTTTTCCCCTTCAATAACATCTATCACATACAAGTCTTTGTATTGAGAATTTTAAATGGGTGATTTTTAAACATCAAATACCACCTCTTTATCATCTACCCTCATTTTGAGCGTGCCCTTCTCTAACATCAATTAAGGCCCCATCGGTTTCTAAGAATGGAATTCCCAAGATAATTGGTAGTTGTTTGTCTACCATAAAATCAAGAATGAAAAAATCAAAAAGAATCACAAATTTACCAACCTTTATGAGGATGTCCTCAATTATTCTTTCCAGATGTATTATGGATCCGTCTGCGAGCTGCATAACCACAAGTTTAAATCTTTGCTCTTCCAAGCCAATGTTTTGAATAATGATAGGGGCATCAAATTAATGCTCTCCCCTAATTCACTCATTGCATGGACCTCTTTACTCCTAATTTAAATAGGGATAGCAAACTTTCCCTTCTCTTTTAATTTCATGGGGATTTTCTCTGTCATTACCGCACTACTCTTCAGTGAGTGTTATTACTCCCATATCTTGCAATTTCATCTTCTTTTCCACCATATCCCTCAAGTACTTTGTGTACTTAGGAATACTATGAAAAATATCTATAAAAGGTAAGTTAATAAGAAACTCTTAGAATATATCAATGAACTCTTTGAATAGAGCATCCTTCTTGGCTTTTATGTGCTTTTGAGGGAAGGGTAATGACAGTGTTTTCTTTACTTTTGGTTCAACAATTTTTGATTTCAAGTACTCAGACTTCCTTAAATTATCAACAATTATTTTAGGAACCTTTTGGGTTACCACCTCAGCGTCTACCTCATTTGTTTCCTTTGGAGGTTCTTCTTGAAGATGTTTACCACTTCTTTAGGTAATTTCCATAATATTCTTTGGATTTTTTGTATCTACTAGAAACCCACCTTATGGTCTTGTATTTAGAAGCTGTGATAATTGGCCCACTTAGAACTCTAAACTTCTTATGGCTGCTTGCTGATTTTGTAATTCTGCCTTTTGACATTTTAGATCCGCAAACAATTGTGCTTGACCATCTAAGAGTTATTTCATCATCTCTTACATGTTTCTCATTAACTAGTTTGATTAGGCCTGCGAATGTGGGGCGTTCCATGACTAATTTGGTCGATGAGTTTGCCACTTCATATTGTAGGAATTACCATAATTTGGCCTTTGAGCATTACCAACATAGATCATAGATTCTAGATTTGAAGCATATATGGCCTCTGCATGACCACTATTTTTGCATACCTCACACCAACCTGTAGCTTGTTGGATGACATTGACTATGGCTGTAGGTTGTGTTACTCCTAAATTTATGTTGTTGAATGATATGTTGATCAAATTTTGTAGTGTAAAAACCTATCCTGATAAGGCTGTGAATCGGTCTACCCCCAAAACACCCATAATTCTTTTTATGGTACTTATAGAATCTGAATGCCAATCTGGATTTCCTTATGCTATGCGGTTCATCAATGTGTACAGCTCATCATAAGTCAGTTCCAGCATTTGACCACTTGAAGCTGAATCTAGTAAAATCTTTGTATTATGATCAAGAGCTTCTATAAAATTATGAACGAGTACCTCATTGGACTGTTGATGGTGTGGACACTCCTAAAGAAAATCCTTAAAATATTCCCAATGATAGAGGTTTTCATCAGGCTTCTATTTGAAGATCACTATCTCACTGCGAAGTTTCGTAGTCTTGCCTGATGGAAAAAATTTGATGAGGAACTTTCTGGCTAAATTATCCTATGAAGTAATTGAATTGGCCGTCTCCGCATTCAACCACCTTTTAGCTTCCCCTAAAAGTGAGTGGGGAAACAATGTCAGCCTCATATAATCAGGAGTTACCCCATTCGGAGTGAATGTATCAGTAAGCTCAATAAATTTCTATAAGTGGACTTGTGGATCCTTGTGTGAAGGCCCTGCAAACTGTCCATTGCTAATAAGAAACTACACCATATTGTGTTTCAACTGGAAATTCCCCTCAGCTGTCGATCTTTGAATTGGGGAAGTCAAGTTTGTTGGAAGTGGGACTACCACTTTCTCCTGTGTTAATGGTAAAGTTGCTTAGGTTTCGGGCTTAGTTCTACCAACTCTCGATTCCCTTGCCAGCTTATAAACTTAGAGACCTGTCTCCTGCAAACACAAAAACAAGACCAAGTATAAAAACACCATATAAATCTAAATATCAAACTAAAATAAACAATTTCAAAAATATAAGTCCCTGGAAATGGCACCAAAAACTTGACAGTGCCCAAAGGCATACACAAGTGTACGCGGTCTACAAAGTAATATAGTGGCTTTCAAAAAAGCTAAGTTATAAATCCCATAGAGGCTAGATTTGGCAAAAATTAGATTTTAATTCACAATTTAGATTCACTTGATGCGAGAGTAACCAAAAGAGAGTATTGAGTTTGTAAATTCCAAGTAAAGTAAATAATGCATTAGGTAAAGATCGTGTAACAATCAATAGGAGAAAACCTAGGGTTGAAGCACTTTGAATAATCATATTATTATATTGGATTTCATTCATTTACTTTCCTATCTTGGTTGTAGATTCATAGAGTTAATTGCATGATTATGGTTTCCTAACCTCTAATCTATTACCTAAGTTGAACTTTTCACCTACATTGTTGAGCGGGGATGTAATAATTAACTTAAGTTATTAAAAAAATATCATCTTACATATGAATTAAGTAAGGTATATAAGTACATCCCTGTCCTAGATACTAATTCAAGTTTCATATTTTATAAAGAATCAAGAACCATACTCTTCTTATTCCCATATTCTATCACCTTATTCCATCTCCCGAGTTCACAAGGTTGACAATGGATGTATTCTAAGGTTTGATAATCCATAAAATAGTTAAAAAGAGAATAAAAAATCAACCAATATTGATAAGCAAAGAAAACAAACTTAATCCATAGCAATAATAATCATGTTCTAGGCTTCAACCCCGGAAAGGGGGTGTTTAGCCATGCATATTCATAATCGTAATCACAAAATAGTAATTAATGACAAAATAAACTAAATAAAAATAATAAAAACCTAAAGAATAAGTTGTAGAAGCCCTTTGCTCTCCAAAATATGCTAAAAGATGTGTAAAAATATGATAAAACATATATTTATAGTATAGGAGCAAACTCTCTTTGTGTTGAACAAGAAAACCTTCAGTTAATGAGCCTCGAACAATGTGGGGTGGTACCCTGGGTAGATCCCCGCTCTAGGTGAGACTTCTTCTACAAATTTCCTTACCTCTATGGAATTTGTTGTTCAATATTTTTTAAGACAAAGAAGCATCAAAATGAGCCTGCATTGTGGGATAATCGGCTTTAGGACCACCACACGATAGATGGTTAATATTTTAGGCCTATTTTTAATCTATTGACATTTTGAACTCATACATTGTCCACTCCTATAGTCTCCACAAGCCAAAGATATTCCAGGGGTCGAAAAGTGCATCAATCTTCATATTACGCCTTCATTGTACCATTCTGAGCCTTTTTGAGCTGTTACCACTTGATTCGAAGCTTTTATATCTTTAATATATCATCATAATCCATTAAAAAATCATACTATATCATTAAAAATAACAATTTAGAGCTCAAAACAACACAACATCCAACACGACGAACTAGAAATACGAGCTAAGCATAGACTAATTTCACTTTGATCTTTTAACTCATTGTTTTGGATCTTGGCTTGATCCAACTAACCCTTGAGCATTAAAAAAAAAAATTTCACATATAATTACACATAAAACTATTTGGAACACTTTAAACACAATAGAATCCACCAAAATCAACTAGACAAACACCTAGCTCAAGCTAGTAACACTAGTTTTCTGGGTTGAACTCTAAATGAATCTTTTAGGTACAAACTCATTTAAAACTCACTTTAAACATCTTAAAAACATGATAAAACTTTGATACACATTTATCTCAGTATCCACCCATATATCACATAAATCATCGTCAAAACAAGGCTAAAAAGGCTAGAATAATAACACTAGAATGCATAAATACACCCAACATCATGGATATCAATCATCTTCATCATGTTCCTTGTAGGTTTTGTGGTACTTTGAATTTAGGTTTGTATGATGAAGGGAGGGATAGGTTCTTCAAATGTGGTCAGCCAGGGCCATATGCTTAGAAACTGTCCAATTGGTAAGGTTTCTTTAGGAGCAAATAGGGTTGTCATTTCCTCTTTATTGGCTCTTACACTAAAGGGTTATACTTCTACAAATTTCTCTGCTTCTATTTCTGATACTGGTTAGAACTTTATATATGCACTCACTACCCGACAAGAGTTTGAGGCATCGCCTGATGTCGTGACTGGTATGCTACAACTCTTTTATTATGTCATGTATTATTTACTTGATTCGAGGTCCACTTTCTCATATTTGACCTAATGTGTGGTTGTGTATTTTGGTGTTTGTCCTGAGGTTATATTGGACTCTTTTTCTATTTCTACCTCGATAGGAGACTCTATTATTGCTAAGAGTGTCTATGTGGGGTTTGTGGTATTTGTTGGTAGTAAGGACACTTTGATGGATTTGTATAAATTATATATTGATATGATCCAAAAGGGTAACATAATTTTAATGCCTTTATTTGAGGCCAACACACGATGAATCAAGTCATGGTCACATTGAAGGCGTGAGAATATACAAGGGGAAACCATTTTAGACACTTAAGAGAGCCATTCCGTGTGTGGAAGATTTGTTGGAGGCTTACCTTGATGACTACCCTAGGGATTCAAAGGATTGAACAAGTCAAAGTGTGATGAGGAGTCTCAACAGTATAAGCTGCCGCTTCATTAAAGTCCAAACACCCAATGGTAACCCTTCATTAAGGGTATTTTAGGGATTGCATATATTGGAGAGATATTCCATGGCCTCCACTTGTCATTAAAAGTATCTTGGTCATTTTTTGATGTAATAAGTTAGACTATAAATAGGTTCTTGTTAGGCTTATTTTAGTTAGTTTTTGGATGATGAATATGTGAAGACTTTGAAAGTTTCATCTCTCTTTGATAGAGTTCTTAGTGTAGGGCTTGCAAAAGCCAAGTTTAGTGTAGGGCTTGGAAAAGTTGATATTGAACATTTCTTTAGAAATGGTGGTCTAAGCGTAGTTGATTCCGTTAGTGGTCACCATAAGAAGATTAGTGTTTGAATTATGAGTCAAGGGTCTTTATGTTTGGTACACATTTGGGTTCTTAGTTCTTCATAAGTTCTTATGTCATCTTAGCTATCCTTTTACTTTCTTGCTATATTTATGGTTTGTTTCTTATTAGTGTATTCTTGATTTGTGGTGTTTTGTATGTTTCTTCCCGTGTTGTTGTTCATTGTTTTTGTATATTACTCTCAATTTTGCCTTGTGTTCTTGTCTGGTTTTCGTGTTCATAGATCTCTCGTTATCAAATATGGTAGATTTTGATGTTATTCTACGTATGGATTAGTTACATTTATGCTATGCATCCTTAGACTGTCAGACCCGTAAGGTTGTCTTTAAGTTCCCTAGTAAGCCGATTATTAAATGAGTGGGTATTTCCCTAGCTCCTAAAGGTAGGTTTATATCATATCTTAGAGCTTGGAGATTTATCTCCAAGGGGTGTCTCTATCATTTAGTCTGGGTTAAATATTCTAACTCGAAAGTTCCTTCCTTGAATTTGATCCTGGTGGAGAATGAATTTCCTGAGGTCTTTCCTGATGACCTCCCCGGTGTTCTTTTTGATAGGGAGATTGAGTTTGGAATTGACTTGGTTTCAGACACTCGTCCAATTTCTATTCCCCCTTGTAGAATGGCTCTGGATGAATGAAAGAGCTTAAGGAGCAACTTAAGGATCTTTTGGATAAGGTTTTCATCTATTCTAGTGTGTCCCCATAGGGTGCACCGGTGTTATTCGTGCATCAGAAGGATAGTTCCCTTTGTATGTGTATTGACTATCATCATTTGAATGAAGTGATGGTCAAGAACAAGTATCCTTATCCAAGTATAAATGACTTGTTTGATCAGCTACAAGGTGCTAAGTTCTTATCCAAAATAGATCTTCTATCTGGGTATCATCAGCTTAATATTAGGGAGGTAGATATCCCTAAAACTACCTTCTGTACTCCGTATTGGCACTTTGAGTTTCTGGTTATCTCTTTTAGGTTGACCTATACCTGTAGTATAAGTTTACTCAGAACGAGCTTAACCTCAGGCAGAGAAGATAGCTTGAGATTCTCAAGGACTATGACTTAAGTCTTCACTACCACCCAATTAAAGCTAACGTGGTTATTCATGCTCCTAGCAGGTTATCCATGAAGATTTTAGCTATTGTGAAAAAAATGAAGTGAGAGTTGGTGAAGGATTTTCACCACCTGGATAACCTTAGAGTTTGTATCTTAGACTCTGAGGATAATGGTGTGATAGTACAAGAAGTGGTGTGGTCGTCTCTTGGTAAAGAGACCAAGGAGAAACATATTTTATATCCTGTCTTGATTAAAATCAAGGGTGATGTTAGTGGTCAAAAGGTGATGGTATTAGAGGCTAGTAGTGATGGTACCTTGCGGTACCAATGGAGGTTATGTGTTCTTGACATTGATGGTTTAAGAGAAAGGATATTTGTTGAGGCGCATGAACCATGCTATGTTGTTCATTCCAATTTGACTAAAATATACCATGACCACAAGAAAGTGTATTGGTAGAATTGTATGAAGAGGGAAGTGGCTAACTTTATAGCCAAGTGTATGGTACTTCAACAAGTTGAAGTTGATCACATGAGGCCCAAAGGGTTGTATCAAGAAATTAATTTATCTGAATGAAAGTGGGAAGTGATCAACATAGATTTCATTATTGGTTTTCCTCGATCGCGGAATTAATTTAATCCATTTGGTTCATTATGGATATGAGGACAAAGTCAGTTCACTTTTTTCCAGTGACAACTAATTTTTTGAATGAGAATTATGTGAGGTTATACCTCCAAGTGATTATGAAGCTCCATGGGATACCTATTTTGATCATCTCTGATCGTGGTACATAGTGTTCATGTAACTTTTTGCGGTCATTTCAAAAAGGTTTGGGGACTAAGGTTAGTCTAAGTATAACTTTTTACCCACAAACAGATAGGCAAGTAGAGAGGACTATTCAGACATTGGAGGATATGCTTTGTGCATGTGTGATTGACTATGGTGGAAGCTGGGTTGAGCATCTATCTCAATAGAGTTTGCTTAAAATAATAGTTACCGTTCTAGCATAGGAATAACCCTTTTGAGGAATTGTATGGTAGGAGGTGCATATCTCCGATTGGGTGGTTCGAGCTTGGTGAGGTAGATATGTTTGGTCTGAATTTGGTTTATTAGTCTATGGAAAAGGTGAAGGTGATTTTGGATAGGCTTAAAGCTTCCCAAAGTAGCCAAAAGTCCTATTCGGATGTAAGACATAGGGACTTGGAGTTTGAGGTTGAGTATAGGGTGTTCCTAAAGGTTTCTCCCATGAAGGGAGTGATTCAATTTTTGAAGAATAGGAAGCTCAATCCTCGATATGTTGTTCCTTATATGATTTTGAGAAGGTTTGGTAATGTTGGGTATGAATTGGAGTTGCCTTCTAGTTTGAGCTTCATTCATCCAGTATTTCATGTATCGATTATGAAGAAGCTCATAGGTGATCTATCATCGGTTGTTCCCTTGAAAGGTTTGGGTATCTCAGATTTTCTGTCTTATGAGGAGATCCTTATTGAGATCTTGGATCTTTAGGTTTGTCGGTTATTGACCCAAGATATAGCCTCGATAAAGGTTCTATGGAGGAACCATAAGGTGAAAGAGGCTACTTGGGAAGCGTAAGAGGACATGAATTCCAAGTATCCACATTTGTTTTCTAATCCATATATTTCTGCTTAAGGTATGTGTTCTTCATAACATCCTTGTTTTCTAGTTTTGATTAAAAGGAAGGTTGATTTCTTTGTATTTTTTTCTAACTTGGTTAAAGGTTAGTTTGATGTGTAATAATGTATTAATTCGTGCTTATTCTTTCCTTTACCTGTTATTCAAGGATGAATGATCCTATTAGGGGAGAATTGAAACACCCAAGGATTTGGTCCTTAGAAATTTCCTTAGTTTTTAGCTCAATTGACATCATATAGCTAGAGGGTACTATTCATATATTAGGGTAATGTTTAAGGTCCCTCTCTCATATGTTAATCAATGTGGGTTTGATGGTTACTATCCAAGGTACGAATGGATCATACTAGTCGTATGTTGGGGTATAAGAAGTATGATGTTAAGTCGTATAAAGCCCTAAGTCTGGCCTAGGGGATTCTATTGGCTAAGGTATAGGTTAAGGGTGCTTGTCATATACTGGGGTACGATTAGGGATTGGTGGTTGTATGTTGGACTGTGTTAGGGGTCCAAGGGATGACTAGGGTATGAGTGGTAGGTACCACTCATATGATAAGGTATGAATTAGATGGTGGAGTCGTGGCCTTCTCCGAAAATTTTTTATAGTTTAAGTTGGGGGTATTATGGACATTTCCCCTTATAACTCCTTTGGACCCCACAACTTAAAACACCATTTGAGGCTTCATTAACCTACTTACAATCAATCAAACACTCTTAAATGCTCTTAAAATCTCTTAAGGGTCTTGGGTTAAGGAAGGCTAGGGTTTCTTCAATACAACCAATTGGGGCTTGTAAGGGTGGTTTGCCTTTATCTTATTCACTATCTAAGGCATATTACTGCTCCCTCATTTCTAGTTCCAATTAAAAGTATGTTTTATGAATAGTTTTTTTGGTATAAATTGTGATAATGTTTGGGTTTTGAGTTATACTTTGGAGTTTTTAGTTATAATGGTTGGTTATGGTTTCCCCATGTCGTTTACTTGTGATTTTCATATTATAATAGTGGTTTGAACATGTGGTTGCATAGGATTTGCTGATTTGTACTTGGTTTTGAATTTGGAAACTATATGCCCCCAATGTGTTTGTTGAAATGCCTATGAGAATGCTTTTGTCACATAATTGGACTTTTAATGAAACTATTGCAAGGTATAACTTGGTAATGGAACTTAAACAGGTTTTGATGGTTTTAAATGGATAAATGGTGAGGTCTTGGTGGTCATGGTTTGGAGTAATCCAAAGCCTTTTAGGGTACAAGGGAAGCCCCCAAGCAATAGATAATAATGAACTACTTGTGGGGTACATGGGAATCCCCCAAGCAAACTTAATAGTGTAGTCTATGGGTACATGGGAATTACTTATTCCGTAAAAGGTTAGATAAGTACATTGCTTGAAAGCTATAGTGGTATGAAGATACCACTTCTTATACCCCCGGTCAAGTATAAATTGAATTAGTGGTTTTTTTATAACCAAATTGTTTTAATTGGGCAATAATGGCAAGCAATGACAGCTGATCGTGAAGGTGTGAGTTCAATTGACTGACTCTAAAACTCATGTTTTCCGGCATGAGGAATGGTCGTGACAACCATAGACAAAAGTTACAAGATACACAGGAATCCCCTAAGTTACATTTGTATATATGTATCATGGAGGGCGAAGGGTACACGAGAATACCTTACTCCTATGGTATCTCTTATTCGTGTGGCTATACGCATTAAGGACCATTTAGGGGTAACAATGGAACCACATATCCCATGGGTGGTCTAGGATAGTTAAGCTACACTTACCAAGGTTAATGGTTTTAAAGGCATGCTAAACCCAGTTCTCTTTCTCGACATAGATTTTATATATATATATATGTATGGTTGTAAATGCATATGGTTGTTTACTTGATTTCAAAGGTAAGAATTATTTTATCCTTATCCTGAGTGCATGCTAACGTTCACCTGCAAATCCATTTTAAAGATATATCTCTATTCAATGTAGGAACCTGCCATTCTACTCCTTCTTCTCAGTGATCAAATTTGGGATAAGCTCGTGTTGGATTTAAGTGGTGAGCTTCCATACTCCGGAAGGCTCCATTTCATGTCATGGATTTGTTTTCACACTTTGGTTATTTTTACAGACTTTGGTGTTTGCTATGGTCGGGGGCATGTCCTGGCTGGATATTATTTTACTTTTGGTTTGAGGCTTTATGGTACTACTATGGGTTAGTATAGGAGGTGTTGGTATTGGTGTCAACCTTGGAATTAGTATTGGTATTGGGGCTGGCACTGATTAACTAAATTCGATTTATGATTATTCGATTTTGTTTTGGATTATATATGTATATATACATTTGAAATTATTTGATAAGGGATATAGGGCGATTATGGTGGGATATTAGGGGTGGTCTTCAGTCAAGGATAGGCTTGAGGTACCCAATATGACTAGGCCCCGGTTGGGTCGTGTGACGAAATGACAAAGACATCCCTTTGAAATCAATTTTTAGGCTCTAAGATAAGATATGAACCTCCCTTTAGGCTCTAGGGAACTTCCCTCCCATTCAACAATTTGCTCATTAGGGAATTTAAACATGACCTTACGGGTTCGATAGTCTAGTGAAGCATAGCACGAGTGCAGCTACTCCATACCAGAAATAACATCAAATTTAACCATGTCTAACTCTATCGATTCCACTAGAGTTTCTCAATTACTAATATATACCACAAAACAACAATATACCATTCTAGCAATCACAGTGTCACCCACCAGTGTAGAAATAGAAAAAGGGTGTGATATACACTCAGGACCAAAACCAAAATACATAGCAACAAATAGGATTACCTAAGAGAGAGTGCATCTCGAATCAAGTAAACCATACACATCAAGAGAGCGTAGTTTCAACATACCAGTAATAACATTCGGAAATGCCTCAGACTCTTGGCGAGTAGTGAGGGCATAAACACAGTTTTGACTTATGCTGTAGCCAGAATTTGAACCCTTTGGTGTAGGAGATAATGAAAAGGCAACAAGAACCTTGTTTTCCCTAGAATAAACCCTAGAAGGACAATCCCATAGCATATGTCCAATATGACCACACATAAAACATCGGTACCTCCATTTCTCGCACTGTCCACGGTAGTACTGACCATAAAAATTGTAGGATGGTGTTGACTGGGCCACACTATCTTGAGATTAGGAACCTTATGCCCTAGAAGCACCACCACCCTAAAATTTTAGGGAAGGTAAGGATCACTAGCCATCACGTAGGAGTTAGGACTCCCTCAGCTCTTCTTCTTAGACCACTTTTCACTCTGTTGCTGGCCTCCACCCTATTCCGAAAATTGGAATTTCTTACTCTATCTTTCACTTATCTCAGTTTTCTCTCTTTTATATACCATGAACTATTTCATATAAACCACAAGCCAAGAGATATCCATATCCTTGATTAACAGAGCAGACTTACTTTCTAGGATCAAGTCTCAGGACAATCTAAAAGCAAACTTTCTCATTCGGGCCCTCATGCTAGATACCAACTCAGTGGAATACCTAGACAACTGATGATATTTTAAGGTATACTCCTTGACTGTCATTCTTCCTATTCAACTTAACAAATTCTTCAGCCTTCATCTCACTCAACTCTACAGGAATAAAGCAGTCCAAAAACACACTAGAGAAATTATCCCACAAGGTAAAACCAACATCTTTGCCTATTAATTTTCCCACACTTCGTACCATTGGTACGCCACATCCTTGCATTTATAGGAAGCAAAATCCACACCTTCAATCTCCAAAGCATGCATAACCTGGAAGATCTTCTCCATCTCATTAATGAAACTTTAAGGATTCTCCTCAACCTTAGTACCTGTAAACATAGAGGATGTAGTCACATAAATTGGCAACCTCTAGTGTCCTCAGATGAGCCCATAACAGCACTAGCAGAATCCAACTGTTGTGATTAAGATGTCACCAATTAGGTCAATAGTTAATGGAGCGATGGAACACAACATTAGTAATATCCCCTTAAGGAGACTGAGTATGAATGTCTCCCTCAATTATAGAATAAGTGGGGACAGGTGGGACTCAATGAGGATAACCTGATGCAGTGACCCTTGACTGGGTCTAGACCCCCAAGATGGACGAGATCCACTCACAATGTCCTTAGAAAGGACCAAAAAAGTTACATGGATATCAAATATTCTTGGAGGCATGATCTGAAAGATGAACAAACGAAAATCATTGCGATCCAAGACCTTAGTCTCAACTACCCGAAATGGAGACCACAAGAAAAGGAAACATTCCTAAATGTCTCATAGCCTTTCCTTTATAAGTGTGGCTACAAACCAATAAAATAAAATCTACTTGGCAGGGCTTTGTGGACACCTAATCGACTATGAACCTAGGCTCTTGTAACGCCCCAAATCTAGTACCCAGAATGCCACACGGTGCTCATGACCCTGAAGGACCACAACTAACCCATGATTGATATCTGTAATTGAGCACTGCATAATATACTGTATAAATATTGAATAAAAGGCTGAAAGTCCATAAGGTTCAAATATCTGATTAAACATAACATCTAGAGATACGATATATCAATACCAAAATGACTGAAATAACTATTTGAACATGCTATAGCCTGGAAGCCTCTAATTTATCTAAAAACTTTGGAGTTAATGGGAAATGTCCCCTACAACACTGAACTACTGAAATAATAAAGTAATAAAATAATTATGCTATCCTCGAATGATGAGGACTCACTACTAGTCTAATAACTGAACGTCTGATCTACTGAGGATGCTCTGGAGGTCGTGCTTCTGAACCTATGGTATAAAAAACCATAGCACAAAAGGAAAGTATGCGTCAGTACGTGAGAATGTACTGGTACGCAAGTGAGGAAATCTGAATGCAAAGGTTCATATGCATTAACAATACTGACTGACTAAGTAACATGAATGTGGGAATACCTACATGAATACATAGCTGTAAATAAGATTGTAACAGCACTGATTACTGAGTCTGAATATTGATAACATGGACTTTGATAACTGCTATAACTGATACTAAGCGACTATGTCTAACAGTCTAGGTTCTGATGGAACTAACTGAGTTTTGTACTGAGCTGAGTGACTGTATCTGACAGTCCTAAATTTTATAGAACTATTTGAGTTCTATTATTGAGATTGAAACTATGGGAAGTAGTTATCTAACTGAAATGCCCTAAATGATATAATTTAATTTAGCTGTGGTCTAATTTGTAACCCCAATTGGAAGGGTATCAATACCATGCCACTAGTAAGGACAAGCTGTGAGTAATTCCTCATCTAACAGGTACTCTAAAGAGAACAGTGGGACCCTCATCTAATAGGTTAAGTCACCTCATCAACCCTCATATAATAGATTAAGTCACCTTATCAACCCTCATCTAACAGGTTAGATTTCTTAACCTACGTTGGCTATGTAGTTCTAGAGCGCAAGGATTGATTTTAAGAATCACTCCCTCTACTCACATGTGAGTATCCATCCTTAGACTCACTCGGTGATGAATCCTACTCCCATATGATTAGACACCGAATTAATTATACTAAACTGACTGGACTGAGTTCACTGAGTTCTATTGACAGAGGGAATATTATGAAGATCTGATAACTAACTGGGATTACTGAGATTATTGAGTTTTCTTGAGTCATGAGACTGACTGAATTCTACTGAACATGGATTGTCTGAGAGTATCTTGAAAACTTATACTGGCTCTAGGCATACAGCTAAATTATTAGGTACAAGTACCCCCAAGACTTGATAGCATGAAACTAACAAGGAATGACACTCCCTGGACTCACGACCATAATCAACAATCCATAATACAATCATTGTGGAATTTCATGAGGCACTTAATTATCATGGTTTGGTACATGAATAGGAATGAATATAAATATGCCATAATTTCATAGGGGTAATCTCCTTTGCAATCCATCAAACAATTTCATAGGGTTCATTAATTTGGTCATAATTGAGTTCTAAAGCATGATTCTTATTCTCTTGGGCATTTTATCAAACACATTGCATGTACAACCTTAGGCTTAGGCATATACACTAGTTCATACATCATGGTTACTTTAATCAACTCAATTTAAAAGTTTCCAAACCTACATACTAGTATAATTTCACGAAAAGTACATAAAGAATCCAAACTGGGATTCATTCAACCACATCAACATAATTAAAATTAACTCACTACATGGAAATCACAATTTATGAGTTTAAAATGGGATTCTTGAGCTTCATGGGTGAAAAAACCCATGAATCAACACTTTATATACCTGGGTGGATGATTTCTTGATGATTGGTAGAGGAAAGCTTGAATTCTTGCCTTGGGATTAGACACCAAGGGTTTTTTGTTCTTGGGAATTGATCTGTGAGAAAAACCCTAATTTGGTATTATGGATGAATAATGAAGTTATGATCTCTGGTATGGTATAATTAGGGCTCAAAATAGGTGGAAAAAGACCCAAATACCCTTTTAAAAATAGCTTAAAATTGTTGATCGGAAGTTTAAGGGTTTGGGCGACGGTCCATTGCTGGCTCGACGGTCCATCGGTCCTGACCATTGCACTTTGCTAGAAGATGGGTTCACTACCTTAGTCGCAACGGCTTGGGCAATGGTTCGTTGCTAGTTCGACGGTCAGCCAGCCTGACCGTCGTTTCTGGGTAGTTCCGATAGTTTTCTGTAAAACATCCATAACTCTTTACTCTGATACAGGATTTGGATAAAATTGGTATTATTGTAAACCTAATTCAATTTCCTACATGAGAAAAAGTCAAAATTGGAGAAATTCTATCTAATTTAAACATTAATTATTTAGGAAGTCATTACTAACTATTTTGGATACTAGATTTAACTTAAAGAAAGTTCAGGGTATTACAGCTCTTAAGCACCTTGTTCATAACTCAAACCAAGGCCTGTTCGTGACAGGTGTCTCAAGCCCTACATGGACTGGAGATAACCCCCTTCATCTAATCAAACCAACACAATATCCTCAAATATTGGATGAATTCTAAACATATAGTAAGATAACATATAATAAATCTAATAACACTTTATTAAGTATCTATACCGTCCATCGGTAATCAGGCAATCGTCTATTATCGAAACAATCAAACAAACCACCTAGTCCACAATAATCCAACAAAGCCTCTACAACATTAAAGGTCACAAAAATGTTGAGACATGCCCTCGAGAATAGTCAAAACCAATATCCAAAAGATATTTAAAATATAAAAAGGAAACCACAACATAAAATGGGCTCTTTCGAAGGATGAAAGCTCACCACTTCAATTTGACTCGCTAGTTGATCCTGAATCCAAGTTACTCAGTAGGAGATATGGCAGTATTTCTAGTTCCTGCATCACGTGGGAACACAACATCTAAAAATGATTAGTAGTTAGAGCGGTAGCATGTAACTTAGGGATGAAGGAACAAAATAATGCCATGGTAATAGTTCAAAACCAATACAACATTTAATGCATAATACCACATAAAATCCATATACATATATAATATCACATACTGGGGTAGGGAGTAAGGCTTAGTATAAACTTCAAAAACCTAAACCTAGGTTGTGTAGCATAACCATCATAAAACAAGGCTCTCACGAGCTATATGGTCCCAACTCCCCTTATCTAGAAGGGCCCTAGTGCGTGTAGCTGTATAAACCAGAGAATATCTATATTAGTATATACCTTTATGGGGGACTCAAACCTCCTAACATAGTAAAGGTGACTTAAGCACCAATTTATACAATATGGGGGACTCGAACCTCCCATTCATATGTTCAATATGACGGACTCAAATATTTTGGTCATTTAGACACCAGTACCATCTAGCATGGTTTCCAGTATTAGACCTTTGGACCTCTGTTTTCATGGTTTGGCTACACATAAATCTCTTACACCTAATTCAAAACATTTAACATGCATCAATATTTATTAAATAGGGTTTACATAGAGGCAACCCATTGGTATCATCATACCAACTCCACTTACAAGCGTATATTATGCCATAATAATTATTTCATCATTTGGGACTCGAGCACATTGTCCAAATAAGGACATCAAGTTAATATAACATTTGGGACTCAAATCCCATTAGACAACCAAATCCCAAGGTTTCAACATTTATTTTATGGCCACCAAGGCCTTTATAAATTCATTAATCAATTAGTTTAATTCCTATGCCAATGCCTTAGTTCAAAAACATAATTTGTACTTATGACAACATCATTCTTATTGACAATTTCATGAACATGTTGAGGGAATGCCATTATCAAAGCCAAAATTCTTAAATTTAGGGTTTTACCATGACCCCATAATTACATCACCATTACCATGCACCCACATGTGTAAAATCATAGTTAAACCATGCATAATCATAATTTAAAACACGAAAAAACAATATTCCAGGATATACATCCAAACACCTCAACCTTAGTTTCAAAGACATCATTAATGACTCATGAGAATTACTTAAATCATATGATTTTAGTGAGATAAGAATGAAGAAAAAGTCACATGTCTGAATTAGAAAGATTCACAGAGGGAAATTGATCCTTAAGCCCTTAGATTACCAATTTGTAGAAACCATAGTTTGTCATGCTTAAGAGGATTTAGAGCGGATAAAGAGAATATTTAATCTTGTTAAGTGTGGAATGAATGCCCCAAAAGCGTTTTATGGATGTGGAGTTTTAAGGGTTTTATGTGGGAAATGTCCAAAGTACACTCACCTTAAAATCTGTAAAAAGCCGTACTTGGTTATGAGTCGACCCCTTGACTTGCCACCATATCATAGAACTCGTAGCCATGGGTTATATACTAAACAGTAAGTTAGGCACCCATACTCTGTCCACCTTACGACTCCATGATCCTACTTGTAACCTGACCCTATGACTTGTAGGGTCTACTCATAACCAATATAATACACAAAGGGGTTAAACACTAGAAAACATACGAATCAACCCTACCACTCATAACATGGTCTTACAACTCATAGTGAGCCACTCATACTTAGAGAAAAACTTAGCCAATTACACAATAGGTTGGTTTACGACTAGGGTCCCTAGACTAGTAACCATACCATATGGATAGTATGATAAGTCGTCAGTAAGCTCAAAACTTAAGGAATTATCAAGGACCAAAATCCAGGGCGTTTCATACACATAATAGTAAAGGAAAAGAATTTGGATAGAACCCCAACTATAATGCATAATAAACAAAAATATATGTATATATAGATCATAAATCACATAAAGTAGAAGCTGGCTTATGGAATATTGATGATGTATCTATGATCACAACATCTTAAGCTCAGTCTCAAGCCTACTAGGAACAACATAAAAATGGCTTTATCCACTACCGAACTGGATGCCTAACTAACCACCTATTCTACATGCTTGAGGAGAATATTTGGAACCATGGGGACTAATATAAGGTAGAGGTGGCACTAATTTAATCGATGAAGCACTCTAAGTTGCAGGCTTTTTCATCCCATAGTGGGCACTCTTTTTGAAAAAATGAGCATCAAAAAAATACTCAAATTAAGTCCTAGGCATCTCTATTGTATCAAAATGGTTAGGCTAACCTAGAATGACAACCTTAGCCTAATGACCATAATAGAATACCCCTCTATGGTTGACTACTACTCTGACCACCAAAAATACTATAACTTGGCTAACCTTTATCTAAAATTTACAATGCTTCCTGAACATGCCTATTAGGCTGACCCTAGAGTTGATATGACTAATAATGGTAGCACCTATCCTGAAATCCTCATCCTGATGAATTGTGAACAATGGTGGCACCTACAATAACTTCCCTAATAATAAGGTCTATTATACCTGCTCCTTAGGGCCTCACAATTTATTTACTTGATAGTATAAACATGATCAGTAATATCAGTAAAAGACTTCAGCAAAGTCACCAAACTTTGAAAAGCCATAAAGAGTGGTAGTCTCAACCCTTTAACAAAACACTAAATCCTATCGTACTTTGTAGGTAGGATCATGGTGTCATGCCTGGATCATAAAATCTTTTCTTATACTTGACCGATGTCATATAACCCTTGTTCAATGCAAAAAATTCATCCCTTGGGTGATCTTGCATGATGTGAAGCATGTACTTTCCTATGAAAGCCTCAAAGAACTAAGCCTAAGTCATAGACATTGATCTAGTAAACCTAGAATCAAGATAACCTCTCCACCATTATCTTAATATTTTTCTACCTAATAGGTAGCATAATTAACTTAAGACTTAACCAACCCCAAATTATGCAGCCTCTACCCACAACTGGTAAGAAACTCATAAGCATCCTCCCCTAAGGCCCTAAAAAACCAAGCTGGAGTTAAACTCATAAATTCAACTAGTATCTTCTACTCTTTTGCAGTTATAACTGATTATGCTACTACCTACTGTGCAACTACTAATATTAGGAAAAACCCTGCTTGAGGAACCACAGCTATAGGTTGTACCCCTATATTAATACCACCATGGGCTATATTTAAGCCATATTTATCGATAAACTACCAACTAACCCCAAAAGTTGAACCAATGCATCATTGAGAAGCAAAGAATATATAAACTTGGGTAGGGCCTAGGCTACCCCTGCTCATTTACTACTGTGGTCATCCAATCTCTAGTTAAAGAATAATAATAAAATTTGGCCATGGCTCCATATCCTAATCTTAACCTGGGGTTGTATCTCTAAATTACCCTTGACCCCAAGGTCAACCTATGCCTCTAACTAAATACATAGCACAGGTTTAGGGTCCAGATCCCCAACTACTATACCCCCTGTCCTAATAATCTATGAAAGATTTAAAAGATAAGGGTTTAGAAACTAACTACAGACACAAAAAAAATGAACCAATAAAATGAGATTTTACTAAAAATGTCTTATAGCCTACTAAAGATAGAATATAGACATCTCTGTACAGATCCATGGGACTAATACTTATTGGCTCTCACATAAATAGTATTAGTGAACTTAGGATCTGATACTAAGCTATCAGGACTTAATTTCTTAGGTCATATGGCACCTACTCCAACCTATTTGTAGATAAGCCAAGCCATAGCCAAAAATAACATTTAATGGGATAATAGATAGAACATAATAGGAAATAAGAAAAAAAAATCAAGAATAGCAATAACATAGGCAGAAAATAAGTAATATGCATATTTAATCTGTTGTACAAGAGGGGGAAGAGGATAAAATATACAAATGAATTCCTCCCAAGACCTGATAAGGTCGGTACAAAAGCCACTATAATAATAGAAGAGTACTAGACAGTATTCAAAATATGAATATATATATATATATAGATATAGATAAAGGGTAGTTGTAACAATACAAAATATTATAACTAAAATAGAAGGAGGATGACCATCTTCAATCCATAGAAAGCACTCTCCCTCCTTAAATCAGCAGTAAGTCTTGAGGATAACATTAGTAATTATGGCTCATATTTGGACCAGCATCAGACTAGCAATGCATAAGCATAGTATAAGTAAAAACTCAATAGGTACTCACTAGGAACTATCGGTTATTGAGCTCAATATAGTAAAGGCATAAATATAATTCAAGATTTTAAGCTAAAGGCAACAGTAATGGGGTAAAAATTTAAATATTTACTACACATGATTGATTTGATAAATGTAATAAAAAACTCAATAATAAAAGGAAAAGACTAACTACAACCTAACTGAGTCCTCATAAAACTAGAAGGAACACACAAGAATGAAAGTAAACCGACTGAACCCCCATAAGCATGGTGGGTGCAAATAAGAAGAAATCTAAAATAAGAAATGTAAATAAACTTTAACCACACCAATACTAATAACTATCCATCCTATTTCCATACTAAAAATACATACATATATATGTGTGTGTGTGTGTATCGATCTAGAAATAAAACTAATGGCTAATAACAAGAGGCCTAACATCAAACTCAAATAAAAAATAGTGGATAATAACAAGAGGCCAAATGATCTTTACACAAACGATAAAAATCTCAATTACCAAAATCAAGTATAATAGCTAAAACTCTAAATAATAACCATAATCAACACTATGAAATCCCAATCATAATCATTGAATGTACCAAACTCAAACCATAACTCGTAAGCAATCAATTGTAAATGTACCAAGTTATATTATTAAAATCAAACCATAACCATAAGCCAATGCTAGATTCATAACAAAATTCATAATAATAGTAATAGAGTGCATGCCAAACTTAAATCAAGATCAATATATACATAAGTATGGAAATAACTGGCGAAATTCTGGAGATTTCAAGCCTGCCACTAATCTAGTGGCTTTCAAAATTTAGTCTTAAACTGCTAAATCCAGTAAGTCCCTATGAGGTCCAATTTCTAAGTGAAGGAAGAGCGGTCAAGGGTTGGTTACTATCCTAACTAGGGAAAAGCTAATAAGGCAAGTGGATAAGTCTAAGTTAGTCCCAACCCAATGTGATATCCTAAGGTATCCTATAGAGAGTTCACTAAGACTAAGGAAGTTTTATCTCTAAATTTTGTTGAAAAAGGTAGTGGGGCACACTACAAGGTTCCGATAACCTAACCTAAGCCAACACCTACCTTAATCTAGTATAAGATTTATCAACCCAACCCAAGGTACTATAAGTGCTAAATATATTCCAAAAAAATAAAAATATGCTATACCTTGGGGCATAAGCATAAGTTATATTGAAAAGGGGCTCTAACCAGCTAAATATGATGTAAAAATAACAAAACAATAATTAGATAAAAGTAACCACCCTAAACTAGCACAATAATATGATAATATTACAATTAATCTTAATCTAAAAAAAGGGTAAGCCTATCCTTCTTGGAAGAGATTGAATGCTCGTCGAATACTCTAAACTAGAGTTTTCTTTAATAATCCTTTAGGTCATTTTATATAATTCCACATATTTTCACTATTAGAGATTTTATATAGCGGCCCTAAGTCATTTATGTCTTGCTTGAGTGAATAGTTTAGTTACCAAATAGTTCATTTGTACTATAGATCCAACTCCCTATTTAAAAGTCTTCAGTAGTTCCAGATAGCCACCAGGAAAAAACTTTAGCAGACGATCTCATAAGCAAATTCTAGCTACGTCAACAGTTTTGAAAAAAATCAATTTTAGGCTAGGTAGACTTTGTCTCAGGTTTGAGGAACCCAAGCTCATTTTGACCTATTTGTCAAAAAGTTAAGGATTTAGAAATATAGATATGAGACCCACATTTGGTTGAAATTACATCGAATAGAAATTTTAAGTATGACATCGCATCCAAAATATTAAATTTAGAATGGTTACATAGTTTTTCTGCATATATGGGATTTCAGTTAAATCTTAACGGCTTGACAAAACTTGGAAGAATTTCCAAGGTTCAGCTGCCATCTGGTGCAACCATAATCACCAGCCAAAGATTGCGATCATCATACCCTGGTAGGAAAAGTGTTATTACTATAACATCTTCTTTTGATGTAATGATTTACAATCATAAGTCCCAGGCCACGATAGCAGGACCTAAGGACCTGGTATGGGTAAGTGATTTTGGGCATGGAATAGTTATCCCATTATAATGCAGTCATGAACTATTTTTCCAAGACTGCTATCTTATCCATGTTAGCGTAACCCCAATCATAAAGAAAGGAGTGGTTATGCGTGAGTCGATGGGGATTATTTCTTATTTCATTCTAAGAGGCTTATTTCAAGGGTTTCCAAGCCTTATCTCGCATATATTTGTGATACTAGTGTGAAAGGTTCATCACTTGACTCTTTTCCTAATTTATGTGAGTTTTTTGATATGTTCCCTATCAACCTGCCTGGTATTCCCCCTGTCTATGAGATTGAGTTTGTTATTGATCTCAATCCTAGTACTCAATCTATTTCTATATCACCTTATAAGCAGCTAAATTCTCTACTTTAAGATATTTTTAGTAAGGGTTTTATTATACCGAGTGTGCTCCTTAGGGAGCTCCTATATCTTTTGTAAAAAAGACAGATAGTTCCATATGTATGTGTATTGATTGTAGGCAGCTTAATAATGTAACGGTGAAGAACCTTTATCCTATGCCTCACATTTCTGATTTGTTTGACTAGATGCAGGGTGTGGCAATTTTTTCTAAGGTTGATTAGAGATCTACTTACCATCAATTGAGGATTCGGGTTGAGGATATACCAATGATATCTTTTAGGACTCGTTATGGTCATTATGAGTTTGTGGTTGATCTTATTTTGGTTGACTAATTCCCCAATCGCGTTCATGGATCTAATGAACTATGTATTTAGGCCTTATTTGGACTCCTTTATGATTGTGTTCATCGATGACATCATTGTATGTTTGAGGAATAGAGAGAAGTATGTGCAGTATTTAAGGTTTATGCAATAGACTTTGAGAGATCATGTGTTATTTACCAAGTTCTCGTTGTGTAAGTTTTGACTTGAGTTAGTGATATTCCTCATCATGTGGTGTCTAAGGATGGGATTATGGAAGACCTATCCAAGAATAAGTTAATTTGTAATTGAGCTAGAACTACATCTCTGATTGAGGTTCGTAGCTTCATTCGTTTGGATGGTTTTTATAGATGCTACATTGAGGGCTTTGCTACTGTTTCAACCCCTATGACTATATTGACTCAAAAAAGGTTCCTTTTTATTATTTGAGGAGTATGAGTCGGGCTTTGGATAGATTAAGGATTTCTTACATTAGCTTACGTTTTAGCTCTTCCAATTAAGGGTGAGTTAGTTTGGGTTTTGTATTAATATAGCTGTGTCATGTTATTGCATATACTTCTAGACAACTTATGGTGCATGAGCGTAACTACCTCACTTAGGATTTGGTATTGACGACAGTAGTTTTTTTACTTAAGATTTGGAGACATTATCTTTATTGCGTGCATTGTGAGATTTTCACCGATCATCACTGTCTTCATTATCTTATGACCTAGAGAGACCTTAATTCTTGACAGCATAGATAGATAGAGTTTCTTAATGTATATGATATTTCCTTTTTGTATCATCTGTGAAAGAAAAATATAGTAGCGGATGCCTTGACTTGAAAGGCAGTGAGTATGGGTAGTTTGGCTTGCATTTTCGTTTCTCAAAGGCCATTGGCGCGATACATTCAGTACATATCTAACTTGATGATTTGCCTTGATATTTTGGACCTTAGGAGAATTCTTGCTAGTGTTGAGGTGAGTTCTTCATTATTTGAGAAGATTCGAGGCCGTAAAAGATAACAAGCTTCACTTCCTTCATGATAAGTTGCTAAGTAGTGAGTCTATGAGGAACACCATAGATTTTGAGGGTATTTTGATATTTGATAGTCGCTTTTGTGTTCCATATATTGATCACCTGATTTAGTTTATCATACATAAGGATCACAGCTCTAGATATTCCATTCACCCTTACACAGCTAAGATGTATAGATATTTAAAGCCGTACTATTAGTAGATTTGTGTAAGGAGAGATATAGTAGACTTTATAGCTTATTACCTATGTTGTCAGCTAGTAAATACATAGCATAAGTGACCTAGTAGATTGATTTAGAGATTGCCCATTCCTCAATAAAAATGGGAATGGATCACAATGTATTTTATTAGTGGTTTACCTCGATGGTATTTAAATTATTGTTGATTATTTGACCAAGTCAACATATTTTATTTCTATTCAGATGTCCTTAGGTGCTAAAAGGTTGGCACATATTTATGTTTAGAAGATAGTCTGTTTGAATGGGGTGCCCATTTCTATCATTTTGGACTATGGTTTTGTGTTCACTTTGAGATTTTAGAGAGAATTTAAGGAAGAGTTGGGCCCTTGGGTGGATCTTAGTACATCCTTTAATCTGTAGACATATGGTTAGTCGGAGCAAACTATTTAAGTTCTAGAGGATATGATCTGAGCCTGTGTTATAGATTTTGGAGGTTAGTGGTAGCAATACTTAACCTTGGTAGAGTTTCCATATAATAATAGCTATCATTCAAGTACTGGGATGGCGCCTTCTAAGGCTTTGTATGGTAGGAGATATCATTCTCTAATTTCATTCTATAAGACTTTTGAGATTAGGCCCCGTGTCACTGATTTGCTTCAGGAGTCTTAGAGTCAAGGTGATGACGATAGGTTGAAACCAACTCAGAGTAGGCAAAAGTTCTATGTAAACCATAGGCTTTGTGCCTTATGATTTGGAGTTGGTGACCTTATATTACTCCGTGTATCACTCATAAAGGGTGTGATGAGGTTCGGGAGGAAAGTCAAGCTCATTCCTATATATATTGTACCTTTTGAGATTCTTCGTGTAATTGGTGAGGTTGATTATAATTTAGCTCTACCCCCATATTTTATTGTTGTTCATTAGGTTTTCCAAGACTCTATGTTGTGGTGATACATTCCTGATTTGTCTCATGTGCTTAGATGGGATTCAGTCTAGTTGGATAAGCATTTGACCTTTGTAGAGGAGCTGGTGCTTATTTTGGCTAGTAATGTCAAGCAGTTGCGCACTAGAGAGATTCTTATAAAAGGTTTAGTAGAGGAACCACCCAGTAGAGGAGGCCACTGAGGAGATCGAGAGTGAGATGATAACTTATTATCCTCACCTATTCAAGACTTCAGATACATCCTAATCTTTAATTTTCAAGGATGAAAGTTCTTTTAGTAGTGGATATTATAATGACTCTTTAGGTCATTTTCCATAATTCTGCATATTTTCATTGTTAGAGCTTTTTCTTAGCTTCCCTAAGTCATTTATGACTTGTTAGAGCTAACAATTCAGTTATCAAGCAGTTTATTTGGTTTGTGGAGTCAATTCTATGTTTAGAAGTCTTTGCTGACTCCAAATGGCCAAGAAAAACCATCAATAAGACAGTCTCATATGCAAATTTTGACTGTGCCATCGGCTTTAAAATATCAATTTTAGGCTAGGTAGACCTTTAGTTTGAGTCCCAAGGAGCCCTGGCTTATTTGACCTATTGGTTGTAAAGTTGAGGTATTAGAAATATGGATGTAGGAACAGTATTTTGTTGAAAGAACATCGAATGGAAATCTTGATTGTGGCATCACATCCTGAACATCTAATTTACTATGTTTACATAGTTTGTTTGGGTATACAAGATTTCGAATGAATACTGAGGACTTGATAGAGACATGGAAGAATTTCTAAGTTTCAACTTTCACCAGGTGCAGCCACAATCCCAAAAAGGGCCGGGAGTGTTGCACCTTTGACTGGGAAAGTGTTGTTATTGCATATAAAGAATATTGTGATTGTAGCATCTCCTTCTAATGCAGTGAGGTGCAATCGCAGGTCTCGAGCCACAATAACAAGGCCCGAAGACCTAGTATGGGTATAAATAGACCCTAATGTTGCAATTTTAGCAATTTTTCACTCATTCTTGAGAGAAAAAACCCTAAAAGAGTGATATCTTAAACTTGAGACTAGGGTAACTTAGGAATTTGACTGACACCTATTTTTGCAATTATCATCTGATTTAAGGTAGGATGTCACATTTTTCCACGTAAATGTCTTGATTTATTTCTCAAAACCCCAAAACCTTTAGGGATTGATTGTATCCTCAATTTAGCTTGTTGTTTTACCCATTTCTGAGAGTATTGATTCCTTGAGCTTGTAAGAATATTCTGTTGGTTTTGGAAATGCGTTTTTTATATGTAGGACCCATATAGAGTTTTTGATATCATTTTTAGACTCGAAGCACAATAATGCAATATGGCTATCAATATTCTCATATTAATGAGTGTAATGTGTTTTTGATAACTTGGCAGCTTGAGGAAGCTTTGCAGATGATAAAAGCAAAGTTTGGCAGTTTGTGAGCTTTTTCGACATTGAGGTAGGCTAGGTTTATTCCTTGTTATATTGAGCTATCTCATTGTATTATTATGATATTGTGTTGAGATTGGTTTGGGTTTTAGGTTTCAGATTGATGGAATGTAAGATTTGGAGTTAGTTGGACCATTTAAGTCATTTGAAATCGTAGAATTGGAATAGATTGTGACCTTGAACATTAGTGAACTGGGCCTCATCTCCCATGTTTAGGATGAAAATGCTATAAATTACTTTAGTTAGATGGGAGTGACCTTGGCACTCATGCTTAGAGAAAGATTGGCCATAGTTGCTTACACTAATGAAGGAGGCCTTACTTCCATGGAAGTTAGTTAAAGTGCTTGAGTAGAATCTCTACCTTAGGGATAATTGTGGCTTGATATACGTTTAAGTGATGATTTAGATACCTTAGCCTAGTCTGGGGTAAAAATTGACTTAGAATGTATTTTAGGAACTTAGAAGTGGATTCTTCGACCTACCTTAAGTCAATATTGATGATTTGTTATCTTGAAACCCTTTTATGCTTGTTGAATACTTAGAAATGTTCATTGATTAATTCCATCATGAAAACATGGAACTTAATGGTTATGGATGATGAAATTTAAAGTAATGCTTATGAATTATTTAACTAGATTATTCTTATGTTATAATGAGATATTTAATATGATATAGAATAATCCCATAATTATATTATTGATTAAGCCATTGATTAGGCTATTATTCGGGTCATTGACTATGCTTTTACTCATGCTTATGACCGTGCTTGATAATCATGCTAGAATTCATTCTTATTGGTTATATTATAAATTACGATGTTAATGTTGCTAGAAGTCATGCTTATTGATTTTATGAAAATTGAAACTATTAATTATACTTGAAATCATAATGTTTAATTATATGAATACTCATGTTATTTACTTTCCACTGATTGTGATGATATATTTATACCCGGCAAGGCTGAGGGATATTCTGATGATATATTGATACCCGGCAAGGATGAGGGATATTGTGATGATATATTGATACCCGGTAAGGCTGGGAAATATTGTGATGATATATTGATACCCGAAAAGGTGGGAATATATTATGATTATATATTGATACCCGATAAGGCCATAGGATATTGTGATGATATATTGATACCTAGAAAGGTCTGAGGATATTATGATGATATATTGATACGCAGCAACATCGGAGGATATTGTGATGATATATTAATTTTCGTCAAGGCTGGAGGATATTGTGATGATATATGGATACTTGACAAGGACGGAGGATATTGTTTTGATATATTAATACTTAGCAAGGCCGGAGGATATTTTGATGATACGATGATGCTTGGCAAGGCCGAAGGATTATTATGCTGAGGCATTGATATCATAAAAGGCCAGAGGATGTTATATTGATCTACCTATGTGTAAATCTACCAATTAACCTCTGGCTATGTCATATGTATGGCAATTATATGCTTATATATACGTATATGAAATTTGTGTATGTTTTTTAAACAAGAAATGCCAATTGTAGTTCAAAACTGATAGATGTTTGTAAAGTGGTATAGTTAATTATTGTGCTAAATAAGGATTAGTGGTGGATATTGTTTAAGGGTGTAATAATGACTAGCTGATAAACGAGGATTAGTTTGTAAAGGATGATTAGTTAAAAAATAATGTTAGTTGATAGATAATGGTTATTGGATATATGGTGATTAGTGGATATATGTAAAATAGTCGTTAAATGATGACTATATGTTATATGATGAGTAGTAATCAATTGTATTAGTTAATAAGAAATGGTTAGCTCATAAATGGTAGCTCGTGAGTATCAAAGATAAGTTTGTTAAATGATGGTAGCATTATGGAATGTGGGTACATTGTTAAATGTTGGTAAATGATCGTTGATTATAAATTGTGGAATGATGGTGAAATGATGATAAGGTTAAGTTATAATATTGTTTGATTGCTTTATTTTTCTCTTGGGTGTACTCTTCAGTCGTATGGGAGACTATGATGATTTCATTACTTCTTTGCACCAATTGGCATGTGGGGGCTAATTTTGTAGTTTGTGGGACCCTATCTTAATTCTTAATGATATGTTATTATTCAGAATTGATTACTTATTATGCATGGTGATATTGGCATATGTTGATGTCTTATGATACTGTTATTTTGGTTTAATACTTATTATGTACATCGATGTTGGAGATGATTCATATTCATTTTTTTTACCTTGACTTAGTTATGTTATCTTGCATTTTATCATACTTATATCATGATTTAGCATTGTCAGCTGATGATGACTGTTGAAGACCCACTGTTTTGGTACTCATACTATACTTTTTTATTTTTTTGGTACTGATAAGAGTAGTAGTTGTCGTCGTTGATCGACATTCATGTGGTGATTGATTTCTGGTGATAGGGTGAGAACTTGGACTTTGAGTCACCCATTTCCCTCAATATTTATATTCAGTATTTAGTTATTGCTGAAACCCTGGGGGTTGAACCAGACAGTGAGGGACTAGGTACCTCAAAGTCAATCATAGGCAAAACAAAATAAAGAAACCAGGAAGTAAGAGATAGTGCAAGAAGAATAAAAACACAAGGTTTTAAAGTGGAAACCCCCTTGCTCAAGGAAGGAAAAACCACGATTTGTCCTCACAAGCTCTTTAAAATCCACTATAATCAAACTCTTGATTATAGCCTTCAATGAAATTAACTCTAGGTTCCTTTCGCTTGTAATAACTCTACTACAAGCTCATCTTGAAAACTATGGCAAGGACACACCTTGATATTTATTAACTCTAACCAATATCCTCCTTAGGTTACTTTACCTAAGCTCTATTTAAACAAAGAGAAAACTTCATTACTCTTATAACATGAGTAATTCATTTACAAATCAAGCTTCACTCAAAAACAATTTTTATTTAAGCACACACATACAGAAAAGAACTTAAGCAGTGTTGAATATGGAGTTTTTACTGTCTCTCTTTATCTCTTTTGATTTTGCAAAAACTATTTGATGAAGAACTATTTTTTCCTTTTATAGATGAGTTATGATTAGGGTTGAAATCTCATTGGACCAAGTGTGCTAATTAGTACAAGCAGCACCTGCTTGTTTGTTACACAAATAGAAAAAGTTGTGCAGACGCATCCCAACTGTCATGTTACTTCGAATATCCATGGACTTGGTCCTTTGTAGTAATCTGCTTATAATCAACACTACACATAGCAATTTCCCCCTTTTTGATGTTGACAAACCAACCACAAAGCTTTGAGCATCAATGTATATTCCTCATATTTAATTAGTGTGATTACCACTCTGAAGATGAATGTTCCCCCTATCATCATACTTCCACCATCATGAAACACAGGGACCTAGTGACTTATAGTCATTTACAGCAAAAACACTCAGAGCACATTACCTTTCCCTTATCACTGTGCACCATTATTCATTTATTTTGCTTCCCCCTGCCATTATGCACTACATGAACACACACACCTGGTCCTTACATATGAAGTCATTATTCAGTATTTCTCATGTAACTATGAGCTATTATTTATTCATTTTCTTTCCCCTAACATTATACACCACATAAACACATATACCTGGTCCTTACACATGAAGTCAGTATTCCTCTTTTTGGAGTCATTGAAAAGGACTAATAGTAAACCAAGAGTAAACATAAGTACAGATTAGATTAGTTCACTCATGGCCACTGGGGTAATAGTAACATGAAGAATAGCTTTAAAATAAAGAAAACAAATAAAGTACATAGGCAAAATTCATGCAATCATAAAACAGAAGTCAACACTAGTATAATATTCCATAAAAAACATATATAATAACTAACTTCAAAATCCAATACAAGAAGCAAAATATGAGACTAACACTGGATTGATCATAGAAAAGGGATAACAGGGCTTAGGTAGAGGGAGATTTGGGGGAAAGGGACTTAAGCAGCATCTCCATTCTTGTATTTTCAGTATTTTGTGCATCCCACCAATGTTTGGTGAGAACCTTTACTTCAGCTTTCAGTAGTCAGTTCTGTAACTTTTGCCTCGAGTTTTGCATTTTTATCTGGAAGTTCATTAGTGGAACCTAGTCCCTCATATGACAACTTCTTATTCTACAACTTCGGGTGTACCATTTTAGCATCTTTGACAGCCAACTTGATCCTTAACTCCTCTATTTCCTTTCCCAACTTTTCTAGAACAGTTAGAAACTCAGACACTTAAGACACAAATCCAACTTTACCCTTTATACATTCATTCGCAACATGAGTTTTTAGGTTGATCATCTACTTAACTATTCCAATTGTTCCCTTAGTTCCTTACACACCATAATTTTCAAACACCTTGTTTAAGAGATATCTATATGGAATTCCATGCTTTCCTACCTTTTCATAAAGAACTTTATGTATATGCTCTATCATTAGAGTAGGCATACTTATCAATTCAACCCTACTTAAGCTTTAAATAAAAAATTGGTCAACACCAGAGGCAATTATTCTTTCTTCAGATCTTGGTAACAGGACCTTGTTAATCAATTCAAATACTACTTGATATTTACTTATTAGGAATTTCTATTCACTTCAAATATGGAAGTCCCTCCTATCTTTGATATATTGATAGAAAACTCAGTTGAGGGTTGCTGGTTCATAACTGTCCTCACACCTATTATAGGTACATCCATGATCTTGCCCCAATGACTCTTCATATCGATTGATAAGCTTACCTTGCACCTGGGCCTTCAATCTTAGCTCATCTTCTGAGAATTCCATGGTGTAATAAAATTCCCTTACCTTATTTTCAAAAACCATTGGTGTTGCTTCCTCAAATAGATGTAGACATCCTTAATGCCTGACATTTTCTACGACCTCCATGTTCCCAGGCTTCTCATAAATTCTAGGATAAAAAACTCTTCTTGAAAAAACTTTTTGTTTTCTCAAGATTCGAATACTTCTTTCTCTAGACATATCTTTCTTTTTCCTCTTCCTTTTTATTTTTTTTGTGATCACTACTTGTCTCTTCTATTTCATACATCTATGTTTTTATCTTCTTGGGACTATATCCCTCAGAACCTTTTCTTTTCTTGACAGCTATATGTTTTAGCCTTATTCTAGAAGAGCGACCAGACTTTGACTTAGAGGACCTGGTTCTCTCAGCCGCCAAAACATACTTTTTTTTTATTTGAGAGCAACAACATCCTTTGTATCTAAGTTCTCTCCTCCTTCAATCTTCATAACTCAAGCATCTTTGTTCTCCTCTGCTAAAAAAATTTTCTCAAGCCTTCTTTTTTTCATGGTTGAAACTTTGCTATCCTTTATGGAATCTTCCTACATTTTCTTATCAGAACCTCTTGTAGAATAAGTTCTAGTAATTCAACCTCAGAGTCTATTATTTTCTCCTTTCCTCCACTTCCCCTTAGTTTCTTGATAGTCTATCTCATAGGTATTTCATCAAAATCCTCTTTATTCTCCTTATTTGGAGGTAACAATATATGTTTTCACCTATTTACTTCATCATTATCACCTACTTCATATTCTACTCCATCAACTGAGCTTTCTTTGGTGTCATATACAAGAATGAGTAGGTTTAGTTTCCCAATACTCATTTGAGGAAAGATCAACCTTTTTTATTGGAATTTTTTCACCAAATAACTAAGAAAAAATAGGGTTTGAATCTGAGGGTGTAGAAGGATTCGGTGCTAATTGTGTTTTAGAAAATTTATCTTTTTCAAATTTTATAGATGACACAGAAAATTGGGAGTTTTCAAATTAAGTAATTTCTTGTTCTATTAGTGACCTAAACCCCTGGTTTGAATTATCTATCATGATTTTTTGAGCATAGACTTCCAAGGTTAAGGAGAAATCAATGGACGTTGACTCAATTGTGGTTACTTGATTTTTTAAGGATGATTCAGTTAGAGGAATTAATTCTGGTTGTTGTTGGAGACTTGAAGTAATGTTTTCTATGGTTTCAATTTCTAAAGAATCAAGGTGTTCTTTTTGATTTTTAGAAATTGTCTACTTTAGGGTTTTTAGATGAGTTTGAGGAAGTAGTGAACTTTTTTAGTTTAGGAATGATCATTGATTTAGGAAGATGAATTGGATTAGTTGAAGAATACTGACAAGAAATTCTAATTTAGAAATTTTAAGGGTGACCAAAGACATTAAAAGATGTTCCTTTTGAACTAACATGTCTAAACCTAATAAGTGTGACTCTTCATTTTGCAAAAAACTTGATGGCTTATACAAGAGATATATTACATGGCTTTTCAGACAACATTTTGTGATTACTTAAGCATCATGTAGGTACTAACCTAAGAGATGAGACCAGGTCCCTTTCTTTTTGACTAGATTTTGTACTTGTGTTTTCTTCAATAGTTCTCCTCTTAAGTTGTTCCCATAGATGTATACCTTCAATAGTATGGGGATGATTTAGATTAATATTAACCTACATTATCATAGATACCTATCTCCTCAACATAGCCAAATTTTGGAAGAGACACTAATTTATAGATTAGGTCAAGTTGGCTTGATAACTCCATGGTCTAGCCTCTGCACATCCTTTTTATCTCAGAACTTGTTCTCAGGGTAGATTTGAGGACCAGTTCCTTGACTTTTCTTTGCTCACTTTGCTTAATCTTCTCTTTGTAAGATGAGTCTTCTAAGGACCAGGTCTCTTAGAATCAACTATTTCAAAATATGACAACTCCACCTGGGAGTGCCTTAAGAGAGACAGAACACATTCAGATAATCTAAAATTAAGCACTGAACTCTCACTTTTAATGAACCTTCCTGAATGCAATCCTCTTTCATCGACTTGGAACTATGGTCACTTGTTTGATTTGGAAGCCATTTGAGTTTGAGTTCCCAGTAAGAAGGCAATGAAGTGATAAAATCTTTTGTGCCCATGTAGGTAGAGGATTCTTCTTTACCATTTTCCAAGATTTGAACACTTTATGTTGTGTACTCCTCTGCTGAACATATTTGATATCATTCATCCTAGATCTTATTCAGCTCTAACAACTTCCCTTAGTGTTCCCATCCTTGCCATAATGAGTACACATAGTATTTAAAACGTTGTTTCTAGCATCATTAACAATCTTTCATTCACACTCAGTAGATTGGAATTCTCCTTGATAGCCTATTCCTCAACCATCATTAACACCTTAATTAGTCAAATTAGAAAAGGATCTATGAAGAATCACTCCATCCTAAAGCATTGTTGAGCTTTTCTCTCAAATAGACCAGGTCCTTTTCTAACTTTACATTCTTGTACAGTGCAAACATAAGGTTTTTTTTGTGAATCCTTCAATTTTTCATCAAGATCAATCTAAATCATTTAGGCTTCCTTCTTTCCCTTACTATCTAAATTATTTACCTTCTTCAGTTGACTCGTGTAATTCGGATTTTCTAAATTCAATTTGGTGACCATTTCTTCAATCTTAGATATCTAAGAGTTAAGGCAATCAACTCATGTTCTTGATTCTCTACTTTTTTCTCTAAGGTATTCTTCTCAACATTTAGTTCATATATAGAGTCTAGCAACATACTAGCAAGCTTTTATATCTTCCTAGCAGTGTAGTTATCTAGGTTTTCCTTAATATCAAAGAGTGTTACCTCCTTCTCTTGTTCATCCTTTGTGTTTGCCATGAAGGTAAACAAGTAATCATATACAACTGGATTGCCTTCCACTGCTAGCATAGAAACATCTTTAGTCTTCTTATCCATAGCTAAATCACTGGAAGAGTCTCCCTATGCTGTTAGAGCTTGCTATATTTCATACTCAATTGTTGCCTTCCTTCTTGAATTTTTAGGGAGCTAGTCCCTATTCTTTTCCTTGTCATCTCCAATATTGAGATACTCCTATTAATCAAATTTATGCATTGGATAGTCTTTGATATAGTGCTCCAGACTCCCACATTTGTGACACACCTCAATATTGTTTCCCTTTTTACTAAATGACCATTTTTCCTCATATCTTTGATGATTCTCTTCCTAAATAGGCAACATCAGTGTCTTCCTCACTTGAAGAATTCTTTGAAGCCTTCAATGATATATTTTTTTTTCTTTTTTTGCATCATTCTTCTCCATCTCTTACTGCTTTTTGAGTTGATTGGCTTTAAGATTTCCAAATAGTTCATCCAAAGTGAGGGTCTTCAGGTTCATTGCTTCAGTTATGACATTTACTTTGCTTTCCCATGACTTAAAAAGAACCCCAAGAATCTTCCTCACTTGCCTGCATACTGGAATCAGTTCTCCCAAGCAATGAAGGTCATTAGTGATAGAAGTAAATCTTGTATGCATTTCTTGAATTGTTTCTCCTTTTTTCATGGTGAAGGTTCCATATTGTGTGTCTACTTTAGAATCCTTCACATCAGTAGTACCTTCATGAGCATTCCTCAAGCAATCCTAGATCTTTTTTGTATTTTCACAAGCTGAGATCCTATTATATTCATCAGGCCCTATACCACAAACTAGCAATTTCTTGGCCTTATCATCATACTCTCTCCTGCTTTTAACAATTATTCTAGCTATTTTTTCTTCTTTGACTTCTTTAATAGGAACATGAGGTCCATCAAGGATTTTTTTCATCATTTTACTATGATCAACCATAATGAAGTCAAAAATACTGGTTTTCCACCACCATAATAATGCCCATTAAATCTTGGTGGTCTAGTGGTAGATTGCGCTTCTTCTAGATTAAGTGGAGTATCCATGCTAACCAAATAAGTGTTAACCTTTCAGAGTGTTCCTGCTCTAATACCAATTACTGAAACCCTAGGGGTTGCACCAGAGAGCAAGGGACTAGTTCCCTCAAAAGCAATCACAGGAAAAACACAATAAAGCAGCTAAGCAATAAGAGGTAGCGTAGGAAGAAGGATAATGCAATGTTTTAACGTGAAAAGCCCCTTTCTCAAGGAAGGAAAAACAACGACTTGCCATCAAAAGCTCTCCAAAATCCACTATAATCAAACTCTTGATTACAGCCTTTAATAAACCCAACTCTAGGTTCCTTTCGCTTGTAATAACTCTACTACAACCTTATCTTGCCAACTATGTCAATGAAACACCTTGATATTCATCAATTCTAACCAATATCATCTATAAGTAACACTACAGACACACACCTTTTTTTTTGTTTTGGCGTTGTTTGTTTTGGTAGGGCATACTAAACCCACTGTGTACCACACCACCGGATGGCTAGCCTGAATGCTGAATCTTTCTCTATCGTCAACTTGATACAGGTTCTATTTGTGTACTTGGTGGAATCTAGAATATTTAACCAAACCTTTCGCATGGGCTCGACATGAACTTGAATAATCTGGAGAGGCTTACTTTGACGACCAAGGTACAAAGGAAACAATATATCTCTATGGGATACGAAGAATATTTGAAATAACTTTTGAATGATCACATAGATTCTGACCCAACTAATCCTCTCTAGCTTTGTCATTTAGTGGTAACAAGTGGAGTGAATAATCCACTTTTGAAATAAGGGCGAGCAGCAAGCAACCCCTTGTATAAGGATCCAAACCTATCTGACTAATAAGAAGAAAGGGGCATTTATCCACTGTAAGGAGAGGGTCCTTTAAGCAGAACTGAGTCCTAAGAAGTTGCAGTTCAGATAAGATTCATACCAGGTTAGGTTATGTCTCTGAAAGCACGTCTCTTTTCTCTCCCTTCTTTGAGCTCGTCCATTAATTTTGTGATCCCTTGCTCTCACGTTTGAGTGGTTGCTCATCATTTAGGCCTACAAAGCAAGTTCTAGGGATGCAGGCTGAGGGAGGTTTCCCAAAAATCCAAAACTAGTGGTCTTTTCTTGCTTGCTAGGTGAAAGGAAGCTTTTGGACCATATTTTCTAGCCAGATAGTGAGCGATCACTCTGCAATGAACACTAACTGAAAGTAGCAAGAACGAAAGGTTTGGAACCTAGTAGAGAATTAAGAGGGGCCAAGGATCTTCCACTCAACAATGCTTTATGGGGACTAAGATCTCTCTAAAAAAGAGAAAATTTCATTACTCCCTTAACATGAGAAAGTCATTTACAAATCAAGTTTCACTCAAGAACAATTTTTTTAAGCATAAACATACATCAAAGAACTTGAGCAGTGTTGAATATGAAGTCTTTCCTACCTTTTATTATCTCTTTTGATTTTGCATAAACTTCTTAATGAGGGAGTATATTTTCCTTTTATAGATGAGTGATGATAAGGGCTGAAATCTCATTGGACTAGGTGTTCGAATTAGCACAAACAACATATGCCAGTTTGTTACCCAAATGAACAAAGTTGTACAGAGGCATGGCAAATGTACTGTTACTTCGAACACCAGGTACCTAGTCCCTTGTAGTTATCTGGTCATCGTCAAAACTACACATAGAAATTTTTGAGAGAAATATATTGACTATTCTAGACTTTTGAGTTGTATTGATACTATTAGATGCACTTGTACTGGGTCTACCAAGTCATGGGATTAGTATCTTGTATTGACTATTTATTTTATCTAGAACCTTTGTTATTTATAAATTATGTTCTTGAAACCTCACCTATTTTGGGAATTTCCTACCAAATTAACCCATTGTATTAGATTCGGTTATCACTTTGCTTACCTATTAGAGTGATTTAGGAGGTTTCGTTATGACTCATAAATCGGGTTGTGACACCTTCCCCATCTAAGAAGCCTTTATGAGCTATCACAATGGCATGAAAATGATCTATATATCAAGATAAGACCCAACCCATATTGCGTAGAAACACTTTGGGTCAAAATTTGGCTAAAATCTCATATGGGGCCCACTTACAAAATCAACTAGAATCGTCAAAGCATCCCATTTACCTCAAGGATCAATTGCCACATAAATTTAGCCTAATTGAGATAGAATAGTTCAAAAGTTAGTCCTAAAGAATTCGGATAAATAATGAATTAAACTACTAATTTAAAAAATTTGAAGTGATTACTTTTGACATAATTAGGCTAGAACACATGCAATAACTTTCCCAAGAGAGAACCAGCTTCAAAAATTTGATTCCACAAAATTTTAGAGCTCACACTAGCCTAAAATAGAGGTTTAAAACTAAGGACCAAAGATATAAAGTGAAGAGAGAACTATTTATACTATACCAGCATTGGCACTTTAGCAACTAAATGACCACTAAAGCGCCTAAGGGTCGTTAAATTGACTAAACACAGGATCCACTAAAGTGATATAAGGATGCTTAAGCAGCTATCACCAAAGTGTTCCTTTGGATTATAAAGTGGTTGCACCAAATACTTGGCACCAACCAAGTTAACAAGTCCCAATGGACTCCAATCGGGTGCCTGAGATTGGCTTGAAATCCTTTGCTCGAAAACAAACAATGCTACCTTACCAAATTAGACATTCCAAACTCAATAATTCTATCAACACTTTCTTTCAAAAATATTTCAATAGAAGTACATCCCACACCCTAAGTGGATATTTAAGCCAAATTCTATCAAATTGCCCAAAATGAGTCTGAAAGTCCTGAGACTCGAACAAAGTTTCCTCCTAGCCTAAAACATACATTTTGGATCCATTGAGACTATTTAAAATGGAAATCGAGGTTGTTTACCTGATGTTTTAGCTCGAGATCCATTTCTTAACTTGAAAAACTCCAAAATAGATAAATAACTTTAAAAACCCAATTGACTACCCTATAACCGAACTATCAGTTCCATAAGGTCATAAATAACCTAGGGCAGTTATAGATAAGCTCTAAATGTTGAAAAAGTAAAAAAAATAAGGATCATGATAAAAAATGTTGAAAAAGTAAAAAAAATAAGGATCATGATAAAAGGGTCAATAGAGATACGTACTAAGTACAAGTGGACCTTACATATCCCTATTGTACCCTTTTAATGTAGATCCTAGCATGAGTACGAGTTAAAATAGATGATTTATAAGGTAGAAGTTGGCCTTTTAGATTATCTGGTGAGCTCTCTATTTGAAGCCTTCTTCCAGCCTCTATTTATCAATATCATGAATTTATTAGCATTTAGAGATGCATTTTGTTTTTTCAGTTTCCAAACTATGATTTAGATGATCTTTCACTTATGACACTATTTTTGGAGTTTATTTATTTTATTCAAATTTTTTATATACCGTACATTACAATTAACATTCCAGAAGTCTCATTTTATAGGTTTCCCTATATTACTCCTTATTTATTTTGGTTGGATTTTGTTATACTTAATAAAACTATACCTAGGTAAATGTCTTCATGGCCTCAATTTTAGGATCATGATAATAAGAGAGCTATCAAATTTCAATTTTTAAATCAATGTGTTATTAATCATATAAAGTTAAAATTCAAATTCTAGAGTATTTTTTATTTTGCATGGAAAAACTAATTTTGTCTTAAATTTTTTAGTACAATATAGATCCCAAGAATGAAAGAAATTTTGAAGCTTTAGAAGTTGACGATTGAAGTTTTATGAATTGACAATTAAACTTGCAAGATAGTAAAATAGTTAACTACCTATAGTTACTTGCAAGTTAGAACATGTTTTGAACCATCAATTCTATACAATTTCAGAGTTCACACTTATCTAAAATGGAAGTTTAGTAGTTAGGACAAAAGATGGAAATCAGGGAGGAGTATTTATAATATACCAGCGATCGGTGCTATAGCCGTTAAATGAATGCTAAAGCGGTCACCTCTAAAGTTACCAAGGGTCGGTAAAGAGACCAAGCCTAGGCTAGAAATGCTTTATTAATGCGATCCAAAGTCACTTAAGAGGTTGCTGCTAAAGCGGTGTCCTACTGTTGAGTGGTTATTTTACCACTCATTCGCACTCAACATTTATACACATTACCTTGTTTTTAATGAATAAATGAGACATAATTGTGATTAAATACACTAATATCCACTTGTTATGGGAATAGAGTTGAGAGGATAGAAAGATGTGGATTGGAGCTTAAAATGATAAAAAGTGAGCAAGAAAGAGCAGCTAAAGACTTAGAGCAGAAGGTCCTCAGTTACTGAGTTACGGTCTACTGGCTATAATCACGATAGTTAAGTAGGTTAGCTAATCGTGGTTGTGTAAGTGTATCATCGTTGTAGAGGTTGCAGTCGCGGGCAATCTGGTGCGATTGAGGCTTAGTAGAAGAGTTTAGCCTAAGTGAAAATCTGGAAATACATGTGGTTGATCCTAATTTTGAAAAACAAACTTAAACCCTAGAATAATTCATCATATTCTATCTTCCCCAATTATTTTATGTTTAGCTCTTGAGTTCATAGCCTCCATACTTGGAGAAGAAAATATTGTATAAATTTTAGGTGAAGAATATATTAAAGACCTTCTATGAAAAGGAATAGCTCACTTCCATTGTTGATTGGTAGGAGTACAAAGTTTGAAGTAACATTCACTTAAGCTGCAATAAATCATTTCAATGGAGATTATGGGTATATCCTTGCTTATTTATCTTATGGTAGCTAGATTCCCTCTAGGGGTTATGTGTGAAAGGGTTAAAGTGTGTGTGGGTTGTTATTATTAGCCTTTATTTGGTAGTTCATACTTATGGGTTTTATCATTGCGATGCTAACTTTGTTGTGATTATTGGGCAAAAGCCCCAAATACCCAAATAGGTTTCATGAATGAATGCTCCAAACTTTAGAAAGCTCAAGGAAATCTTCAAAAGAATGGTTTTGGGTGAAATTTTGAAATCCATATCATCCTCGATAGAGGGATGTGGAGACCAAAGTAATGATAGACAATTATGTGTGTAGTTTGCTAAATTTTCACTACCTTAGACATAAGTGTGATTTTGAAGTTAACTATACCATAGGTGTCATCCTAGAAATAGGGATGCCTAAATTGAGGTTTAGTTGCCAAATATTGAACACATCTGTTACGTACTTGAAAGAAACAATGGGTGAACGTTTAGTATTTTGTTGAAAGACTAGCATCAAAATCTATAACCGAACCTACCCATATTTGATTTACTAAATTAATGTTGATTACTAACACCCATATGTCATTTCCTTAGTAATGCATAATCTTTGGATCCGTGCCTAATTGTTCAAACTCTAATTATTCATAGCCACGAATTTATACTAGAAAAAACCAAAATGGAACATTAGTGTTGATACTTGTCTCCCCCGTTTTTATCTTTTTGTACTATTGGTTAGAATATAACTTGTATCTATTTTCTTGAATCAACTTGCTTGCCACTCGCATTGTTCCTCAAGGATTTGACCCCGACTCCTAAGTTGGGTAAATATATTGACGATGATTTCATTGCACTTTAATTGACATATAAGTTGAGCATTATCAAAAATGGCGTCGTTGTCGGGGAACAATTTGGCGTATTAAGTTAATTTTGAATTTTAGCTTACATGTTTGAATTCAAGATTGTAAATATTTGTTTGTGATTTTTTTTAGGTAGATTTTTATTCTATTTTTGTTTTCTCTATGGCATCTTCCGATAAGTATGATGTGGGGAATCCTATCATAATGACCCATGTCTAATTTATGATAGATCAAATATCAGGACAAATTGTAACTATGATCCCCAGAGAGAGATGGACCCACCATATTGATTCTATAGGATGTATAGGTGTCCTTTATATAGTGGTTGGGATGGACATTAGGATGATTGTCCAAATGCCCCCTCCCCCTTATTATGCTAACCATGTTGCTAATTCTTCTTATGAGTTTGATAGGTCCTATGACGAGAAGAAGGAAGAGCAATATATCGAGTCCAATAGCTTTGAAACAAGGGTACTAGATGTTTTGGATTGGGTAAATGCAATGGGTGAGAATATAAAAGACATACAACAAGAGGAATTAGGATGTAAAAGTGTCAAAATGGAGGAAATGGGCAGAAAAGAAAAGCTTAAAACTATCACTACCTTGCCTATTTCCCAAGAGGAGGTTCATCAAGAAGAGAAACCAAGTTATGATGATGATTTTGGTAGAGAAAACTCCTTGGTGACTTCCCTATCTACCAAATCAAATGAGAAGGAAGAAGACGAAATAAAAGGAATGGTGCTAGAGTCACAAAAAAAATCAAGGCAAATCTCTTATGATGACTCTAGCTCATTTCGGGGTAAAGATGCTTTGGAGGAATCAATTTCAAAATTAGGGGGTTAGACCTCATTCAAACCACTTCTCAACATTGTGGTTAGAATATGTGATGAGAATCCATCTACCTAGGCAAATGGTGGATTGTGAGGAGGAGGAGTAAAATCCCTCTATCTTGAAACTTGATATTCCAAAGGATTAAATGGAACCCTATCCATCAATGGCCAAGGAACTCAACTTCTGATGTAGAAGGAGTGTCCTATTGATGTACTCTCTTTTATGCAAGGATCCCAACCAAAAATTCAAGGCAAAGTGGGTAAGAGGTCTAAATCTTGAAAATGACAAGATTGAATCTTACTTTTTAATTCATCACCTCTTCCCAGACTTATATTGGAAGATGTGGATCTTCTGTCCCTCTGTCACTCATTGCATATTGAACAAAAGTAAGGATGGAGATTTAGCTCTTCTAAGAGGTGACACAAAAGGAAGTGAAAGGTGCATCATGGTAAGATGTTAAGCTAAGCGCTCGATGGGAGGCAACCCATCCCGCCACAAGAAGTGGCACATATCCTTTAATTTATGCATCATAGACTAGATTTTAGTTTTCCATTAATCCATGCAAAATCCATGTATTGTTGGTGCTAGGAGGAATTTTGACTAAAGATGAAAGAGGAACATGTGAAATTGGCAGTTTCAATAAAACACAAAGTGTAGGAGACCCGGTCATTTGGTCTTAGTTACCGCAACCGCGATCATTATCAAATCATTTTAAAAGACCATTCAAATTCTCTTTCTTTCTTACATATCTCTCTCAGTTTTTCTAAAAATTCTCTTAAATTTGTAGCTTTGCATTGAATAACCAAGAGTTATTTCATCCCTTGTATCAGCTAATTTGCTAAGTTGTCTCAACACCCTTGATTTGGATACAATTACATACTTAGAACTTATAATTTTGGAAAATCCTAAAATGATGTTTTCTTTACTAAATGCATGTTAGATTATGATTATTGTTGTGGTCAGTGTTGTAGTTGGTGTACACACTAATGAGGAAGTCTTGCGTAAACAAAATTATGCCTAAAACTGCTCGAATTGGTATGCACCATGTCTTCAATTTAATGCCCCAATGAGTTCAATTTGTATTCTTTCAAGTTTGGGGCCATAATCACACTTTCTAGGCTAAAATTTCTTGCTTATATTGTTGTTATCCCTAGTTGAAACAAAGAATTAGGGTTAAAATTTTGTTTTAAGCATTGTGCAGAATTTTTTGACTAAGGTCTCAGGTACCACGATTACAGTCTCGATGACCGCGATTGCGGCACCATGATCGCGGTCAACTCTTTGCCATCACCATACCTGAGGGTCGTGTCTGTAGAAACCAAAATTTTTGCAAATCTATTTCTGCCCCTAAAACCCTCTATAACACACCACATAAGCTCATATGTTTGATCTAGTATGTCCTTTGTATGATAATTCTAATGATGGGCTGAGTTGGATTACTTATAAGTTCTAAACCTCAAAGATGAGAGATTTTGATGACACCAAGTTTATGGCCGCACAATGTCAATACCGATCTATACAGATTTCCACAGGACAAAGTTACTTCCTAAAAGGGGTATTAGCCTAGACAAGGTGGAGGAAAAACTCCTAAAATTTCATGCTTGACTCACTGTGACCCAGTGGATATGCTTTGACCTAGAACCCTACTATGCAAATGAGAACTTGGTAAGTGAGTTCTACAAAAATGACAACGTTGTTTCTCTCAAAAACCCAGTAATGAAGATTCGGGATAAGTAATTGAACTTTGGAGTAGAGCATATCAACAAGGTGTATAGGCTGCCGGATGCAGACATGGAGCAGTTCCAGGAAAGATCATGTGATCCAGGGATCTAAATGGAAAATATTTTATAACCTAGAAAAGTAATTCCCTATGCTATCACCAAGAGAGATATTTTGATGAACAACTTCATGGCAAAGGCTAGCTTTGGTTGAACATCATATTCAGTCGAGTATTGTTATGCACCCATATGACCGTTGTCATTGATTTATGAGTTCAGATAGTGGCTTGCATTCTATTTAAACGGGTGAGATTGTTCTATCAGAGTGGTGGTATTTCAAAAATCATGGAGGTACGCATCTTCTTTTCCCTTCTCTTCTCACTAAGCTTTGGAAAAGGATAGAAATAGAGGAGTACGCTACAGATACTTGGGTTCTCCTAGGTCCTCACATCTCCCAACTCAAATTTAGGGTGAGGGTGCCCCATTATAGAGTAAGAAGAGGAAAGTGGACTCCCGTAATTGAAAGAGGAGTACACAGACTCTTATAGACCTTTATCAATCAACCCCTCAATGATATATTAGGTAAGATGTGGGTGGTTAGAAAGCTATTGTCAATATTACCTCAGGGATAAGGAGAGTCCTCCACTACACGCCATTTGTACAAATCCCAATCAGACTATAAGAAATATAGGAAAGAGTAGAAGCAGCAGCAAGCTACTATCGCCAAGTTGGAGAGAGCCTACTTAGCCATAACTAGAGCGCATGGGGACCTCAAAGACTCACATGAGAAAATAGTGAGAGAGATAAGAAAAAAGATATGTTCTTCAAGAAGATTTGGAATAGGGTAAAGAGCATCTTCAAGGTACTCAAGCCCAATCATCAACTACCTTCACCGAGGTTGGATAGTGAAGATGAGGCCCTTACAGATTGGTCTGCAAATGATGTTGATGATGTTGATGGTGATGGTATAGATTCAGCGGAGAGAGAAACTCTTGATGAAAACTTAGGAAGACCCCTCTTACTCTTTATTTATTGCACATACAATGAGGAAACTGCAATCTTTTTTGTTGAGGGTGCCCCCGAATTTGTATTGTTTTGATGTTCTGTTGTTAGATATTTCTTTTTATGTTATTGTTTTGTATGACATTCTAGATATTACTTTGGTTTTGTTTTGGGATGCTACATCTTTGGCATTCTGATGGTGCCCAAATTTTATGGATTATTATGTGGTTTTTAGTTTTAGTTTTTCTTTTACTTTAATTTTTTTTAAATTTTTGTAATGCATAACTAGTTTTTCCTTATGATAGATTTAGTGATGACATTCTTAAGGGTAAAGTTTCAAGTTTAGGTTTTCAGACATAGATGCAGGGGAAGTCTGAGTACCCATAACATAAATGTCATGAATGCAAGGTAAGTTTGAGCACCTGTGGCATTGTACATTGTAAATTTGGGATCACATTGTACACCATTGGCAAAGTCTGAGTAGTTGTGTGGTTTCTTTGCCTATTTTGAGCAAAAATATGAGGATAAGGCTTTGGGTGTTTCCATGATTTAGCAAATTTTAGTAGTGCTATTGAAAAACAAACAACCCCCTCTATCCAAAACTTTGCAAGAATCAAGTGCATAGACGTGAGCAATTTTGTAAAAAAAAAAATTCTCTTTTTGTGGTTGAGTAAAGTTTTGACTTGTAAATAGAAATGGATACTCCAAATTTGACTCTAGTGGGAGGGACATTTGAGCTACCTTGGAAAATTTTGCATTCTATGAGTGGTGAACTATTTCAATTCATCTCTTGTAAACTTATGTTATCTAGAACTTGCCCCATTTGTCTTTCTAAGCTAATGTCAAATGTATTTGGTTAGATAAATGATCCTAGGCCATTTTTTGGCATTGGAAACCAAAAAATCCTACCCATGCATGAATATAATCCCTAGTCACCCACTTCGAGTCTTTGGACCTTTTTTTGGCAAACTCATTACAAACCGTGAACCATTCTTGTATCCCTCTTTTGAACCATGTTTTCTTGAACTTAAAAACGAAAATTTAGACTTCAATCCTAAGTTGGGGGTAGTAAATATTGACGGAAGTAAGTTTTTGGCCATTAAGTTGTAAATGAAATGACTATTGTGCCTTAGCATTGAAAGTAAATAAATAGGAAAAGAGAGGATCAAACAAAGGAATGAATTGAACTAAAGTGCAAGAAAAAGAAATGTAAAAAATAGGTGAACAAAGAAGGCAAAAGGTAGGCATGAAAAATGAGAGAAAACAAAGAAGGGTGGCCCATAGTAAAAAAGGAGGATTAAAAAGGGTTATATAGATGTTCTATGAAGTGTGTAGCCAAGTTGTTACCAAATGATATACTACCCTAACCCGAACCTATGTTACAAGCTTAGAAATTCCTTCGAAATCTCCAACCATTTACTTTCTTTGTAGTGGTGCTTGAAAATTAGGGCAAGCCTATGGTATGACACCTGTTGTATAGAGATTTCTTTTGTGAGGGAGAGAGTTTTTCCACTTAAAATTCCTTGGTACATATTTTGCTATCCTGGTGTGTAGAATTCTATTTCTTATAAGGTTGGCATATGAAACAAGTTGAGGAGGGTGATTTCGTCACCTTTCGAGCAATGAGGCAAATGGAGTATGACTTAGTTTTTTTTTCAAAAAGTGAATCACTTGTAGAGAATTAGTTGTTGTTTCTTGATTTCTCTTTTAATACTTGTGTATCCTTTGATCGTGCATCTTATGATGAGGGAAGTAGTGAAAAATTTCTTAGCCCATTTGCAATGAGCTACTTATGGTAGTGACTAAGGATGCATTCATTGTGATATTTAATGCATGAAGTTAGGGCATAAATAATTGCTTCTCATGGTAAGAGGTGGTGTTTCTTGAGGACAAGCAATAGCTTTAAGTTGGGGGGTGTTGATGAGTTGTGATTTTACCACCCATTCGCACTCAACATTTGTACACATTGCCTTGTTTAGAATGAATAAACAAGACATAATTATGATTAAATGCACTAATATCCATTCTTTGTAGGTATAGAGTTAAGGGGATAGAAAGATATAGATTGGAGCTTAAAATGATCAAAAAGGGAGCAAGGAAGTGCAGCTGAAGACCTAGATTAGAAGGACCTCAATTACTATGGTCGCGGTCTACTGACCATGATTATAACATTCAAGGATGGTCAATCAACCACAGTCGTGTAAGTCTATCATAGTCGCAGCCAAATTGGTGCGATCGCGGCTTAGCAGAAGAGTTTAACCCAAGCGTAAATATGAAAATGCACGTTGCTGATCTCAATTTTAATAAAAAGACTAAAAACATAGAATGATTCAACACATTCCATCTTCCCCAATTATTTTAGGTTTATCTCTTGAGTTCATAGCCTTTATACTTGGAGATAAAAATATTGTATAAATTTTGGGTGAAGAATACATTGGAAACTTTCTAAGGGGAGGAATAGCTCACTTCCATTGTTGATATGTCGGAATGCAAATTTTGAAGTAACATTCACGTAAGCTTCAATAAATCATTTCAATGGAGGTTATTTGTATATCCTTGCTTATATTTCTAATGTGCAGCTAGATCTCCCTTTTAGAGTTATGTGTGAATAGGGGTTAAAATGTGTATGGGTTGTTATTGTTACCTCTATTTGGTAGTTCATACTTATGGGTTTTATCATTGTTATGCTAAATTGGTTAGGATTTGTGGGTGAGATCCCCAAATACCACTTGGGTTTGATGAGTGAAAGCTCCAAACTCTAGAAAGAACAAGGCTATCTACACAAGAAGGGGTTTAGGTGAACTTTAGGAATCCACATCGTCCTTGAAAGAGGGATGTTGAAACCAAAACAATGATAGACAATTATGTGTGTAGTTTGCTAAATTTTCACTTAGACATAAAGGTGATTATGAAGTTATCAATACCATTGGTATTATCCTAGAAATAGGGATGCCTAAATTGAGGTGTGGTTAACAAATATTGAACATATCCATTAGGTATTTGAAAGAATTAATGGGTGAAAGTTTGGTGTTTTGTTGAAAGACTAGCATCAAAATCTATAACCAAACCTACCCATATTTGATTTACTATATTGATTTTGATTACTAACACCCACATGTCATTCCCTTAGTAATTCATAATCCTATGATTCGTGCCTAATTGTTAAAACTCTAATTATTCATAGCCCCAAATTTATACTAGAAAAAACAAAAAACAAACATTAGTGTTGATATTTGTCTCCCTCATTTAATATTTTTGTACTTTGGTTTGAATTTAACTTGTATCAATTATTTTGAATCAACTTGATTGCCACCCAGATTGTTTTTCCTGGATTCAACCCCAACTCCTAAGTTAGGTAAATATATTAACGAAAACTGCCTTGTATTTCAATTGACGTGTAATTTGAGCATTATCACCTACCGCTAAAGCAACTATCACTAAAGAGTCCCTTTGGCATCTAAAGAGGCTACACCAGATACTCTGCACCAACAAAGTTCAGCAAGTCCCAACAAACATCGATCGATTGCTCAAGATGTGTTAGGAATCTCTTTAACGCAAACAAACTATGCTAACCTATCGAATTTAACATTCTAGACTCAACGACACCATCAAAACTCCATCTAGGTCTTTCAATAATAAGTGGATCTCACAACCCAAGGAGCTATTTAAGCAGAATTGTACCCAATAGTCCAAAATAAATCTGAAGCCTTAGGTCGAAAATGGCATCCGAGGTCGTTTACCTATGGTTTTTCCCTGCGACTCATTCCTTAACATCAAAATCTCCAAAATAGGGAAATTTCTCTAAAAAATGATTTACCCTGTAACCAAATTGTCGATCCCTACGAGTCATAAATGACCTATGACATGAAAGCTTTAAATGCAGAAAAAGTATGATAATAGGGATAATGACTTGAAGGGTAATTACAGATACCTACAAAGTACAAATGGACAGTACTCGTACCTATTATGCTCTTTCAGTGTAGATTCTAGTGAGAGTATAAGCTATAGTAGCTTATTTGTACATATGAGTTGTAGTATCTAATTCGTACATTAGAAGTTGACCTTATAGAGCATCTCGAGATCTCCCCATTTAGTGACCTATTCCAACCTTCATCAATACTTATTATATAATAACTTGCATTTAGAGTTAATTTTTTTATATTTAGTTTCTAGACTATGTCACAACCTTAAAACAAGGTCATAGTGGCACTTATCGTGGCCCAGCCTTGATAAGTAAGACAATCACCCCAAAGGAATGAAATGTGAAATAAATAAGGCAATAAAGTTAAACAAGACTTCTAGAATGAAGTCAAGTCATGCATATATATAAGCAAAGGACAGAAACTCAACAAAGGTACAAAACCCAGACCAATATCTGATATCATAAATGTAGATCATTTACTAATACAAACTGAATATGAAGTACATGATATGTCTGTAAAAGAGAAAAATAAGGACATCTGGATAGATAAGAAGAGGTCTAGTTTCTACCCTAAAGAAATATAGCAATCGATACTACGTATATCATCGATCAACAACATAATCTTAACCTTCTTACGTCATACTCATTTTTGGATCTACACTGAAAGGGATGAGTAAGGTCCACTTGTACTCAGTAGATATAATAGGCCGAATGAGGAGAGAAAAAAATAATATAATTAAAGAGAACTATGAGCACGACACCTAGAAACTGAGAAGTGCCAGATGGTAGCTCACACCATTTCTACTAATAGTTCTAATAAAATATTAAAATGAAACAAAACAATATACATGAAAAGTATACAAAAAGTAAACGCACATCAAAGAAACTAAGGAATCACAAAAGATGTATATGCAATGCAATAGTGATGGAATGGAATGGTGAAAGTCATTGCATGACATTCTGTATATGCCTACGACGCTCGCAACTCCCAAGATTGGACCCATGGGGGATTCGCAACCCATATACTATAATAAATATCTCAGATCTCAACCTATCTATGTTGTTCGTATTCACGGAGAGGGTTCTTGTAATATGACTGATTTTTTTCAAAAATAGTGTTTCTCAATGGTACAAATATCTCATGAATGTACATGTATTGAATGACAATGTAATGCTCACAATAAAATCAGTATGAACATATCTATTCCATTTAATAAATAAATTAATCAGCCTAAAAATAAACTCAATATGTACACAATTCATGATTATCAACTCTAATTATGCACCATCATAATAAATATGCATGTAAGGCATCATTAATGTCATATCAACCCCTCAGGCATTTGTATCATGATACAGGTAATTTATATGAAAATAAGGCCTATATTAACAATTAAGCCCCCACACGATCATTATATCTAGAATAAAGGCATTTAAATGCACAAATAAACCCAATGATGTCAAATAAAGCCCCCACACGGGAAACACATAATATCAAATATCATAATTCAACAATAATAGAATATAATCCCTACACGGGCACACTATAATGATAATATAATATACTTGAAATATGAATCCTATAGTTATTTTCCCCAACTCATAGCATGTTTTGCCTATTAATTAACTATCTAGCTCAATCTGAAAAAAAATTATTACATAACCTCCCTCAAAAAAATGAAATCAAAACCTAAAGGGATTTAACACAAAGTCTTTCCTTGATGAATGGCCAAAGAATCAACTACAAAATTTAAAAATAGCATCTACCTATTAAAAGAATGCTAATGATAGCTATATTACGATAATTGAGTCGTGTCCAAAATAGGTTCGAAAACTTGTTCAATAATAAAAGGGATAAATTAGAATTTTATTTTAGAAATACATTCCCTAAGGTTATCCAAGTCTATAGTTGAAAACCCACGCGAAAATGAGTTAAGATGAGGTCCAAAACAAAGAACAAGCATTTTTAAGTTTGTACTAAGAAACCTCAAATTTCAATTTAAAATCATGATTTAAAAGGTATTTTAGAAGATATAATCAATGGGAAATAATGAAAATATGATCTAGGAGTTTACCCATGCAAGAATTTTAAGAAACCTTTAAGAATTGCCTCTTCCTGAAGCTTGGAGGTCAAAAAATGGTGAAAATCATGAAATGACGCTTTTGTACTATTTAATGAACGGTGCCTTATGTGCGTAGTCAACCCTTTATGTTTACAGGGGTCAACTTTGACCATCCAAAAGTTTGTCCTTCGCATTTGAGGCCAAAGCTTTGTTTTCATGAATACTGATGAACCAAGCCTTCACATTCGCGATAGCCTTATCTATTTCACAAAGAAGACAATTATCCTTCACCGTACTTGCAGTCAAGACCACATTCAAAAAGAAGGATTTTGGCCAGAACCATAATTCACTAAAACAACTGAAATGCAACTAAAAATATTTTTGATTGAACCCTCGAGATTCATTAGGGGCCCAACAGAAGTAAACTATACATGCGACTAGGCTATTTTCAATGTTCTGAACTCAATATCTATGTTGAATTTTTGAAAAAGGTTGGTTTTCAATAAGTTAACTACCACGACCTCTTTTTCACTATTTTCCAAACATAGGGCAAAAATGCAAAATAAAAATTCTGAACCAAAACTAACTACTCTACTAACCCAAATTTAACATTTCAAACCAAATGGAACTATCCAAATTGTCGTCCAACACTCAGAACATCAAATGTTGACTGAAGTCAACTATATGGCTTTTAAAGCCTCTAAAACCCACAAACTCACCCAAATCATTCTTGATTGTATTGAGAACCGTGTTAATGAAGTCCACACCTCAAAATTAACATACAACAACTATGGAAAAGGATAAAATGGTCAAATCACATAAAAAGCAAGATTTGACAACTGAGGTCATTACATCTTCCATCACTAAGAGTTTAGTTCGTCCTTGAACTAAAAAGGCAATGATATACCTAAACCGGTTAAGACTGAAGGTAATTACTGCATGTCGGTCTCGACCTCCCGAGTAGCCTCCTTAATAGGATAGTGCCTCCACTAAACCTTAACTAAAATAATATCTCTATAATAAAAACGTCTAACATCTATGGATAAAATGGACCTTGGTTTCTCTACAAATGTCAATATCTCATCCAACTGAATTGAGTCTAAATGAAGCACATAAGACTAATCCTAGATATAGCACTGAAGAATAGATACATGAAATATTAGATGAATGGTTACAATTTCTGGGGTAAGTCCAACTAATAAATGACCTCCCAACTATTTAAAGAATCTCCAATGGTCTAATGTATCACGGCCTAAGTTGCCTCTCTTCCCAAACCTCATCACGCCCTTTTTGCGAAATGCACAAAGAAAGACCTAAACGCCAGTTCCAAACTTTAAGGCATAAAGCCTATAGTCCACATAATTTTTTTGCCTACTTTGGTTACCTGAAGAATATCCTAAATAATCTGAACTCTTTCCAAGGACTCGTGAAGAATGTGGGTACCATGGGTTCTAACCTCTAAGAAATCAAACCAACCAATAAAAAATCAATAATGCCTCAAAAACTACTATCTCAATACTTGAATGGTAGCCATTATTATAAGCAAACTCTTCTAAGGCCAAATATTTCTCCCACTGACCTCTAAAGACCATAACACATGTACAGAACATATCATCCAAAACCTAAATAGTCCATTTTGACTTGATCTATGGTGGAAATTTATGCTAAGGTCAACCCGAGTACCCAACTCCTCTGGAAGATAGAAGTGAACACTGAGCCTCTATCTGTTATAATAGACATGAGTTCCCGATGAAGACAAACTATCTCATGAACATAGATACGAGCCAACCTCTCGGCGCTGAAGAAAATCCAAATAGGTACAAAATAAGTTGATTTGGTCAACTAATCCACAATAACCCAAAATTTTTTAGAACCATGAGAAGTATGAGACAACCCACTCCTGAAGTCTATACTGACTTGCTCCCACTTCCACTCGGGAATGGCTAATCTCTGAAGCAATCCACCCAGTCTATAATGTTTTACCTTCACCTACAGACAACACAAGCAATAGGCTATAAAGTTTGTCATATCATTTTTCATACCACTCCAATAGTATAGCTGCTTTAAATCATGATACATCTTGGTCACCATTGGATGAATATATGGAGAAATACACCTCCTCCAAAATCAACCTCACACCTCCACCAGCTCTTGGTACATAAGATCAGCCTCCATTTCTCAAAACATAAGTCGAATTAAGAGATGTGGCCTTATCCTAACCATGCAAAACCTTATCTCAATCACCCTCCATCTATCCTAACCAAATTGGTAAGTTCAAATTTGCTCCATAAAGAAAGATCTAACATCAACAAACGTTAAAACTATTTTAGGTGTCAAAACAAGGCTAACCATCTGGGTAGATAAAGATTAAACCTCCCAGGCTAAAGGCCTCTCCTAGGTCAAGAGATGATCTAAACTCCCTATACGAATCAACTTTTGACTCAAAGAATCTGCAACTACATTAGCCTTTTTTAGATGATACAAAATAGTAAGGTTATAATCCTTAAGATACTCAGGCCAACACTGCTACATCATAATAAGATCTTACTAACTAAAGAAGTACTGAAGGCTATAGTCGTCTGAGAAGATTTCACAAGGAACTCCATAAAAGTAATGAAGTCACAACTTTAACATAAATTCTATGGATGGCAATGTCAAATCATGAGTAGGGTAATTTCTCTCAGGAGGCTTCAACTGAAAAGTGGCATAAGAAATCATCTCCCCTACCTGCATCAACATAGCAACCAAACCAACACCAGAAGTATCACAAAACATGGTACACCCTTCTTGGGGAAAGTTAACATAAGAGCTAAAGCAAACAATTCCTTCAGCTTTTGAATGTTTTTATCACACTCATATGGCCACTAAAATACCATCTTTTCTTAGTCATAATGATTAAAGAAGCCGTAATACATGATAAAACCTCTAAAAATCACCAATAATAACCTACCAAATCAATGAAACTTTAAATCTCAGTAGTTAAAGTAGGTCTACCCCAATCACGATAGGACCTAGGAAAGAAATAGAGTCCAACCAAAACTCACACTTAGAAAACATAACATAAAACTTCTCACCACGCAACCTCTAAAGTATAATCCTCATATATTTCACATGGTCGACCTCACTTTTGGAATAAACCAAGATGTCATCTATAAATGTAATCACAAAGGATTTGAGATATGGCCAAAATACCTGGTTCATCAACTTCATGAACACTGCAGGGGTGTTAGTCAAAAATACAAAAGACAAGACCAAGAAATCATAATGATCGTATCGAGTCTACATAGCCTTATTTGGAATATTTGAAGCTCTAATCTTCAACAAGTGATACTCGAATCTCAAATTAATCTTTGATAATACGAAAGCATAAAATATCATTAATGGGAGGAAAGGGATACTTGTTCTTAAACATTACCTTGTTCAAGTCCTAAATCAATGGACAAAAGTATAAAACCATCTTCTTTTATTCACAGACAAGAATGGAGCATCCCAAGAAGATACACTAGGTTTGATGAACCCTCTACAAATTAAATCCTGAAACTACTCCTTGAACTCAATGGGAGTCATCCTATAGGGTGGTATTGAGATAGGCTTAGTGCTTGGATCTATATTAACAGAAAAATTGATATCACTATCAAGGGGAATACCTAGAAAATTCATAGAAAATACATACATAAACTCATGAACAACTAGAATAGAATCCATAGGAGTTGGTGAGGCAACACTAGTATCATAGACCTAGGCCAAATAAGACAAACACCCTTTTTCTACTATACGATGAGCACATTAAAAGAATATTAATGCCCATCTGACCTAAATTAATCATGCCCTTCCAAACTAATCCCGGCACACCCAACATAGCTAAGGTCATAGTCTTTGCATAATAGTCCAAAATAGCATGACAAGAAGCTAGTTAATACATATCTAAAACAACATTATAATCAACTATATTTAGGATAATAAAGTATACCAAAGTCTCATGACCTGTAAAAGTAACCACACAAAATTTGTACACTCGATCCACCATTAAAAAATCTCCTACAAGGGTAGAAACATGAAGAGGCATAGTAAGTGGATCATGTGCAACATAAAAAACAAAAGCAAAATATGGAGACACATAGCAGAATGCAGGTCTAAGGTCAAATAAATAGATGTGGATCAATAGAAAACTGGGACTATACTTAATATAATAGTATCAAAAGCCTTTACCTCGAGTATCCTAAGTATAATATAACACTGATCACATTTTCTCCTAGACTGAATAACGTCGTGACCACCTCTATAAGGTTCCATACCTCTACCTTTAGCACTACCCTCTTGCTATAAAATTTAGAGTAGGCCAATATTGAAACTGAGATACCTACTGAGTGGATCCATATAGCTATTAAGGGTAATTCTTGTCCATATGGATGAACTCATCACATACAAAATATCCCATACAATCTGACTTAGTCTAAGAAGGTACGGATGAGATAGAACGATCGCCCTAACCTGAAGAACCGACCTTACATACTCCACTTACACAACCTAATATATGGCTACCAAAAGTCGTAGAACCTGAAGGTCTACCTCCAGTCCCCACAATGTGGCATGAACTATCCTACCATGGGAACCTCTATTAGAGAAATCCCTACCTCAAAAGGGATGTCCAATAAACTCACCCTGATGATGCACCTTCTTGGTCCTTCCCTAAAAAGCATGGATAATAGACTTGTCATCTTGACATACTCAACAACACTGCCACAACCAAAACCAGGGCCTGGCCATGAAGGATATCTCAAGTCCCACATGGACTGAAGACCTACCCTACACCAAACCAACTAAATACAATATTCCAAATATTGAATGAATTTCAAACATATAACAAGATAGATTCAAGAATAAATAATATATTTATGATCAATATCCAACAACCTAGCTAAAATAATAGACCAAGACCCAAGTCCACAGTAGTCCAATAAAGCCTTATAAAAAAGATCCAAAACTGAATATCAATAAAGTGTAGGAACATTCCCCCAACAATTGATAAAAACAAGGCTAAAAAGTCTAAAACATAAAAGATCAAAACATAAAATATAATCTTTCAATGTATGGAAGCGCACCACTTCAATGTTAACTCACGGGCTGATCCCAAATCCTAATCGCTAAGTAGGAAAAGTGAAAGTATGGCCAATTCCTGCATCGTGTGGGGATACAACATCTGAAGATGATTAGCGGTTGGAACATTAGAATGTAACTCAGGGATACGGGATAAAATAACCCCTTGATCAACTGTTCAAAATTCTATGCACATCATTCGATTCATATAGTATATATATCACATGTTGGTATAGGGCACACGGCTTAACATGTATTTTAAAATAGTCTAGATTGTGTAGCTCAACTATCATAACATACAAAGACACCAGTGGGCTATATAGGCCTAGCTCTCCCTTAGCTGGTAGGGCCCTAGTGCATATGGCCGCATGAACCAGAGGGTATACATCTTCACTCTGGAGGACTCAAACCACCAAACATATTTAGGTGACACGAGCATAAATTTATGTATTACAATGTGGGGGAATCAAACCTCCCAATCATATGATAATATTAATAAGGGGGACTCAAAGCACCCGGTCATATAGACCCCCGCACCACTAATCGTAGTTTCTAGTGTTGGTCTCTTGGACCTTTACTTTCATGACTCAGCTACACTACCCTCTTTAAAGCTTAATTAAAACAAATATCACACAATTCCATTCATTGAACTATAATACACATTAAGGCATACATTGCTAGTAAGATCATACGAACTCACTTGAAAGGTAACATCAAAATGCCAAAAAAAAAATTATTACTTGGGGAATTTACAACCCCTCTTAGTTCAATTATACATTAACTTGGGGGATTACAAAAATACAGAAGGTTAAATTAAAAATCTTTATGGAATAGTTGAATTCCCATATTTCTCATAATTAAAAACCACTTTCACAGTACGGAGATGGGGTCATAACCACTTTAAAAGACATAGTTGGGGAAATCACAATCCCTTAGTTTATTCACCATAACCGTGCACCCACAAGTTAAAACCCATAGTTAAATCATGAGTAATGCGTAATAAAACCATCGAAAAATAGTTAATTGACCATTCATGTCAAACCCCTCAATCATGTCAAAACCCCTACTTTCAATTATGTAAACAACCATGTACTTTCATGAAATAGAGATATTAAGTTTAATAGTAGAGTCACAGCCTAAAATATCATGTTTCATGAAGAAAATTTAACCCTTGCGCCCTTAGATGATCTATCTATTGGAAACCCTAAGTATGGAACCTTGAGAGAATAAAAGAATCTTTTAGAGTGTTGAGTATGTTATGAATGATGAATAACACCTTTAAAGTGCCTTATGAATGTGGGGTTTTAATTGGATAAGAGGGGAATTATTCATAGTGCCTTTTAATTAAAAACAAAAATTTAGTCATCAGTGATACAGGTCACCATATAACTCATAATGTCTAATTACCACTACTCACTATGAGTCGTAACCAAGGAAATATCAAAGGCACTATACACTATTGACCTTATGACTCAATGTCATGACTCGTAATGGAACCGTATGACTCATAGGGTCCAAGCATAGTCAACATAGAACTTGTTTGGGGTATACACTAGAGACCCTATGATTTACACCCAATGAATCGTAATAAGTCCTTATGGATCATAATAAGCCACTCGTACTCAGAGCAAAACTTAGCCACTTAATTATTGGTTTGGTTATGACTTATCCCAATGACCTATCAGGACACCCTACGACTTATTGGCTAAGTCGTAATCAGGGCAGTGAGAGCAAGATTCTAGAAATTTTGAAGGACTAAAAACCTAGGGTGTTACATACTCCCCTCTTGGGATCATTCATCCTCGAAGGATAGGACAACGCATTTACTAGCATGATTAGACCCCTAAAACAAACTCTTACCTTTTAGATAGAAAACTTGGATACCAAGAATTTACATTTCCTTTTAAGAAAGATAGAAAATAAATGTTTAAGAATACATATATCTCAAGCAAGATTGTTCGAATCGGGGAAAAAGAATGGATACTTGAACTTTATTTCCTCCTCAACTTCCCACGTAGCTTCCTTAAACTTATGGTTCCTCCAAAGGACCTTTACTGAAGCCACATTCCTAGTCTGCAACTGATGGACTTGCTAATCAAAGATTTCCACCAAAACATCCTTATAAGATAAAGAATCTGAAATACCCATGCTTTCTAAAAGAAAAACCATCAAAGGGTTGCCCACACAGTTTCTCAACATCAAAACATGAAACACTGGATGAATGGAGCTTAAACTTAAAAGTAACTCCAGTTCATATACTACATTACTAATGCTCTTCAAAACTAAGTACGGACCGATATAACGCGGGTAGAGCTTCCCCTTCTTCCCAAACCACATCACTTTTTTTATCGGAGGCACCATTATGAATACCTTATCTCTAGTATCAATTTCTAATTCCCTTTGTCTCACGTCCGCGTACAACTTTTGGCATCTTTGGGTAGTCTTAAGCCTATCCCGAATCACCTTCACCTTTTCGGTGGCTTGGTGAGTAGGGCTAAATAACCTATTTTCACCAACTTCAAACCACCTAATAGGAGACCTATACCTTTTACCATACAAGGCCTCAAATGTAGCCATACAAATTCTACATTGATAGTTCTTATTATAAACAAATTCAACAAGAGGAAAGGTCAACCCAGCTACTACCTTAGTCAAATGCACATGCCCAATGTATATCTTCTAAAACCTGAATTATCCTTCCTCCTTGCCCATCCATCTGTGGATGAAAAGTGGTGCTAAGGGTTACCTTAGTCCTTAAACCTCTTTGAAACAACCTCTCAAAATAACATAAGAACTAAGTACCATGATAAAAAAATGATAGAGACTGGAGCACCATGCAACTTCACGATCTCCTCAATGAAAACCGTAGTGTAATCCTCAGAAGGGAAATTACTTCACACTATCAAGAAGTGAGGAGACTTAATCATCCTATCAATAATTATCCAAATAGAATCAAATTATTAGAGAGACCTCAAAAGACCGATAACTAAATATAAATTAATTATCTTCTATTTCCACACAGATAACTCAATCTCTTAATACAATCCATCAAGCCTAAAGTATTCTACCATCACTTGCTGACACACTATGTACTTAACCATAGAATACCACATCCCACTTTATATTATTCCACCAGCAAATCTCCTTGAGATCATGATACATTTTAATCGAACCAGGATGAATAGTATAGCATGACTTATGAGTTTTATCCTAAATTCTCTCCCATAACCCATCAACATTGGGAACACGCAACCTTTTTTAGTATCTCAAGATTCTATCACTACCAATCTAAAAAATCATCACCTTCTACCTACCCATATCATTCTAGATTTGCATAAAGATAGGCTCCAACATTTGCTTCTCCTTCACTTAAGCACCAAGTGATGACTTTTCCACCTTTTAAAAAATCATACCCCCATCTTTAGATCTAAGACATGAACTCCGAGATTAGCCAAACGGTGAATATCCCTTACTAAATCTCATTTCTCCTTATTCACATGAGATAAGCTTTCTATAAATAACTTGCTAAGGGCATCAAAAACCATATTTCCTTTACCAGGATAGTAGTGAAGACGCATGTCATAGTCTTTTAGCAACTCAAGCCATCTCCTTTGCCTAAGATTTAACTCCTTCTGAGTGAACACATATGGCAGGCTCATATGATCAGAATAAATATAAACATAAACTCTATATAAATAATGTTGCCAAATCATCAATGCAAACACCACAGTTAAAAACTCCAAATCATGAGTCAGATAATACTTCTCATGATCCTTCAACTACATAGAAGCTAAGCTACCACTTTGCTATGTTGCATTAATACATAACTAAGTCCCACCCGGGATGCATCATAATAGACCACAAAACCATAAGGACCCTAAGTAAGGTCAAGACTAGAGTTGAAGTCAATTTATTCTTCAACCTCTTAAAACTACCCTTATAAGTATCAGACTATAAGAACTTCACCTTCTTCTTAGTCAATTTAGTCAAAGGGGCCATGATCAACGGGAAGCTTTCCACAAACCTCCTATAGTAATTGGAAGAACCCAAGAAGCTCTAAATATCAGTTGTATTCATGGGTTTAGGCCACTTCTTAACTACTGCAACCTTTTGTGGATCCACCATAATCACTTCACTAGAACAACATGACCCAAGTAAGTCATAATATTCAACTAGAGCTCACACTTAAGGAACTTAGCATACAAACACTGATCTATTAGGGTCTGTAGTACAAAGCAAAAGTGATTAACATGATTTTCCTCACTCTTGCAATATACAAAAATATCATTAATAAAGATAATCATGAATAGATCTAAGAACCAATGGAAAACCCTATTCATAAGATCTTTAAATGCTGTCGGAGCAGTGGTCAAGCCAGAAGACATCACCAAAAACTCAAAATGACTGTACTGGGATCTGAAATTAGACATAGGGATATCCACCTCCCTAATCTTCAACTGATAGTACCCGGATCGAAGATCAATTATAGAAAAGAACTTAGCACCCAAAAGCTGATCTAAGATATCATTAATCCTCGAAAGTTGATACTTATTCTTTATTGTCACCTTATTCAATTAACAGTAATCAATATAAATTTGAGGGGAACAAACCCTTCTTACGCACAAAAAGAACAGGAGCACCCCACAGAGACACACTAGGTCAAATAAAACCCTTATCATGAATATCCTTCAACTGCTACTTGAGTTCTTTCAACACAATCGGAGATATTTTGTTAGGAGTAACAGAAATAGAACGAGTGTCCAGAAGAAGATCGATCTAAAAATCAATTTCCCTATCTGGAAAAATTCCAGGAAGATCATCAAGGAACACCTCACAAAATTCACAGACCACAGGGACAGTTTGCAAAGAAGGACCTTCAAATCTAGAATCTTTAACATGCACTAAGTGATAAAGGCACCCTTTAGAAACCAATTTTTGGGCCCTAAGATACAAAATGAACCTTTTACTAGGCACTAGGGAACTTTCTTCCTAATCAATAGTTGGTGCATTCAGGAATTTAAAAATTACCTTTTAGGTCTGATTGTCTAAGGAAGCATAGAATAAATGCAATCAATCTATTCTAAATATAACATAAAAATCAATTATGTCTAACTCTATCAGATCTAATCGTGTTTCTCTATCATCAACAGACACCATAAAGCCCTTATAAACTCTTCTCACAACAAGAGATCACCTACCAATGTAGAAACAAAAAAGAGGTCCAAAATACACTCAAGATTGAATCCAAAATACACAACCATAAATGGGGTTACATAAGAGAGAGTGGACCCTGGATCAGGTAAATAGTACACATCATGGGAAAAGAGTTTGAGTGTTCCAGTACCGATATCAGAGGATGTCTCAAACATCCATCAGGTAGAAAGAGCATAAATATATTTCAAACCAACGCTAGATCCATAAGAAGAAGTAGCACTCTTTGGTGAAGGAGCTGACACAGCAACAAAAAGAATCTTATTTGCTCCTGAAGCAACTATAAAAGGACAATCTCTCTGCATATGGCCAATCTAACTACATCTAAATCACTTGTTCCTCACTTATTCACATACACCACAATGTACCTAACCATAAAATCTACAAAGGGGATATAATAGAGCCGACTCATCCCCACTAGCTTCAGACTAGTCACCCAATGCCCTAAAACCATCGCTACTCTACAAACAATAATTACCTAATGGTTTCGGGTAGGGAACACTAGCAGTAGAATAGGAACCAAATTTGCCCCACTTCTTCTTAGACTATTTTTCTCCATCTCTACCACTTTGTTGCTGGCCTCCACCCTGATTTGAGGCATAAAACTTCTTACTCTACCTCTCCCCAATTTTAGCCTACTTTTTCTTCTGTTCTTTAACTCGTTGAATAAAAACCATAACCCCAAAAATATCCATGTCCTTCTTTAACAAGGCATCCTTACTCTTTATAATCAGGTCTTGAGATAACCCAGAAATGAACTTCCTAATTCTAGCCCTCAAGCTAGATACCAACTCAAGAGCATACCGAGATAACTAATGGAATTTCAAGGCATACTTCTGGACTGACATCCTGCATTGCTTTAAGTTCATGAATTCGTCAACCTTTGCCTCTCTCAACTCCTGAGAAAAGAAGTGATCAAGAAAAGCTATAGAGAAATCATCCCACAGAGCTGACTCGGCATCATCACCTCTTAACTGGTCCCATTCCTTATACCACTGATACACTATATCTTTTAATTTATAAGCGGTAAACTCTAAGCTATCCGTCTCTATTTTATACATCATATAAAAAAATATTTTCATCTCATCAATGAAACCTTGAGGATCTTCCTCAACTTTAGAGCTAGTGAAAGTCAGAGGACTCAATCTCATGAGTTTTCCAACTCTAGTGGCCTCGAAGGATGGAGTAACAAAAGCAACCCTCTTATTCTGAAAGGCCACCAACTGGGTAAGCAAGTGAATCGACTAGTAAAACTCAAAATTAGACACATCAGCTCAATGTGCCTGAGGAGGAATAAGGAGAACCGATGGAGCTCCATTAGGGCAATCAGAAGCAGCGAATGTAGATCAGGTCTGATCTCTCAGAGCAGGACAGGCTCCATCTATATTGTCCTTAGACTAGACAAAAGAGTTCCCACGAGTAACAAATCTTCTTGGAGTCATGATATGAAAGGCAATCAGATGAGAATTAGATAAATTCAATACCTAAGACTCTATATCTCAAAATTGAACAATAAGAAAGGGAAATATTCCTAAATGCCTCGTAAACTCTCCATTACAAGTATGTCATGTTACACACCCATAAAATAGACATTATTTGACACGACTTTACAGGATACCTAATGACACAAAACCTCGGCTCTAATACCAGCTTTATACCAACCCAGACAAGGGCCTGACCATGATGAGTATCTTAAGTCCCATGTGGAATGGAGACCAGCCCCTGCACCTAGCAAAGTAAACACAACATTCCCAATATTGGACAAATTCTGGATATATTACAAGGTAGATTAAAGAAAAATAATATATCTATGATCAATATCTAACAACTTGGCTAAAATAACCGACCAACATCTAATTTCCCAGTATACCAAAAAATCCTTTAAAATAAGAGCCAAAACTGAATATCAATAAAGTATTGGGACATGCCCCTGACTATAGCCAAAAATAAGTCTAAACAATCTAAAAAATAGGAGACCAAAACATAAAATATAGTATTCCGATGTATAAAATCTCACCACTTCAATTTCAACTCATGAGCTAATCCTGAATCCTAATCACTGAGAAAGAAAAGTAGAAATATCAAAACTTCCTGCACCGCATGGGTATATAGTGTCCAAAGACGGTTAGCGGTTGGAGTGCTAGTATGTAACTCAGGGATATAGGATAACATAATGCCATGATCAATAGTTCAAAATCATTCAAAATTCAATGCACATCATCCAATGCATATACAAATATATCATATGCTGGGATAGGGAATAAGGCTTAACATGCATTTTAAAACCTTAGTTTGTTTTGTGTTGCTCAACCGTCATAACATATAAATGCATCTATGGGCTGTATGAACCCAACTCTTTCCCAGATAGTAGGTCCTCAGTGTGTGTGGCCACACGAACCAGAGGATGTACTTATGTATTATGGGGGACTCAAACCACCTAGCTTATCATGGGGAAACGAACATTAATTAATGTAGTACAATATGGGGTACTCGAATCTCTGAATCATATAAGAATATTAATAATGGGGATTCAAACCACCCGATCAAATAGACCCCTCCCCCCTCTCCTGGTAACTACAATTTCCAGTATTGGTCTCCCATACCTTTACTTTTATGACTCGTCTACACAACACTCTTTAAAGCCTAATTAAAACAATTATCATACAATTCTATTCATTGAACCATAGTACACATTTAGACATATATTGTTTGTATTATCATACCAACTACACTTGGAAAGTAACATCAACATGCCAAAACAATTTCATTACTTAGGGAATTTAAAACCCCTCTTGGTTCAATTTCATATTAACTTGTGGGATAACACAAACCCATAAAGTTATTTTAAAATTCCTTATGCAATAGTTCATTTCCCATTCACAAAATTAAAAACCAGTTTCATGATATGGTGTTAGGATCATAACCACTTCAAAAGTCATAAATTACAAAAATCATAATCCCTTAGTTTATTCACCAGAACCATGCTCCTACAAGTTCAAAACCATAGTTAAAACATGAGTAATGCATAATAAAACCACGGGAAAACAATTAATTGACCATTTATGTCAAACCCCTTCATCATGTCAAAACCCTTAATTTCAGTTATGTAAATAACCATGTAGTTTAATGCAATATAGATATTAAGTTTAAGGGTAGAATTACATACCTGAAATATCAAGTTTCATGGTGAGAATTTAACTTTTGACCTTTGGATGATCTATCTCTTAGAAATCGTAAGTATGGAGGCTTAAGAGATTGGGAGAAGCTTTTGAAGTGCTGAGTACATTATGAGTGAGGAATAAACCCCTCTAAAGGGCCTTATGAATATGGGGTCTTAATTAGATAAGTGGGTAATTGTCGAAAGTGCTCTTTAATTAAATGTTAAAATTTAGTCGTTAGTGACTATGGGTCACCATATGACTCGTCATGTCTCATTACAACTCTTCACTATGAGTCATAGCTAAGGCATTCTACAAGGCACCATTCATTGTGACCTTATGACTTGTAATAGGACCCTACAACTCATAGGGTCCAATCAAAGTCAATATAGAACCCATTACGGTTATACACTGGACACCCTACGATTTACACCTAATGACTCGTAATAAGTCCATATGGTTTATAGTGAGCCACTCATAATCAAAGTAGAGCATAGCCACTTAATTATTGTCTTGGTTATGACTTGTCGCAGTGACCCATCAGGATACCCTATAACTCATAGGACAAGTCGTAATTAGGGAAGTGAGTGGAAAATTCTAGGAATTTCAATAGGCCAAGAACCCGAGGCATTACAAACTCTCTAGAAATAAGCCCCTAAAACTACTATCTGGGTTGTAGCCAATAAATATGCACCATCTATCCCCTTCATAAAATTTTTAATCCTTCCAGACTCGATGGATATGCTAGAGGTTGAATATCTAGATAAGGTGTGAAAATGTATTTCATACTCAAAATAGACATGGATCCTTACTCTTAAGTTAAAAAATTCATCATACATCTGATCTTTCAACCTATATAATGCTTGTCTCACTAATAAGGCCACGAAAAATTGAGTCTAAGTTAGAGCTGGTGAACCTAAAGGCATAAAATTAGCAAGAGAACTCCCACAATCCCTATCCATATCGGTTAACTAATAAGAAGTATAAGTAACTCCATCAAACTCAAGGGATCCAAGATTATGTAACTTATGCTAGCAATCAATCAAAAACTCATAGTCATCCTTGACAATAACTCTACTAAACGTGGGTGGACCAAAGCAAATAAACCTTACAAATCTCTTTTAATTATTAAAAAACATAGCTGAACCCAAAGTAATTAGACAAATAGTATGTCTAGTAGGAAAAGAGACAATATGTGGGGGTGCCATAGATGATGGTTGTACCCCATAAGTATGGATACCATAAGGGGATGTCAGCACTAACAGTGGAATAGCACTCCAATTTTTAGAAATATCTGGTACATTCAAGGGAACACCCTTTAAATGACTCAAGAGATGAACCAAAAGGCCTTGAAGCATTGAGGTACCAATGGAGCCCTGTGGAACATTAGTTGGCTATGCATTCCCTATCTAATAGATATCCATAGAATACATACCCACGGGCTTAAAATAATTATTCATAGCCTATTATTTGGATGAAGTAACTTCTCATGCTCCTCCTCTACCTCTAGGTCAAGCACGACCCTTCGTAGTCATTAAATCTAGGCATGCATATCGAGTTCTATCTCAGCATCTCTGTTCTCTTGAGACCTAGTGCTTACCATCTGTACAGAAAAGAATGAAATACAAATTTAGAATATTGGGTATGAAAAACCTAAATGATATAGAATCAAACTAGATAGGTTTTTCCTAAATATATATTATAGCTTATAGCCACTCAAAAAGATATGGATGACTACGTACCGATCTACTAGATATCTTGCTCTTATAGTTATGAGATTGGTGAACCTGGTTGCTCTGGTATCAATTTATCATGACCCAAAAATAAGGTTATTGTGCCACTTGTCATGGTCCACCCTTGATAAGTAACCCAATCATACACATAGAAAATAAATACAAAATATATTAGAAAAAAAAGTAAAAATAGACTACTAGAATAAAGTTAAATCACACATATATATAAGAAAAAGGATAGAAATTCAAATAAGGTATAAAAGCCATTCCAAAACATGATGTCATAAGTATAGAGCATCTAATAATACAAACTGAATTTGAAGTAAATGATTTGTCCCAAAAACTATAAATAAAGACATCTAGATACATAAGAAGAGGTCTAGGGTCAACTCTAAAGACATAGAGAAATAAGTACCTTGAATTTTACTAATCAATAGCACGATCTTAGCCTTCACACATCCTACTTATCCTATGATCTGCACCAAATGGGCATAGTAGGGATTAGTCATTTCAACTTATACCTAATAGTTATCATCGGCCAATTGAGTATAGCAAAAATAATGTAAGTAAAGAGAACGATGAGCATGTCACCTATAAATAAAAAAGTCCCAGACAGTATCTCAGACCATATCTACTAATATTTCTAATAAAATAAAAAGTGAAATAGCACAAATATAAATGAAAAGTATAAGGGAAGTAAATAAACATCAAATAAACTAAGGACTTGCAAAATATGCATATGTAATGCAATGGAATAGTGTAACACCCTTAAAATTTTTGTCATTTTATTTTTACCCTCCCAGAAGAGTTTCAAAATTTTTAAAAGTGGTTTAGGGATATTTTGGAATATCGACGTAGTAAGCCTATGTATTTTTGGTATGCCATGGAGGTTACCCTCCACAATTTAGTGTGGATCAGAGGTAGTGTGCCTTTGTGATATCGGCGTGTCATGGAATATAATCTTTGGGATAAGTAGTTGTAATGCCCCGAATCCTAAGAACCGAAATGCCACACTGTTCTTATGATCCTGAAGGACCACAAGCTAACCCTTTTTCGGATATCTGTACCTATTCACTGCATAATATAGTAAATACATGCAAAAATTGGCTAACCTTTCCATAAGGTTCAAACATGTAGAAATATACAATACCTTAAACAACACACGAATACATTTGTCTGAAAAGCCTCTACACTGCCTAAACTGTGGAGTTGAAGGGACAATTCCCCAACTAACTCCGTCTAGGAAAATCAAATACTGTAATAACAACATCCTCGGATGATGAGGACTTACTGCTGCTATACAAGTGACTTTAAGATGCTCTAAGTTTCACTCCTCTGAACCTATGGTGCCCCAAAATAAAAGAACACCATAGCGCAAATGCGTCAGTACTAAGATATACTGAGTATGCAAGCAAGAAAGGCTAAATGCAAGGGCTTATGCATGAACATTTAATCAACAGAATAATCATGAGAATAATGAACGAGAACACATATATGAATGCACAATTCACAACCACTATAACAATTATAATGACTCCAGATACCACAACTCGGATACCACTTTACTGTCCTAGGAACTCACTACTGTACTGGGGTACTGCATTACTGAATCACAAGATACCAATACTGAGCAATCAAATACACTCACATCCCTGACTCCTGAAGATTTATACTGACACAGAAATCATGGGAAGTAGTTAAATAACTCACCATGACTCCTCATAAGCAACTGAAAATGTGGGGGTGAACACAATAATTTGAATAATATCTTTGATTTCGTAAAACATGCGTACAGAAAATGAAGACTCACATGGCTTGAATTTCATTATCCATACTTCTCATAATATTATAGAGAGGAAAACATAAGTAAAATCCCATAAATCATCATAAAATCATCAATATTCAACATAAATTCTCATGACTCATCATAGACAACCAAACTCATCAACTCAAGACTCGAAGCGACTCGATAGTTCAAGACACATACTCTTATGGATAGGGGAGTTTTCTATAACCGACAACCCCACGTGAGCCGCGTGGAATACCAATATTTTCCCTCCGAGGGAGAGCACTCCCATTGGTGGGAGTGTTGTACTCTTCCCAGGGAGTACAACCTTAAAGCTTTCATAATCACAATTCGGCTCTCTGGCAAACAATATCATCATCAACAATCCTACAATGGCACATAGGTTTGGGGAATTACTAAATTCCCTCTAGGTGCTAAGTAATACTCCCCGACTAGCTCAGAACGCGTAAGGAAATCCACCACAATATCACAAGGGTCTATCATAAAGACCAAATCAAATCTCTTTATCATTATCAAATTATATCAATTTGTCGATTCCTAACTCAACACATTTTAGCTTAAAACATTTTAATTTTCCTTAACATCAATATGGTATCAATAACAAAGCATTTCATCTCTACATCCCGACTCTGCGGATGCAAATTAATATTCTCAAATGATCATTCTTTCATTTCAGTATTCAAATCATGACTATAGCTTTTGAAAAGCATTTAAGATCTTCAAATCATAGTAAGATTTTGTATGTCGTAATGTAACTCAAATTATGTCTCTTATATCAAGAATCCTCAAAAAAATAATTTCATAGAAGTGGTATGCAATTTATGGCATAAAATCTCAATTCAAGAAAACAAGATAATAAGGTTATTATGTATACCAATATTGGACGATTCAAAGTTCCATAAATCGTATCTTGAAAACACTTGAAATATCAACTCATGGTAGAAATATGAAATTCACCATATAAAATCATAACTTGGGATTAATAAAGTAATCATGTACATCAAAGCTTAAACAATTTATATTTTTCATAACCTCATAATTTGTCATTAAAACATCTTGGGTATTTACCCACTTTACAAAATCATGAAATTCCAATGATAAAATCAATTCTTTGGGCACAAGAATGAAAAGATATTATTGTTCAAAACGCCATATGTTAAGTTCTCACGGAATTCATTTTAAGTTCTCAAATCAAGGAAATTCATCGATTGTAGCACAACAAAGATTATCGCAGAACTGACTCATTTCTAGACCAGCAAACTATTTCAGCCATACGTACCCCCAACAATTAATAACATAAGTAATACGTAGTATACAACAACGTATACTATATGCTCATAGGCCATCATGCACCATCCATTCATTAACACCTCACTCCAATCATTTGAAGATCATATTCATATACAAGTGTTGGGATCTCATGCCATTACATCATAGATCATTCAACAAGGATGCATATGGTTAAGGAAGAATACAACATAACATAGTTCATCCAATCAGGATACACAGAAATAACATACATTCAACACATCATGTTTTACTTCTCAAGGTTCTTTCCTTTAAGATCTTGATATATGCAATTCAACCCATAATTAGACATTTAACACTTAACGTGGCCTAATGGCCTTATCATTTCCCTTAAGCACCATAGTAAACACGTAGCATGCAAGTATGAATTCATCACTTCGATCACAAGGGGTCATACGATCCATTTTTATTCAACTACATGTGCTACAACACCATCATTAATCTTAATTCCACCAACTAAATCCCTCGTCTACACTTACAACCATATCATAAGTCTTTTACACAACATCCCCAATTTTAGACAATAATATGGAGTTCATGTTGAACGTATACATAGAAAGTAGTGTAGTCATTTAGAAGTTATTATATCCTAAGAACGTAAATTTATAGCCTCTTAGACAATTCCAAAAACACCTTACATGCACTTTTAGGCATTGATGAATTCATTAAATTCTCATGTTTTCTACCACCCCATATAACTCATCCAACACACATAATCATCTCATGCATATATTAACCAACATACACCATCACCACATATATATATATATATCAACCAATATGCATAATTATCATATATATATATATATCAAGTAACATACATAATCCTCATATATATCTCAACCATCAAACATATTATCTGCTTCAATTTCTTCATAGGCTACTAATACCACATTCACATCTTAATACTTAGTTTGGAGTCCACAAACTTACATTCTTTAAATATTCAAGCTTAGCTTCTAAAACATAACATGAATATCCACAAATCTTTAATAAACATACTATTCTCTTTCTACCCTTCAAATATCACATCTCTTAAACTTATACTTCTCCACACCATGAGAATCGCAGCTATATCTCTATCAAACAAGACATACAATTCCCAACTTCCACACTTAGATTCTTACATATATAATTTCGAGCCTATTCATTCACCATATAAACAGCTAACCCCATAAGGCATACTCTGCTCACTTTAGAGAACACTGTCCCGAAACTATCTATGGGACCTTTAGAGAAAGTTCTATCTAAAAAAATTTGGCTTTACTACTTCTGTTACCTTAAGAGTAAGGTAAATCTGACATAATTAGATCATTAAAAGAGTCTACATAACTCTCTTAGAAAATCTTGCTATAGCACGATCTGGATCATGAATGAATGGAAACTCTTCTAAACATCCAATAGCCTCCCGTACATGAATATGGCGCGCAACACACTCTTGTACAAGACTCTAATAGATGCGGTTTTTCAGACTCCCTAAGAAAATATTGAACCTTAGGCTCTGATACCAAGTTTGTAACACCTCGATTCCCGAGAACCGAAATGCTACATGGTGCTTATGATCCCGAAGGACCACAAGCTAACCCTTTTACTGATATCTATACCTGTTCACTACATACTATAGTAAAATACATGCAAAAACTGGCTAACACTTGCCATAAGGTTCAAATATCTAGAAATATACAATACCTTAAACCACACACTAATACATCTATCTGAAAAACCTCTACACTACCTGAACTGTGGAGTTGAAGGGACAATTCCCTAACTAACTCCGTCTACTAAAATCAAATACTGTAATAACAACATCCTCGGATGATGAGAACTCACTGTTGCACCCGCTGCTGCTATACAAGTGACTTCTAAGATGCTCAATGTTTCACTCCTCTGAACCTATGGTGCCCCAAAATAAAAGAACACCATAGCACGAATGCGTCAGTACCAAGATGTACTGAGTATGCAAGTAGGGAAGGCTAAATGCAAAGGCTTTTGCATGAATATTTAATCAATAGAATAATCATGAGAATAACGAATGAGTACACTTATATGAATACACAGTTCACAACCACTATAACATTTATAACTACTCCAGATACCACAGCTTGGATACCACTTTACTGTCCTCGGAGCTCACTACTGTACTAGGGCACTGCATTACTGAATCACAGGATACCAATACTGATCAATCAAATACACTCACACCCCTGACTCCTAAAGATTTATACTAACACAAAAATTATGGGAAGTAGTTACATAACTTACCATGACTCCTCATAAGCAACTGAATATGTGGGGGTACACGCAATAATTTGAATAATATCTTTGATTTCGTAAAATATGCGTACAGAAAATGAAGACTCACATGGCTTGAATTTCATTAGCCATACTTCTCATAATATTATAGAGAGGAAAACATAAGTAAAATTCCATAAATCATCATAAAATCATCAATATTCATCATAAATTCTCATGACTCATCATAGACAACCAAACTCATCAACTCAAGACTCAGAGCAACTCGATAGTTCAAGAAACATACTCTTATGGACAAGGGAGTTTCCTATAATCGAAAACCCCACATGAGCCACATGGAATACCAAATTTTGCCCTCCTAGGGAGAGCACTCCAATTGGCGGGAGTGTTGTACTCTTGCTAGGGAGTAAAACCTTAAAGATTTCAAAATCACAATTTGGCTCTGGCCAATAATACCATCATCAACAACCTTACGGTGGCACATAGGTTTGGGGAAATACAAAATTTCCCTCTCGATGCTAAGTAATACTCCCCGACTAGCTCAGAATGCATTAGGAAATCCACCACAACATCACAAGGGTCTATCTTAAGGACCAAATCAAATCTCTTTCTCATTTATCAAATCATATCAATTTGTGGATTCCTAACTCAATACATTTTAGCTCAAAATATTTTAATTTTCCTCAACATCAACATGGTATCAATAACAAAGCATTTTATCTCTACGAGCTTAAAATCAATATAAATCATCCCGACTCTGGGAATGCAAATTAATATTCTCAAATGATCATTCTTTCATTTCAATATTCAAATCATGACAATAGATTTTGAAAAGCATTTAAGATCTTCAAATCATAGTAAGATTTTGTATGTCGTAATGTAACTCAAATCATGGATCTTATATCAAGAATCCTCAAAAAAATAATTTCATAGAATTGGTATGCAATTTATGGCATAAAATCTCAATTCAAGAAAACAAGATAATAAGGTTATTATGCATACCAATATTGGACGATTCAAAGTTCCATAAATCATATCTTAAAAACACTTAAAATATTAACTCATGTTAGAAATATGAAATTCACCATATCAAATCATAACTTGGGAATAATAAAGTAATCATGTACATCACAACTTAAACAATTTATATTTTTCATAACCTCATAATTCGTCATTAAAACATCTTGGGTATTTACCCACTTTACAAAATCATGAAATTCCAATGATAAAATCAATTCTTTGGGGACAAGAATGAAAAGATAATCTTGTTCAAAACCTAACATACCAAGTTCTCACGAAATTCATTTTAAGTTCTCAAATCATTGGAAATTTATCAATCATAGCATGACTAAGATTATCGCGGAACTTACTCAGCTCTAGACCAGCAGACTATTTCGGGCATACGTACCCCCAGCAATTAATAACATAAGTCAAACATAGTATACAACAACGCATACTCATATACCCAATGGCTATCATGCACCATGCATTCATTAACCCCTCACACCAACTATTTGAAGATCATATTCATTTACAAGTATTGTAATCTCATTCCATTAAATCGTAGATCATTCAACAAGGATGCATATGGTTAAGGAAGAATACAATATAACATAGTTCATCCAATCGGGATACACACAATAACATACATTCAACACATCATGATTCACTTCTCAAGGTTCTTTCCTTTAATATCTTGATATATGTAATTCAACCCATAATTAGACATTTCACACTTAGCGTGGCCTAATGGCCTTATTATTTCCCTTAAGCACCATAGTAAACACGTAGCATACAAGTATAGTATGAACTCATCACTTCAATCACAAGGGGTCATACAATCCATTCTTATTTAACTTGGCATTTCTACAATTACCTTGCATGCACCATTTAGGGCATAGGTCAGTATGAATAATTACATGTGCTATAACACCATTATTCATCTTAATTCCACCAACTAAATCCCTCATCCGCACTTATAACCATATCATAAGCCTTCCACACAACATCCCCAATTTTAGAAAATAACATGGAGTTCATGTTGAACATATACATAGAAAGTAGTCTAGTCATTTCGAACTTATTATATCTAAAGAACGTAATTTATAGCCTCTTAGTTAATTCCACAGACACCTTACATTCACTTTTAGGCATTGGTGAATTCGTCAAATTCTCATGTTTTCTGCCACCCCATATATCTCATCTAACACACATAATTATCTCATACGTGTATCAACCAAGATACACCATTACCATATATATATATATATATATATATCAACCAACATGTATAATCATATATATATATATATATATATATATCAAGTAACATACATAATCCTCATATATATCATAACCATCAAATATCAATCAATCAATATATATATATACATCATCAAAGTCTAAAATATATATATACATAACTTGAACTTTCAAAAAGGGATTCATGGACTCTATGGACGAAAGGAGTCCATAGATAAACACTTGCATACCTTAGATTTTATAGCCGAAGAGATTGACGAAGCAATTTGAGATGCAAATCCTTGAATCAATTTTCCCCCAATTGGAACCCTAACCCTAACTTCTCTTCTTCTCTCTCTATATATATGCATAACTTGAGAGAGAGATATAAGAGCAATGAGAGAAAATAAATGACAATTCTCAACTTAAAGGGGGTATATATAGAGGGTTACAATAATAGGAAATGACCAAAATACCTTTAAAAAATTAATTAATGTCAAATTTACCCTTTACTGATCTATCCGATAGGCTGAAGTAAATTGGCCATAACTTTTTACTTTTTCCTGCATGTTTTACTGTTTACACTATTCACCGTTCGATCGGAATGTTCGTAATTCATCGCTCGGGTGTCCATTTAGATGATCCACATATTGTTGGAAATCTTATTCGATGATCTTTGCAACAATAGGTCTAACTCTAGGAAATTCCACATGAAAAATTATAAATCATTCTAGAAGATAGGACCCAATACATTTACGCATAAAATTTTGATGAAAAATTTTCTGGGTAATTACAGTAGTGCGGTACAGAGAATAGATTCCTCAAAAAGGCCCTCCCATACTGACGTTTTAAATTCATGCAGTTTTTGTTTTATTCACTTGGGATAAGGGGATTTTGAGTCCTTTCACCCATGTTCGGCCATAAATCATAAAATATGTTTATTCCCTTCAGTTTTCCAAAGATCATATCGCCCAATTTCACTCTCATACCTAAAACCCAAGAAAAGCTTAAGGATTTAACTCTATATTCATCTTCTATGTTCAAAGCTCTAAATTTCTTTCAAATTCTTATTTATATATGGCATGTTAGCCTTCCCCAAAACTTTTTTGCTAATAGCTTATATTTATATTCGTATTCATGTGATTTAGTTTATGATTTGAATATAGGGTGAGGGATTTTAAGCATTATTAAATAATTTTTTCCCATGGCTTTTGTGAATTATTCATGGTTTGAAGTGGTATCTTTGAACTAATTGGGGTGCATGGTCTTAGTTAATTTGAATAGGGGTCATGGATTCCTACAATGTTGATGATTTTGATATTGGAATAGGTATAACCTCAACCCAATCTTATGAATCTTGTTTTGAACATGACAATATGCCTATTGAACTTCTTTTGGAACCATTGCATAATATAAAAGGCTATTCCAAACATAAATAATTTTAAATTAAACCTACGAGGCTGTGGATTCCCCTATATGGATGAATGATTAGAACTTGTGGGGTCGTGAATTCCTGCAATTGCTATGGCACAATGATATTAGCCTGTAAGTATTGTTAGTATGATTATACCAATAGTATATGCCTACATGGATAATTATAGTTCAATTAATGGGAATGTGTAATTCTTTTAATATGGGATAAAAAGAGATTGTGTAGCTAGCCATGAAAATTTAAGTCCTGGGAAGGACAAACACAAGAAATCCATATTTACTGGTGTAAGGTTTGGTCTTGATGACCATGTACTTGTGTCACACTTGATATATATTTTTGTAAGGGATAGACGAAGGGTCGTGGATTCCTTGACCTTTCTTGTCGCCTTTGGTTTGTGTTACTAACACGAACTAAGGCCCAACCAGGGAAAGAGAGTTAGGGGACATATATCCCATGGTTACTATTATAATTGTTAATCTATGACACCTCCAATTTGTACGGCTAACATGCATTGGGTCCCGACCATGGAGAGATTTAGGGCCTATATAGCCTGTAGGTACTACTATGATGGTTAAGCTACATAGTCTAGGCGAATGTTTTACTTTCATTCTAAGTCGTCTTCCCTACCCCATCATATTATATATATGTATATATCTGTACATGATTGTGCGCATTAGATTTGAATAATTTTGAACTTGTTTGATTATGGAATTATTTAATCCCTTCCTTGAGTTACATTCTAGTGCTCACCCATCTAACTATCTTCGGATGTTGTATACCTATGCAATGCAGACATCGGAGACACTTTTTCTTTTCCTATATAGTGATAGGATATTCTTGGATTTTTCGTAAGTCATCTTGAAGTGGTGAGACTTCTTCTTTTGAAAGCACTATTACTTCTAGGATTAGTTTATGTCATTGAATATCTCTTTGTTTTCCTTTTTAGACATTTTTTGGGGGCATTTCCCAACTTAGGTTGTTCTTTGGATATTAGAGGCTTTATGGATTACAATGGATTGGGATTCTAGTTGAAAATCTTAGCTTACTTTAAGTCATTTATTTATTTTACTCATGTCTATTTGGATTGCTTCTACTATCATATATGTATTGCATTCTAAATGGCTAGTCATAAGGGGTGGTCTTCGATCCTTGAAGGACTCGAGATACCCATCATGACTAGGACCTAGTTCTAGTCATGATAAGCTTGGTATTAAATCTTAGGTTCATGGTTATTTGGTGTTTATAAATCCGTGTCAAGTAGAGTCTCTTTGTGAGTGTGCAGAACACCATACTTATAAGGGAAAGGCTATAAAGTATTTAGGAATATTTCACTATCTTATGTTCTATTCTTGAGCTATTGAGTCTATGGTCTTTAATCTCCTCTAATTCCTATTTGTTTGCATTCCAAATCTTACACCTCCAAAGATTTGATGCTCGTAGAAACTTTTATGTCTCATTTGAGGACAACATGGATGAAACCTATCTGACTTATAAAGTGCAGATCCGGTCTAGGGTCCCTACTCTTAATTGCCCTCATGGAGTTCCATCGATCCCCACTAGTAATTCACGGGCTTCTCCAGGTGATGTGTCTAATGTTGAGTTTCACCAGTTGATCCATTTGCTTACTTTATTGGTGGACTCTCAGTTATGCCAGTCTATGTGTGTTACTTTTGTTACTTTTTCTTTTAAGGTAACTAGAGTTGGCCAATTCATAAAGTTAAGTCCTCCAACTTTTATAGGATCTAAGGTTGAGGAGGATCCTCGAGAGTTCATTGATGAGATAGAAAAGATATTTAGAGTGATGCATGATTCTAACTCTAAGGGTGTGTAGTTTGCTGCCTACTATTTAAAGATATGACATATCAATGGTATGAGGAGTGGGAGAAATTAAAAGGGGATGATGTTGAGCCAGCATTGTGGGGTTCAATTTTTTAGTAATTTCCTTGATCTTTTCTTTGTTTAGGAGTTAAGGGAGGCGAACGTAGAGGGGTTCATGAATTTGAAACAAGAGAGAATGATTATGAAGGGAAATGCTTTGAAATTCCATCAGCTATCTCGCTATGCTCCAAAGTTGGTGTCTTTTATGTAGGCTAAGATAAAGAAGTTTGCATGGAGTTTGTGTCGAGACTTGGTCTCAAAGTTCAAAGTCACCTTGTTGAATAATGATATGGATATCTCTAGTATTATGGTGTATATATAGTAGGTTGAGGATGATTAAAAGAAGAAAGAAGAAATAGGGTAGAGACAAAGTAATAATTTTAGGTATTTAGAGCAGGGTTGAGGTTAGGTTAATAATGGTAAAGATAGTAGGTAATGGGGAAGGAAAAATGATTGGGGAAATTTTGGTTCATATTGTATGGATAGTGGTCTATATACTAAGTCATTTAGTGATTGACGCTTTGAGGCTAACAGTCGATATATAGAACAAGGTACCCAGTCCCTAGTTGGTGAAGCTTAATAAGCTCCTTCCTATCCTTCATATAAATTTTATCGGCAGTCATATCATTAATAGTGTGAGAAACCTAGGAGTCGGTGTTATAATTGTGGTCAGTCAGGGCATTTATAGCGACACTATCCAAGTAAGGTTGCTTCTGGAGCGAATAAGGTCCCTATTTCTACCTCTTCATCTTTACACCAAAGGGTGAAACTTCTGGCACTAATACTGGTTGGAATCATTTATATGCTCTCGCTACTTTCTAGGAATCTGAGGCATCTCCTAATGTTGTCACTAGTATATTATAGATTTTATCTCATTATGCATATTATCTTCTTGATCTCGAGTCTACTTTTTCTTATGTGACCCCTTTTGTGGGTGTTCATTTAGGTTTTCGTACTAAAAACATTCCTGATCCTTTCTCAGTATCTACATCGGTATGTGATTTTTTGGTTGCTAAAAATATCTATAATGGTTGTGTGGCATCTATCTTTTATAAGAAGACTTTAGCGGATCTAATAGAGTTAGATATGCTAGATGTTGGCATAATCCTGGGGTTAGATTTGTTTTACTCGTGTTGAGCTTCTCTTGATATTTAGACCTGAAAGGTTAGTTTCTAATCCTCGAATAAACTGGTGATTGAGTTGAAATAAAGATCTCTAGTGCTAAGGGACAGTTTATTTCTTATCTTAGACCCTCGAAATTGATTTCCAAAGAGTGTCTATATCATCTAGTTTGGGTTTAGGATGTTGATTCTGAAAGTCCCTCTCTAAAATCTATCTTTGTGGTTAATAAGTTTCTCAAAGTTTTCTTGGATGATATTTTTGGTATTTCTCCCGATAGGGAAATAGACTTTGGGAATGATCTTATCCTAGATACCCATCCTATCTCTATTCCTCCCTATAGAATGGCTCTAGTGGAGTTGAAAGGACTTAAGGAGTAGTTGAAAAATCTTTGTCATAAAGGTTTTATTCGTCTAGTACTTCCCTAAGAGGTGCTCTGGTACTTTTCTTGCATAAGAAGAATGGATCTCTTTAAATTTGTAGAGACTATCATCAGCTGAATAAGGTGACAGTGAAGAATAAGTACCCTATCCCTAGGATTGATGACCTCTTTGACTAGTTTCAGGGTGCTAAGTTCTTTTCCAAGATTGATCTTTTGTCGGGTTATCATCAATTGAAGATTAGGGAGATGGATATCCCTAAGACTGTCTTTCATACCCGATATGGTCACTATGAGTTTTTGGTGATGCCTTTTGGATTAACTAATGCTCTGATGTCTTTTATGGACCTTATGAACTGAGTATTTAAAAAGTTCTTAGATTTGTCTGTGGTTCTGTTTATTGATGATATTTCGGTGTAGTTTAAGAGTCAGGAGGATCATGTCAATCACCTTTTTATAGTGTTGCAGACTTTAAAGGATTAGCAATTATATGATAAATTTTCTACACTTGGTTTAAGTAGTGAAAAGTATAAAGGGCGAGAGATGGAGGGCCTATTGAGTGGGAGGAGTTTGCCACTGTCTTCTTAGATAGATTCTTTTCCCTAGTGATGAGAGAAGCTAAGGTATTGGAATTTATCAACCTCAGGCAGGGCAACATGATAGTGAAAGAGTATTCTCTTAAGTTTACTCGACTAGCTAGATATGCTTCTCATATGGTGGCAGATAGCAGGGCCAAGATGAGTAAGTTAGTTTTTAGGGTGAATGATAGTGCGGTCAATGAGTGCAGATCCACAATTTTGATTATTGAGATAGACATAGCCATACTTATGATCCATGCTCAACAGATAGAAAAGTAGAAGATTAAGATGAGAGAGAAGTATAATAGAGAGCTAGAAACAGTAGCTTCAATTTCAATCATCTAAGTTAGAGGGTGGTAACCATTCTCAGTTCCGCCTAAATTCATCCATTCCAGCTCCTTCCTCAGTTAGTGCTCCAGTTCCTAAGTTTTCGGAGTGTAATAAAGATAGGGTGCCAGGCTCTAAATCTCAGGGTAGTGTTAGCAATGCCCGAACTAATCCTCTTTGTCAGACTTGTGGTATGAACCACTAGGGTATTTTCTGAGCTGGTAGTGATGTATGTTTCAAATGTGGCAAGTCAGGCCACAGAGTTAGATATTGTCCCCAGTTAGGATTTCAGGTTCCACAGAACTATTCCTCAGCTCAGTCTGATTGCCTAAATTAGCAGCCTGTTACTTCCAGCACAACCAGTGGACAACGCCCAAATAGAATTTATGCTCTTAGTCCTGACAGGATTAGGCAAATTCTCTAGATATGTTCACTGCTATGTTACAGATCTTTCACTTGCATATATACGTTTTACTAGATCCAGGAGCTTCTTTGTTTTTTGTTACTCCTTATATAGTAGTCGATTTCAGAGTCAGTCCTGAAATTCTTATAGAACCCTTCTCAGTATCTACCCTAATGGGTAAAACTATCATAGCCCAATGGTTATATAGGAACTATCCGTTTATGATATTTCAGAAAGTCCCATCCACAGACTTAGTCAAATTAGAGATGACTGATTTTGACGTCATTCTCGATATGGATTGGCTTCATTCCTACTATGCCATAGTTGATTGCAAAAATAGAGTGGTTCGGTTTCAGTTTCCAAATAAACCTATTCTAGAGTGGAGGGGTAGTACACCAGCGTTCAAAGGTCAGCTTGTTTCCTACCTTCGAACACGGAAAATAATATCTAAGGGATGTGTCTATCATCTTGTTCGAGTTAAGGACACTAGTTACAAAACTCTCATTATTGAATCAGTCCTAGTAGTGAATAATTACTCAGATGTCTTTCCCTAAGATCTTCCAGGAATTTCTCCCAAAAGGGAAATAGACTTCGACATTGATCTTTATCCAAATACTCAGCCTATATCTATTCCTCCAAATAGAATGGCACTAGCAGAACTCAAAGAGTTGAAACAAAAGTTAAAAGATCTCTTAGATAAGGGATTCATCAAATCTAGTGTGTCCCGATGGGGTGCACCAGTCTTATTTGTGCGAAAGAAAGAAGGTTCTCTCAGAATGTGCATTGACTACCGTCAGCTCAATAAAGTCACAGTAAAGAACAAGTATCCACTTCCCAGAATCGATGACTTATTTGACCAAATTTAGAGTGGTAGTTATTTCTCTAAAATAGACCTCATATCAGTCTATCATCATCTTAGAGTTCGGGAATGTGATATTCCAAAAATAGCTTTCCAAACTCGTTATGGTCACTTCAAATTCTTAGTCATTTCCTTTGGTCTTACCACTGCCCTAGTAGCTTTCATGGACTTGATGAACTGTGTGTTCAAGCAGTACTTGGACATGTTCGTCATAGTCTTTATTGATGATATTCTTGTTTATTCCTATAGCAAGCAAGATCATGCAGACTATCATAGAATAGTATTGCATACTCTCAAAAATCATCAGTTGTTCACCAAATTCAGTAAGTGCAAATTTTTTCTAAGGTCAGTAGCATTCCTTGATCATATCATTTCCGGTGATGGCATTAGAGTTCATCCTCGAAAGACCAAAGCTGTAATAAACTAGCCTCACCCTGTCTCTCTATCAGATATCAAGAGTTTCTTGGGGTTGGTTGGCTATTACATACAGTTTGTTAAGGGATTTTCTCTTATTGCATCTCTTATGTATAGATTGAATCAGAATAAAGTCAAGTTTCTGTGGTCAAATCCTTGTGAGAAGAGTTTCCAGGAGTTGAAGACTTGACTCATCTCATCCCCAGTTTTATCTCTTCCAGATTGTTCAGATAGGTTCATAGTGTACTGTGATGCATCTAGAGTAGGTTTGGGTTGTGTCCTCATGCATCATGGTAAGGTCATAGCCTATGCCTCTAGACAACTTAAGCCCTATGAGAAGAATTATCATACTCATGACCTTGAGTTAGAAGCCATAGTTTTTACCTTGAAGATTTGGAGGCATTACTTGTACGGTGTTCATGTAGATGTGTTCAAAGATCATAAAAGCCTTCAGTACGTGTTCTCTCACAAAGATCGTAATCTCCATCGGAGAAGGTGGTTAGAGATTCTGAAAAATTATGACATAAGTGTCCTTTATCATCCTAGCAAGGCTAATGCAGTGGCCGACGCTCTTAGTAGACTATCTATGAGTAGTAATTCTCATGTTGAAGACAATAAAAAGAATCTAGCTCAGGAAGTTCATCAGCATGCCAGACTAGGTGTCTGCTTAGTCGATTCAGTAGAGGATAATATATGGGTTCAGAGTAGCTCCGAATCATCCCTAGTTTCCGAAGTTAAGGAAAAGCAAGATAAAGATCCCAGTCTAGTTAAGTTGAAAGAGTCAGTCAATGATCAGAAGGTTAAGGTTTTCTCCTAAGGGGGATATGGTGTATTATGTTGTCAGGGTCGTTTATGTGTGCCAAGTGTAGATGAATTGAGGTAATAAATTCTTGTAGAACTGCATAGTGTGCGCTACTCTATTCATCCAGGGGATACTAAGATATACCGCAACTTATGGGAGATCTATTGGTGGAGTAGGATGAAGAGAGATATTGCAGAGTTTATGGCTAAGTTCTCTATATGTCAGCAGGTTAAGGTTGAGCATCAAAAGTCTAGTGGGTCCATGCATGTGTTCAATATTCCCACTTAGAAGTGGGAAGAAGTGAACATGGACTTTGTGATGGGTTTTTCTCATACTCATCATCAACATGATTTAGTCTGGGTCATTGTATACAAGATGACCAAAGTAGTTCATTTCCTAACAAAACATACCTCCTATTCAGCCGAGGATTACTCCAAACTCTATATCAGGGATTTGTTTAGATTACATGGTGTTCCCTTGTCTATTGCCTGAGATAGAGGTACCTAGTTCACCTCTCATTTCTAGAAAACCTTCCAAAAGGGTCTTGGTACCCCGAGTTCATCTCAGTACAGTCTTTCATCCTCAGATAGATAGTCAATTAGAAAGGACCGTTCCGACCTTGGAAGATATTCTAAGAGTGTGTTCAATTGATTTCAAGGGTAGTTTGGATGACCACTTGCCTTTGATTGATTTTGCATACAACAACAACAACTATCATTCCAGTATTTAGATGGATCCATTCAAAGCTCACTATGGTAGGAGATGCAGATCTCCATTCGGTTGGTTCGAAGTTAGAAAATGTCCAGTTGATCAGAGAAAGGCTTTCGTCTGCTCAGAGCCGATAGAAGTCTTATGCAGATGTGCGCAGAAAGGATCTCAAGTTTGAGATTGGTGATTATGTTTATCTAAAAATCTCACCCATGAAGGGAGTAAAGAGGTTCGGTAAGAAGGGAAAACTTAGTCCCCGATATGTTGGTCACTTCAAAATTCTCAGTTGCTTTGGCAAAGTAGCTTATGAGCTCGAGTTGTTTTTAGATATATCTTCAGTGCATCCAGTCTATCATGTCTCGTTGCTTAATAAATGCAAAGTTTACCCAACAATCTTAGTCCCTGTTGAGGGCATACACATCAGAACAGTCTTTCTTATGAGGAAATCCCAATCGTAATAGTTGAGTATCAGATTCGCAGACTAAGAAACAAAGAAGTCCCTATAGTCAAAGTTCTCTGGAAGAATTAGTCCGTTGAGGGAGCTACTTGGGAAACATAAGCAGATATGTAGACCAAGTATCCTCACCTCTTCTCCACAAATTCAGACTTAGCCCAAGGCAATAGCTTTCCTTAAGTTCATTCAGCTTATGGTTAAAATTTCAGTTACAAATAATGCTCAGTTTTCATTTCAAACTTGGTATCCTTACCCTTACATATTTAGACACATGTTCATAAGTTAGTTCAGTCATGTATTCATGCATCAGATATATGTGATCAGCTTATCAGTACTCTCAGTCATGCATTCATGTACCAGCTCAGTCATAAAATCATGCACCAGATATGCATGATCACCATGAATCTCAGTAATGTCAGTCATGTTTCAGTTGTTTATGTTCAGTATGTACTTCAGCTTATCATTTCTCCCATTTTAATTAGTCTCATTCGAGGATGAATGTTCCCAAGGGGGAGATATTATAATACCTCGTATTTATACATAGCTTAAAATCATCCCAAAAGTGTTAAAGACTTGCTTTAAAAGATGAATCCATTTTTATACATGTGGAATTTTCAATATTTTGACTTTTTGTTATATGGGAAGTTGAATTATCTTTCCAACAATACCCTTTTTGCCAAAATCTGATGTCGAGTTAGAAAGTTATGGCTAAAATATAAAAAGCAATCTGAACTACCCATGTGTGACGGAAAGGGGCTGATGGACCATCGAGCTAGCAATGGGCCGTTGTCCAAACCATTGTAGAAGAGGCAGTGAGTCAACCTTCTAGCCAGACGCGAAGGGAATAGATGATGGAACATCGAGATAGCGATGGAACGTTACCCAAACCATCGTAACCAAGGTAGAAAGGTCACATTCTGGCCTAGTACGATGGAAAGGTCGAAGGACCATCGAGCTAGCGATGGACCGTCGCCCAAGCCATCGCAGACCCCATTCAGAAATTCAAAGACATTTTTAAAAGGGGATTTTTGTTTTTTTACCACCCTTTTTAATGCTTAATTATACCAAAACGGAGCTCATAACTTCATTATTCATCTACAACACCAAATTAAGGTTTATCTCAAAGAACAAGATCCCAACCCTTCTTTAAGAAACTAAGAAATTCATGTCCTCAATTCCAAAAACTTCAAGAAAATCACAATCAAGGTATGTCTAGTATTGATTCATGGGTCCCTTTCACCCATGAAGCTCAAGAATCTCTTTTCAAATTCCAAAGATTATGTATTTATGAATGTTCATGATTTAGTTGAATTGAAATTCATGTCCAGGTTGTTGTTGGGTTTTGATTCATGTTTTAAATTACATGTTCTAATGATTTATCCTAGTATGTTATGATTTGCATAATATTAATGATAAACCCTTCAAATTTCAAATTTATTTATGCAACCATGATAATTAAATGCGTTGATATTGGTATAACCAATGTACGCTCCCCACGTGTTTGATTAAATGCCTATGTGAAGGAAAAAGTTCCATTATAGTATAATAGTATGAAATCCCAATTCATTTACAAGTTAATGCCTGACAAGTGTTTGATAAAATGTCGTAGTCAATGAATTATGGATATTTGTATAGCCATTGTTGTGTTTTTGAACTTGTGCCATGAATTACTTTATGAAAATGAGTCCTGAGGGTATTTAATACCCGACAAATTAGTTATGCACCTAGAGACAGTGTCAGTTTCACGATGATCTCAGTTATGCCATGATTAGTAGTATCCTCATATAATTTCAGAACTCAGTAGAATTCAGCTCAGTATAATCATATTAGTGTCTATTCAGTTGGAAGTAGGATTCAGCACCGAGCAGACCCAAGGATGAGGGCACATACGGACAGTAGAGGGTGTGACCCTTAGAAACAATCCTTCCATTCCAAAACTATGTAGCCATCATAGGTTGAGACATCAACACTGACAATTAAGGGTTGATGAGGTGGATTCACACTGCTAGATGAGGGTCCCACCATTCTTTTTTGGGTATACTGCCAGATGAGGGTCACTCATAGCTTGTCTTTACCAGTGGCGCAGTATTTACACCCTTCTAATTTGGGTTACAGATTGGATCCCAACTTAGCTATAATGCTTATTAGGGGCATGTCGGTTAGATGACTACTTCCCACAATCTTAGTCTCAGTCTCAGTAATAGAACTCAGATAGTTGTATAGATTTCAAGACTGTCAGATACATTCACTCAGCTCAGTATAAAACTCAGCTAGTTCCATTAGAACCTATATTTTTAAGCATAGTCGCTTAGTTAATGAGAGATTTATTTTATCAATATTCAAATTTAGCATTATCATAATTCAGTTACAGTTCACGTATTCATGCATGTATTCTCACGCAGTCATGCTCATGTTCATCTCAATCAGTTAGAGTTTTAAATATAAACCTTTGCATTCATCTTACCTCACTTGTGTACTAGTATATTCTCATGTACTGACACATACTTTTATTTTATGCTATGGTTTTTATACCATAGGTTCAGAAGCACGAGCTCAAAAGTATCCTTAGTGGATCAATCGTTCAGTGGATAGACTAGCAGTGAGTCCTCATCATTCAAGGATGTTATTATTTTACTATTCCATTCTTGTAGTACTTAGTTTATTTAACAGTTGGAGTTAGTTGGGTACATGTCTTATCAACTTCTTATTCAGACAGTTTAGAGGCTTTCAGACTAGCATGTTCAGAAAGTTATTTAAGTTTTAATATTGTGATACCATATTATTCAGATGTTATGTTTTATCAGATATTTGAACCTTATGGCCTTTCAGCCCTTTTTTTGCATTTATACAGTATTTCATGCAGTGCTCAGTTATAGATATCAGTCATGGGTTGGCTAGTGGTCTTTCAGAATTATTAGCACCGTGTAGCATTTCTGATACTAGATTTGGGGTGTTACATGACTACCACCCAGGGGTCACCCGTTAGATTAGGCTTGGCTCTGCCTAAGTATCACCCGTCAATTTAGGCTTGACATCCTGGTTCTCAGTAGCTTAGTGGATCCATATCTCTAATGTTAGTACCCTTAGTATGGTACTAACACCCTTTCAATTAGGCTTACAGGTTAAACCCCAATCAGTTTAGAGCAGGGCATGTTAGTTAGATGATACCTCCTATAGTTTCAGTTCAGTGTTCAGTATAATTAAGTTTAGGTTTGCATTGACCATAGCATATGGTTATCAGTTATTCAGTTTTCAGATTTTAATATATCAGTTTACAGATTATTTCCAAAACATATTATATGATTGGTCATGCATTCTAATATTTTACAATATTCATGCATTCATATCAGTTACTTAGTTATTCATGCTATTCAGTCAGTCATTATCCATGTACATAAGCCCATGCATATCAACCTAACCTTATTTAGCATACCACTATATTCAAAGAACTGACCGCATACTCTTTTCTTGAGCTATATATCTCATATCATAGGTTCAGATGCTTAAGTTCCTAATCGTACCTAGATATCCCAGTTCACTAGTAGCAACAAAACTGGTGAGTCTTTATGTTCTAAGTGCCAATTCTGATTATCTTAGTATTTCAGTTTTAGTAGCTACTCAGAGTTAGTTGGGGACTTGTCCCATCAACTCCTCAGTTACTCAGTTAGAGGCTTTCAAATACTTTTTAGTCAGTTTTTAGTTTTCAATTGTCATTATCCGCTATTTTATCAGGATTGTTTTACAAACTTTATCAGAACCATGATTAAAAACCTTATGGTATTCCAGTAAATTCTGCATATATATTTTATGTTATATTGTTCAGTCCTGACATCAGGTACCAATATGGGTTTATTTGTGTTCCTTCAGGGCAGTAAGCACCATGTGATGCCTAGAGTGTACTCTCAGGGTGTCACCTACTTGGTATCAAAGACTAAGGTTTTAAATTATCTTAGAGAGTCTGAAAGCCACTTCAAGTAGAGTCTTGTGCATGTGTGTGAAGTAGGCTACACTTATGGACAAGAGGATACATAATATTTTAGGAAAGGTTTCCCTTCTTTCTGTATTCATGTCATGTGAAAGAGCATGAGCTCTGGGTAAAATCTCCTTTTTGATTCACTATTCCCTTAGTTTACAGAAAATACCTCCCAGAAAAAACAATAGAAGAAAAAAATGAGAATCAGCCCGCACCTCCGCCTGTTCAGGAAGATCTCTTAAATAAGTATGTTTCTGATGTAGAGTTTAAAGCTGTATTTACTACTCTATCTCCCTCTGTGGTAGCTCAGAATGTTTGACTAGTTGCTGCCTCAACCCATCCAACGGCTAATACATCAACAGCTAGAATTTGGGGCTTCACCCAAATGAATCCTTTAGTTTTTAGGATCCAAGTTTGATGATGATCCATAGGAGTTACTTGATATGGTTCAGAAGGTGACTGGTATTATGGGTGTTACATCTAGTAAGAGTTCAGAGTTGGCTGCTTACCTGTTACAGGATGTAGCTCACACCATGTATAAGCAGTTAAAACATGATAGGGGAACAGATGTAGAGCCGATAGAGTGGGAGGAGTTTGCCTCAACCTTTCTAGATAGATTCTTTTCTTTGGAATTATGGGAAGCAAGATGCTGGAGTTTATTAATTTGAAGCAAGGGAGTATAAGTGTAAAGGAGTATTATTTTAAGTTTACTCAGTTGGCGAGGTATGCTCGTCATGTGGTGGTTGATAATAGGTCTAGAATGAGTAAGTTTACATCTTGTATATCTGATAGTGTGGTCAAGGAGTGTAGAACTTCCATGTTGATTAAGGAAATGGACATATCTAGGCTTATGGTCCATACTAAAAAAATTAATGAAGAAAAACTTAAAGAGAGAGAGAGAGAGGGAGAATAAGAGGGCTAGAATAGGTAACTTTAATTTTTCTCAACCTAAGTCAGAGGGTGGTAATCGTTCTTAGTTCCATCAGAAGTTTTCAGCCCCAGCTCCTTCTTCAGCTAGTGTGCCTGTACAAATGTTCAAGAATGATAGTCATAATGGGGCTCCAGGCTCTAAAACCCAGGGTAGTGTGAGCAGTGGTCATACCAACCTACTTTGCAAGGATTATGGTAAAAATCATCAGGGTGAGTGTAGAGCTGGCAGTGATGTGTATTTTGGGTGTGGTAGTCTAGGCCATAGGCTTCGGGAATGTTGAGTAGTTTCTCAAAGGGGAATAAAACTGTGCAACCTATGCCAGTCCAATTAGTCATCAACTCCAGTAGGTCGCCCAACTCAGCAGAGAACCTCTTTTAGTGCCACTAGTGGTCAGCATCAGAATAGACTGTATGCGCTCTAGTCTTAAAAGGATTAGGAAAGTCCTCCTGATGTGATTAAGGGTACGTTATAGGTCTTTCATCTTCATGTGTATATTTTATTATACCCCGGAGCTTTATTTTCTTTTATAGCCCCTATATAGATGTCAAATTTGGTGTTAGTCTTAAAACTCTAGTAGATCCCTTATCAGTGTCTAGTACCAAGGACATAGAATAATGACTTAAAGCTAAGGGGGAGATGATTGAACAAGTAACTAAGTCAAGCTCTCATATCCTAGTAGTGATGCCAGTATTTGTAGAAAAGCAATAGAAGAGGATGATGTCCAACCTATTTTTATCTCAGTGCAAGGTTTCTCAGTCATCATAATACCTATTCATGCCTTACATAACAACCCTATGATCATTAGCTCATATTTTTAGACTTTATAGAAAATTATGTACGCTTTCAGTTCCTAGTAAAAGGAGTTCCAGTTCCCACAGCAATCCGAATCATATTCCATGAATTTATAAACTCCAAACTTAGGTCATACAGATCGTGACTCATGTATTCATGCTTTACAGTATGTTTAGTTCTAGTACTCATGCTACACTACTAATGATCAGTGAAATTCAGATTATGGCATGTATATCCTTAGTTTAAGTCTCTTGATGATTCCATGATATTGATATTCTATTCCTCAAGCCTATTTTAATTGTCAAGTTCTGTATAGTGTTCATTCATGCTTCAGGTCCTTATGTTTTATCCTTTCAATGAACTCTCCTTATGAAATAATGTAGTGATGAACAATTGCTTATATGAGAGAGAGTAATTGTTTCATGCTAAGGAAAGATTGTCGCATTCTTATTTTACTTGAGGATGTAGTTATGAAGATAGGATTGAATGTCATGTTTGTATGTAGGTAGATAAATGCATTACGCATTAGTGAACGGCTAGTAAGATATTGTGTTTAGTTGTTGAAAGTGAAATCAGAATTTGTTATGAGATGAGACACTCATGGTTTGTCTGAAACCATTCTAAAACTACTAATGACACTCATTAAAATCAATTTAATTTTACAACAAATAAATTATTTAAAGGATGAAATAAAAATCAAAAGAATTGAATCTTCTTTTAAAACCCTAGAGGTATAAGCAAAAATTAAAAATCTATAAGAAATCATAGAGCAAGAGTTCTGCTCAGATTTTTATAATGCCTTTTGGGAAGAAAATGACATATAGTTGAATTACTCTATGTTGAGGGATTTGACGAAAGGATTATTCCAACAAAGGCAAGACCCATTCAAATGAATCATGAATTAATGGAATAATGTAAAAAGGAAGTTAATAATTTATTAAATAAATAAATTATTTGACCTTCTAAATCACCTTGGAGTTGTTCATCCTTTTATGTTAATAACAACACTGAAAACGAAAGAGGTGCCCTAAGACTAGTTATCAATTATAAGCCCCTTAATAAAGTATTAAAATAGATTAGGTACCTGATACCTTAAAAACGTAACCTTCTTAAAAGAACTTATAAAACTAATATTTATAACAAGTTTGATATGAAATCAAGATTTTGGTTAATACAAATTGCGAGAAAAGATAAATATAAAACAACTTTCAATGTTCCATTTGGACAATATGAATGGAATGTAATAATGCCTTTTGGACTAAAAAATGCTCCATCTTAATTTCAAGATATTATGAACAATATATTTAACCAATATAGTCAAATTTCTATAGTCTATATAGATGATGTTTTAATATTTTCAGAAGATATTGACCAACATTTTAAACACCTCCAAACATTTTTAAATATTTTCAAACACAATGGACTAATAGTTAGTGCTAAGAAGATTAAATTAGTTCAAACCTCTATTAGATTTCTCGATCATGATTTATATCAAGGAACCTATAAACCCATTTGTAGAGCCATAAAGTTCTCCTCTAAATTTCCAGATGAATTAACGATAAAACTCAGCTCCAATGATATTTAGGAAGTCTCAACTATGTTGCAGATTTTATTTCTAATATTAGACATGTTGGTAACCCTCTTTATCAACGTGTTAAGGAAAATACAGTGCCTTGGAGTATAGAGAACACTAATACCATTCAAAAAATTAAAATCAATAGTTCAAAAAACTTTCATGTCTAGGGATACCGCACCCAGAGGCCCTCATGATTGTAGAAACTAATGCCTCAGACATAGGATATAGAGGCATCCTTAAAAAAAGGATTTCTATAAAATCTACCGAACAATTAGTTAGATTCACATCAGGAATCTGGAATGATACTCAAAAAAAATTATAGTACTATTAAAAAGGAGATTTTGGCAATAATACTATGTATAACTAAATTTTCAGATAATTTAATAAATAAAGAATCCTTACAAAGAGTAGACTGCAAAGTAGCCAAAGATGTTTTACGAAATGATGTTGAAAATCTAATTTCTAAACAGATTTTCGCTAGATGGAAAGCTTTGTCATCAAGTTTTGATTTTCAAATAGAATTAATAACGGGAGAAAACAATCTCTCGTAGATTTTCTAACCTGAGAATTTCTTCAGGGAAAAAATTAGGATACCTCAAAAATTCAAAATAAAAATGAAGCCTCCATAGAGGGAAAAAATAAAAAGGTCTTTTAACAAAGAAAATAAAAATCCAGATATCAGATTTTCAGTCCTGGTAGAAGTTCCATCTCTACCAAAGCCTGCTACCTCTCCACCATCAAAAGTATCCATGTAATCGCTTGAGGCATACACAGTCTTCCTAGTCACACCTCAGAAGAAAGAAGGATAGAGTATTCTTGATGAAAAGCAATTCGAGGTAGTAAATCTACAGGTACGGCCAATCAAAGCACTTGATAAAAATTACGAAGGTGTGAGAGTGGTTAAAGCCTTGATGTATAAAGTGAGGCAAATAATTCCCTCAAAACCCAATGAAATTAATGAGTTAATTTTAATAGAGTATTTCTACACTATTAAGCAATACTGAGTCCCTTCACTAGTTACTATTTTTATCAATAGAAATGTTTTAAAAAGGCCGCATGTTTTGCAAACCCAAAGAAATTAATGAGTTAATTTTAATAGAGTATTTCTACACTATTAAGGAATACTGAGTCCCTTCACTAGTTACTATTTTTATCAATAGAAATTTTTTAAAGGCAGCATGTTTTGCAAAATTAATAGCTTTGCCAAATTATGGCACTCAATAAAGATGCATGACAAAGTTACAAATATTTTTAATCCTTTACCATATTTTAAAATAAAAAATGTTTATAAATGTTTTGCGTAAAATAAAAAATATTATCTACCTTCTCATATATCAGTTTTTTAAAAAAAGTTAAATATTTATGGTAAACCCTATCAAATAAATCTACATTTGGTTCTTTTCGCGGATCGAATCCTACCTTCAAAGCCAGAAAATGGAACTAAAATAGATACAACAAATATCTATTCAAATGTGAAGACCCAAACAATGGAGACATGAAGAATCATCAAACATATCTCTGTAGGAAAGGGAAAGAAAACTTATTAAAAAGGAAATAAAGTAGAAAGTGGACCACATAGCGTGGACCCCATATTATCTACCCGCAAAACTATGTAGCTATAAGCTAAAATGCATAAATTCATAAAATAAAAGACCAAACAACTCAAAAATCAGCAAGGCACAAGTCTTCATATCATAAGAAGACAAAAGTAAGAAAAAGAAAAAAATCCTTTTAAAAAGATTCAAAAGGAACATCTTTTCAGAAGCAGCAGAGGCAAGTTCAAGATAACTTTGCAAAACAATTGCGAAAAAGATATATACACCAGACAGGTATAAGTGAAATAACACATATTCGTGTATAAACTGATGTAAAATAGACAGAGTAGGAAAAATATTAGTCAGCATATTTTGAGGCCAATTTAAGGCTTTTGACTAGTAAAAGAGAGAGCATTCTGAAATTTTCCTTATTCAGAAAAACTCTCTACCATCTCCCATATTTTCCATCTCCCTCTATAATCTCTCTTAATTTCCCAAATCAATAAAAAGTTTTATAAGTATAATTTTCTCTCTTTTTCTACTGTTTTTATTAGTTGTACTTTACATACTTTTGTTTTTATTTTGTTTTTCTAAAGTTTTATTTGAAAGTTTAAAATACTTTCAACAGATAAATTATTATAAACTTTTATTTTACTCTCTGTTATCCCTATCCTCTCCAAAAGAAAATATCAATATGGTTTGTAGTAATAAATTAGCTAATTATGGTAAATACACTGGTTCACACTGCATTTGCAATAATCGTTATATTAATATTATCACCAATAATAACAAGGAGAAAGAATTATTGTTTGCTATTATCAATCATTTAGAGAATCCAAGCCTTAGGAGAAAATATTTAATAGCCTTAAAAGCTATTGTTTTGTACCAACAGTTTAATAAAGAAATAATTGCATCCTCTACAATGGGAAATATGTTAGGTAAAGAGTAAAAATCAGAAAAAACTATACAGGACCTTCAAATAGAGTTACAACACTTAAAAAAAGAAGCTAAAGTATTTAAGCAGGAATTTAGCAATAATCATTTATTGACAATTTAACTTCTAATAAAAAATCGGAAATGTGTCAACTAAAACTTGAAGAAACATCAAAAATTAAAGAAATAATAAAGATATTAAGTTCCTAGAAAATCAATCAAATGTTGATAGAATTACAAAAGATAAAACACAAAGTTACCATATACCCATTACATTTGTTATAAATAAAAATTACACAATTCAAAAGGTGGTATTATTAAACATAGGAGCAGATTAAAACTGCATCATTGAAGGAATGAACCCCACTAAGTATCTTGAAAAAGGTACTACAAAATTATTCTCTGCATTAGGCGAAAGATTAAAATTAAATTATAAACTACACAATGCACACATCTGTACTGATGGAATTTATTTCATAAATGACTTTTTAATAACCAAAGATATAAATAAAGAGATAATTCTAGGTATACCATTTAAAAATCAAATAAAACTGTATACCGCCAAATTAGACGGCTTCCACACCACTATTCTCGGGAAAGAGATTATTTTCCCTTATCTAAATAGTTTATCAAAAGCAAAAAGTGACTTATAAAAAATAAAATAATCTTTAAAATCAACTTTATTTCACAACAACTAATTTATTTAAAGGACAAATAAAGATTAAAAGAATTGAATCCTCTTTAAAAAGCCCAGAAGTAGAAGCAAAAATTTAAAATCTATAAGAAGTCATAGAATGGGAGGTTTGCTTAATTTTTCCAATGTTTTTTGGGAAAGAAAATGACATATAGTTGAATTATCCTATATTGAGGGATTTAACGAAAGGATTATTCCAATAAAAGCACAACCCATTCAAATGAACCAGGAATTAATGGAATACTGTAAAAAGGAAATTAATGATTTATTAGATAAATAAATTATTTAACCTTCTAAATCGCCTTGGAGTTGTTCACCACTAAAATAACAGTTTAAAATAATAGGGGATGGATCAGGATAACGAATAGTAAAATAACAGTTTATAATAATTCTTTGACAGTATTTTAAACTTTCAAATTAAAAAATCTAAAAAAATAAAATAAAAGAAAAGTAAAATTAATTAAAACAGTAGGAAAGTAGAGAACTTCATACTTACAAAAATGTTTTATTGATATGGGAAAATGAGAGAACTTTACAGAAGGAGAAGGGAAATATGGGAGAGATGGTAGAGAGATTTTTAAGTTGGGAAATTTTAGAATGGTCTCTCTTTTACAAGTTGAAAGACTTAAATAGGCCTTAAAATATACTGACTAATATTTTTCCTATTCTTTCTATTTTATATCTATTTATACACGAATATGTATTATTTCAGTTACACCTGACCAGTGTATATATTTGTTCCACAAGTGTTTTGCAAAGTTATCTTGAACTTGCCTCTATTGCTTTTGAAAAGATGTTCCTTTTGAATCTTTTTAAAAGGATATTTGGCTTTTTATTCCTTTTGTCTTCTTATGATATGAAGATTGTGCCTTTCTATTTTTCAGTCCTTTGGTCTTTTAAGTTATGAATTTGTGCATTTCTGGCTTGTAATTACATAGTTTTGTGGGTAGATACTGTGGGGTCCACCTTCTATTTATTTCCTTTGTAGTAGCTTTTCTTTCCCTTTGCTACAGAGATATGTTTAATGATTCTTCATGTCTCCATTGTTTGGGTCTTCTCTTTTGAATATATTTGTAGTATCTATTTTAGTTTCATTTTCTGGCTTTGAAGGTAGGATTCGGTCCATGAGAAAGAACCAGATGTAGATATATTTGATAGGGTTTATCATAAATATTTAAATTTTTTAAAAAACAAATATATTAAAATGTATATAATATTTTTTATTTTACGCAAAACATTTATCAATCTTTTTTATTTCAAAATATGGTAAGGACCAAATATGTTTATTACTTTGTCATGCATCTTTATTGAGTGCCATAAGTTGGCGAAGCTATTAATTTTGTAAAATATTTTGCCTTTTAATACATTTCTATTAATAAAAATAGTAACTAGTAAAGGGACTCAGTATTCCATAATAGTGTAGAAATACTTTATTAAAATTAACTCATAATTTCTTCAGGTTTGAAAAACATGCTGCCTTTTTAAAATATCTCTATTGATAAAAATAGTCACTAGTGAAGGGACTCAGTATTGCTTAATAGTGTAGAAATACTCTATTAAAATCAACTCATTAATTTCGTCGGCTTTCGAGGGGATTATTTGCCTCACTTTGTACATCAAGTCTTTAACCACTCTCGCATCTTCGTAATTTTTATCAAGTGCTCTAATTGGCCGTACCTAAAGATTTACTACCTTAAATTGATTTTTATCAAGAATATTGTCCTTCCTTCTTCTGTGGTATGACTAGGGAGACTGCGTATGCCTCTAGCGGCTTCACGGATACTTTTGATGGTAGGGAGGTAGTAGGCTCTGGTGGAGATAGAACTTTTATCGAGACTAAAAATCTGATAGCTGGATTTTTATTTTCTTTTTTAAAAGGCCTTTTTATTTTCCCTATATGGAGGTTTCATATTCATTTTGAATTTTTGGGGTTTCCACATTTTTTCCCTGACGAAATTCTCTGGTTAGAAAATCTGGGAGAGAATTGTTTTCTCCCATTATAAATTCTATTTTAAAATCGAAACTTGTAACAAAGCTTTCTATCTGGCGAATATCTGTTTAGAAATTAGATTTTTAACATCTTTTTGTAAAATAACTTTGGCTGCTTTGCGGTCTACTCTTACTAAAAATTCTTTATTTATTAAATCATCTTGAAATTTAGTTATCATAGTACTATAGCAAAAATATCCTTTTTAATAGTACTATAATTTTTTTAGTATCATTCCAGATTCCTGACGTGAATCTTACTAATTGTTCAGTAGATTCTATAGAAATCCTTTGTTTAACGATGCCTCCAAATCCTATGTCATAGGCATCAGTTCCTACAATCATGAGGGCCTCTGGGTGCGGTATCCCTAGACATGAAAGTTTTTGAACTATTGATTTAATTTTTCAAATGGTATTACTGTGCTCTATATTCTAAGGCACTGGATTTTTCTTAAGATGTTGATAAAGAGGCTTACAGACCTGTCTAATATAAGGAATAAAATTTACAAGATAGTTGAAATTTCTTATATGTAAGACCCTACAAAATCCTAAGCTTAATTCAGCCCTTTAAATCTTGTTAAGGGTTTGGGACTTAGAAAATGTCAAGTAAGTATCAAGACTTTGAATCATTTTAGCTTTCAAAAAAATTGGAGGATTTTATTTTTGACCTTCTTGACCGTAGAATGTTGATTTTCAAATTGATTCATGATCAAGGTCACTTGTAGGTCATCTCAGGCATGTTTTGGACTTTTCAACTAGCGTAAGGGATATTTTGGATGCCCAAAATAGTGAAGGGTCGTGATATCCCCACATTGCTAGGGCCAGTCAACCTAACTAAGGGTCGTACCGTGATAGCTGCTTGACCCGAGTAGGGTCGCATCGCAATGGCTACTTGACCCAAGCAGGGGTCGCGACGCGAGGGAATTCTTGTTTTGCATTATTTTTATACGGGTTGTGGAGGAAAATGGGTCATTTGCCCACCCTTATTCAGCCTTAACACGAAATTAATCAGCCTATAGAGAAAATTCTCATTCTATACTCATAAACTCTCTTAAGAGCAAGACCTAGCCTCAGCAAGTTCAAGAATTTAAGTCTCAAGAACTCACTTCAATCTTCTCGAAAGTAGTAATCAAGGTATATGAAGTGCTTATCCAAGGGTCCCTTCCACCGTTGGAGTCCAAGAAACTATTTTTGAACTTCAATTGTAATGATTCCATGCATTCCATGTTGGGTTTGATTATATTCATGATTATAATGATTTATTGTGTTTCTAATCCATGTTTTATGATAAGTTTAATGTGGGGTCAATTGATATATGTGAAGTATCATGTAGATCCATCTTAAATCCTTGAAATTGTCAATGGGGATTTGAATTATGATGTCTACTTGTTGTTTAGTGTTATGTGCATATGTATGCTCACCAAGTGCTTGACGAATTACTCATGTGAATAAATAAGAAAAAAATATCATGTTATGTTAGATTATGTACATGTTGTAGCATACAAGTGGTTGATAGAATGTTTCCATGAATGAGTTATGAATAAGTACACATAATTATGCTTTTATAGCTTATGCTATGATTTACTTTTCATGGTATTAAGTCCTGGGGGTATTTAATACCCAAAAATTAGTTATTTACCTAGAGCTTCAGTCAGTTATAGAACTCAGGAAAATCTCAGTAGTATTCATAAGTTAATCACAGTATTTATTTCAAAACTCAACGGTACTCAGTCAGTTAATAGAATTCAGTAGTATTCCATCAATCTACAGAACTCAGTTCAGTTCAGTCAAATAGTACTATCAGTAATAGTTCAGTCAAATAGTACTATCAGTAACAGTTTAGTCAAGCTTAATACAGTCTAGGAATTAGTTCAGTGTCTATTCAGTTAGGAGTAGGATTCAGCACCGAGTGAACCTAAGGATCGGAACTCACCTGCCAATAGAGGGTTTGATACTTAAAAGAAATCCTTGAGTTCCAGAACGACGTATCCAGCGTAGGTTGATATATCAACTTGCCAATTAAGGTTTGATGAGGTGATTTAACCTACCAATTGAGGATCCCACCATTCTCTTTCAGAGCACCTGCCTAATGAGGGTGACTCAGCTTATCCTTACCCATGGCACGGTATTGATACCCTTCCAACTGAGGTTATAGGTTAGATCCTAAATCATTTAGAGAAGGGGCTTGTCAGTTAGATAATTACTTCCCACAATCTCAGTTTCAGATTCAGTCTTAATATAGAACCTAGTTTAATTCTACAGATTTAAGACTGTCAGAAACAGTCCCTCATCTCAGGACGAAACTCAATATAGCTCCATAAAATTAAGACAATTAGATATAGTCACTCAGTTATCAGTAATACAGTGTCATTATAATCATATATCAGTTAATCTGTATTTAAATTAAGTATTCAGTGTCACCACGATCTTAGTTATAGTTTACGTATTCATGCATGTACTCTCAGTCCGTTATAGTCATGTCATTGAGTCAGTACTGTTCATGTGTACGAACCCATGCATTTTAGCCTACCTCACTTTGTATACTAGTACATTCAAAGTGCTAAAGCATACTTTTCTCTTGCGCTATGATATCTTATATCATAGGTTCATACGCACAAGCTCCCAAGCACCCTTAGCAGTTTAGACTTTCAGTAGTCAGAGTTAGCGGCGAGTCCTTATAATTCGAGGACATGATTGTTTTCTTTTAGTATTTCAGTTATCAGTTCACTTTTAGTGTTTGGAGTTAGTTGGGGGCTTGTCCCATCAACTCCACAGTTCAGACAGTTTAGAGGTTTTTTAGACTAGAGTATTTTTAGACAGTTATTTTTAGTATTCTGATTCAAGTATACATTATTGATTTCATATTTGAACCTTATGTCATTTTTTTGCATTTATCTCAGTTATATTATTATTATAGAATTACTATTATTCAGTGCTCATAATAGGTACCAGTCATGGGTTAGCTAGTGGTCCTTCAAGATTTCTAGCACCGTGTAGCGTCCGGGGTATACACTTGGGGCGTTACGCTAAAATCATTGAAGCTGAGTTTTATCGGTTAATTCATTTGGAAATTTAGAGGAGAACTCTATGGCTCTACAAATGGGTTTACAGGTTTCTTGATATAAATTGTGACCGAGAAATCTAATAGAGGTTTGAAATAATTTAATCTTCTTAGCACTAACTACTAGTCTGTTTTGTTTGACAATATTTAAAAATTTGTAGAGGTGTTTAAAATATTGGTCAATATCTTCAGAGAGTTGGTCAGAATTCACAAAGTTCTGTTGCCCATTATCTTAGATAGAGGTACGCAGTTTGCCTCTTATTTATTGAAAGCATTCCAAAAGTGTTTGGGTACCCGAGTGCACCTTAGTTTAGCTTTTCATCCTCAGAAAGATGGTCAAGCAGAAAGTACCATCTAGATGTTAAAAGATATGCTACGAGCGTATACGATTGATTTGATTTTAAAGGTATTTAGGATGACTATTTTCCTTTGATTGAGTTTGCATATAACAATAGCTATCATTCTAGCACTAAGATAGCTCTGTTTGAGGCACTTTATGGGAGAAGATGTAGATCTCCCATTGGTTAGTTAAAAATGGGTGAGGCCACGGTGGTAGGTCCTGACCTGGTATTTGATGCCTTAGAAAAAGTTTAGTTTATCAGGAAAAGTCTTAAGATAGCTCAAAGATGACAGAAATCATACGTAGATGTGCACAGAAAGGATCTCGAGTTTGATAATGGTGATTATGTGTACTTGAAAATCTCTTCTATGAAAGAAGTGAAGAGGTTTGGCAAGAATGGGAAACTCAATCCCTGATATGTTGATCTTTACCAAATTCTCAGTCATTTCAGAAAGGTAGCTTACGAGCTTGAGTTGCCTTCAGATATAGCTTAAGTCCATCTATTGTTTTATATCTCCTTACTACAAAAATACATAGGTGACCCAACAGTCGTAGTCCCGACAGAGGGCATAGACATTCAGATTAGTCTCTCTTATGAAGAGGTTCCAGTTGAAATTCTTGACTATCAAATTCATTGACTGAGGAACAAAGAAGTCTCTCTAGTCAAAGTTCTTTGGCGGAATCAGTTCGTTGAGGGAGCTACTTGCGAAACAGAAGAAGATATACGAACCAAGTATCCTGACTTCTTCTCTAAAAAATTAGACTCTGCTCAAGGTAACTATTTTTTCATGAACGTATTTTGTTTCATGCTCAGAGTTCCTTTGCAAACTTGATATCAGTTACCATTGCATATTCAGTCATGCATTCCTGAATCATGTTCAGCCTTGTACTCATGTATCAAATAATCATGTCCAGTAAGAAACCTCAATATATCAGTAGTTTCAGTAATGTAATCATTCTTCAGTTGTGCAAGTTCAGTACACAAACTTAGTCTATTAGTAATCTTAGCTTAGTCAGTCTTATTCGAGGATGAATGTTCCCAAGGGGGAATATCGTAAGACCTCATAACATCCTAAGCTTAATTCAGCCCTTTAAAGCTTGTTAAGGGTCCCAATCTTAGAAAATTTTAACTAAGTATCAAGACTTAGAATCATTTTATCCTTCCAAAAAATTGAAGAATTTTATTTTCGACCTTCCTAACCTTAGAATGTTGATTTTCAAATTAATTCATGACTAGGGTCACTTGTAGGTCATCTCAGGTCGAGTTTCAGATTTTTCGCATAAGTATAAGGGTGAGTTTGGATGCCCAAAATAGTGAAAGGTCACGATAGCCCTGTGTCGCGAGGGAAAGTCAACTAAAGTAAGGGTCCCGCCATGATGGCTACTTGACCAAAGCAGGGGTAGCATCGTGATGGCTACCTGACCCAAGAAAGGGTCGCGACATAAGGACAACCCTATTCAAGATTATTTTAATACGAGTTGTGGGGCTAAATGGGTTATTTTCCCTACCTTTATTCCACCTTAACACTAAATTAATCAGCCTATAAGGCAAAATCTCATTCTTTACTCATAAACTCTCTCAAGAGCAAGCCCTAGCCTCATCAAGTTCATGAATTCAATTCTTAAGAACTCACTTCAATCTTCTCGAAAGTATTAATCAAGGTATGTGAAGTGTTCATCTAAGGGTACCTTCCACCCTTGGAGTTTGAGAAACTATTTTTGAACTTTAAGTGTAATGATTTTATGAATTTCATATTTGGTTTGATTATATTCATGATTATAATAATTTATGTGTTTCTAATCCATGTTTTATGATAAGTTTCATGTAGGGTTAATTGATATATGTATAGTATCATGTGGATCCATGTTAAACCCTTGAAATTGTCAATGGGGATTTGAATTATAATGTCTACTTGTTGTTTAGTGTTATGTGCATATATATGCTTCCAAGTTCTTGAGAATTACTCATGTGAACTAATAAGGGAAAGAGATTATGTTATGTTAGCTTATGTGCAAATTGTACCATGTAAGTGGTTTATAGAATGTTTCCAAGAATGAGTTATGAACAAGTGCACATGATTATTTTAGTATTTCAGTTATCAGTTTGCTTTTAGTAGTTAGACTTAGTTGGGGGCTTGCCCATCAACTCCAAAGTTCAGACAGTGTAGAGGATTTTCAAAATAGAATATTTTTAGACATTGTTTTCAGTATTCTGATTCCAGTATAAATTATTGATTTCATATTTGAACCTTATGGCATTTTTCTGCATTTATCTCAGTTATATTCTTATTATAGAATTACTATTCTTCAGTGCTCATAGTAGGTACCAGTCATGGGTTAGATAGTGGTCCTTCGAGATTTCTAGCACCGTGTAGCGTCCAGGGTATAGACTTGGGGAGTTACACTAAAATCTTTGGAGCTGAGTTTTATCGGTTAATTCATTTGGAAATTTAGAGGAGAACTCTATGGCTCTACAAATGGGTTTATAGTTTCCTTGATATAAATCGTGTTCGATAAATCTAATAGAGGTTTGAAATAATTTAATCTCCTTAGTAGGGATGGGTATAATTTGGTTAGTATCGAAAAAACCAAAAAATTGAACCGAAATTTAAATTTGGTTTTGGTATTTTAGTTTTTTGATTTGATTTTTATTTTTAATTTATATATTTCGGTTAAACGGTTCGGTGTCGGTGTTTTGAAAATAAAATTTGGTTAAACCAAAAATTCAAAATCTGAAATTATATTAATAACATATATGTATATTGTTAATTTATTATATATAATATAATATATTTAATATATAAATAATAAATTAATAAATATGTAATAAATTTTTATAACCTTAATTTTCTTAACCTAAAACATATCAAACATATCTTCACAGCAGCCATTTTAATTTTTATCACTTTTTAGTTTTCACTTAACTTTCTTTACAAATTTCAATCAGTCAAGGACACCGGAGGTGGACGATAGACCGTTAGTGAAAACGATGATGTAGACTCCCTTTCTTTACTATGAGTCTACGACACCGGAGGTGACGATCAGTGATGGGTGTAACTGGTTTTTGTGTTTTGTAACTAGTGAGTTAGTGACTGACTAGCTGAGTTCTTTAAAATATCGACCGGTGGTAGGCGACATTTCGGCAATCAGACCCTTTCTTTGATTATTTATTCCGGCGATTAGTCAGCCTTAAAATATGTCTAATGTTCATATTTTTTTATTGATGATTTTCATTTAACTTGATACTTAAAGGTTAAAGGCTTAGAACTATCAAATAATTTTTTTTGTTTTCACAGATTGGAAGTAGGGTAAGTGAAGATGAAGCATCTAACAAAAATATTTCAATTTCATCTCCAAATGAAGTTGAAAATGTGGAAGATGAAAAATCTAAAAAATAAACCTCATGGAACCAAGGGCAAGATATTGGCAGTGGTTTGACAAAATTACTGATAGAAAAATCGGAGCTCAAAAAGCAAAAATATAAGTATTGTTGAAAAATTTATGTTATTGCTTTAAGTGCTAGCAGTACTTCAACGATGAATAATCACATGTTAAAATTATGTCCTCACCGCCCTAATCACCCTAATGGTTGTGTGAAAGAGAAAGACAGTCAAAAAAAATTATCTTTTCTACCATCTTCTACGGATAAAATAGGAGGGGCATTGGGTACTTGGACATTTGATCAAGGACGAAGTAGGAAAGCTCTAGCTCAAATGATAGTTGTTGATGAGTTGCCGTTTAGTTTTGTTAAAAAAGAAGGTTTTAGAAATTTCATGAGAGTCACAGCCCCGCACTTTCATATTCCTTCTCATAGAACCTTAAAAAGAGATTGTTATCAGTTCTATAATGAAAAGAAACAAGTTTTTAAAAAGGTTTTCAAGGAAGTACGTTCAAAAGTTTGTCTTACGACCGATACTTGGACGTCTATACAAAATATTAAATACATGTGCCTAACAGCTCACTTTATAGATACAAAAATTGCATAAAAGAGTGATAAATTTATGTCCAATTTCTAGTCATAAAGGTGTTGATATGGTTGTTTCCATTACTAATTATTTTACTTGAATAGGGTTTGAATACTGTTTTTAGTATTACAGTTGATAATACTAGTTTCAATGATATTACAATGATAGAAATGTCTAAACAATTAAGTAATTGGGGAACTAACATAATGGAGGGTCAACATCTTTATCTGAGGTGTATGGCACATATTCTTAATCTTATTATGCAAGATGGGTTGAAGGAAATTGATAAGTCCGTCAAGTGAGTGAGACAAGCTGTGAAGTATGTTAAACAATCTGTCGCATGAGTTAAAAAGTTCAAAGAATGTTGTGAATCTCAATTGATAACTTGTAAGAAATCTTTATGCTTAGATGTTCCTACTCGATGGAACTCTACATACGTGATGCTTGAAATAGCACAACATTTTGAGCTTGCATTTGAAAGATATAGTTTCTATGATAATGATTTCTTGGATTATCTCCATACCTCTCATTGTGAAGATGGAACTAAGGCAGGCACCTTTGTAAGTGAGGATTGGGAAAATGTGAGGACAATGGTAAAATTTTTGAAAATTTTTTATGATCTTACTTTGAAAGTTTCTGGTTCAAAATATATTACTACAAATGTACACTTTATGGAAATTGCTGAGCTTGATCTTATTTTCAAAGAGATGATAGAAAATAAAGATTCTAATTTGAAAAAACTGGCATCAAATATGAGGGAAAAGTTTAGAAAGTATTGGGGTACTCCATAGAAAATGAACAAAATGATCTTTATTTCATCTATTTTGGATCCCTGCAACAAACTTGAATATGTTCCTTTTGCAACTGCGAACATGTTTGGAAAAGAAATTGGGGACAAGTCTTCCAATTTAGTGGAGTCATATATGAAAGCCTTGTTTGAGCATTATGTTAAGAAATAAAAAACTCTTAATCTTTATCATCTTCTTCTTATAATGGGAATTCTTCATCTATAAGTGGTTATGGAAACTTTTAAAGAAGAGAAATAATGAGAACAAAACAACAATTTAAGAAGCATAAAGAAATTAGTGGAGGTTCAAGCAATAAATTTGAGTTGGGAAAATATCTTATTGAAGAAATTGAGGCAAATTTGGAACAATTTGATATATTATGTTGGTGGAAAGTTAATGAGCCTAGATTTCACATTCTCACTGAGATGGCTCGTGATGTGTTACCCTTTCCTATTTCCAGTGTTATATCTGAATGTGCATTTAGCTCGGGAGGTCGGGTTATTGAACCCTTTAGATGTTTACAAACTCCTAAACTAGTGCAATCTTTTATTTGTCTTCAAAATTCGCTTAGAAGTAAATCTACTCCAATTAATATCGAGGAAGATCTAGAGTATCTTGAGCAACTTGAAGTTGGTAAGAATTTTATAATTTTGTATTCATTATATTAAAAAAAAAAAATTCTTAGTAATATTGCACATCAACTAACAAGTGTCTTATATTTTTTTCAGAAATGCCTTGTAGTGGCACAGATTCTAGCATTGTTGATGTGTAGTTGTCAATAAGCAAATGTGAATTGTAGGTAAGTTTGTTTTTCGGTACTTCTACTACTTCTACTATTTTCTTTATTTAATGAGTTATGGACTATAGGATTTTTCCTCTCAGATGTACACTTCTTAGGATGTGGATGATCTGTAATGTATTATATTGTGTTTTGTTGATCTGTAGAAGTTTTATGAGTCGTTTGATGAAGTGTTCGATGGGAAATAGATTGTGTCTAAAGAGGAGTATTCAAGTGAGTTTATGACATTTTCTGTTTAACATGGTAGTATATTACATTTACTTTATTTTATATTGGGAAACTATTAAGCAGTTTTTGGAATGGAAACCAAAGCTAATTTTGAGACACAGGCTCTAGCAGCACTTGCCTGTTTAGCCTGGGATTTTGTTCTCCAAGTATGGAGATAAAATCTATCAAGACGTCTGGCTGGGGTGTGAACCTTGTTCACCAAACTATATTTGAATTGATAATATGGATAGTAAAAAGTACTCTATGTGTGTTTATCCTGCTGATCCTCTCTAGGAGATTACCTTGAAGAATCACAAATGGGGTCATTATATCATTTATGGTTACAAAGGTTTCTATGAGTATGCAAAGTTAAATGTGATAGATGTTTTTGAACCTGTTTGACTTGATGTTATTGCTAATGGTACAGTTCCTATAGGATCTAGACTTTTGAGTTCTTCAGCATTTATTTGCTCTTCCACCATTGCTATAATGGCTTCAATCGGTGTTAACATGGCCAAGAAAGGATCAGGCTATTTCTGTTATGGCACAATCTATTATGGCATAATCTGGTGGAATGGATCAGGCCATTTCTATTATGGAACAATCTGGATTCGTGGGAGCTGATTGATTTCAATCCTATACGTGCAACTGATGTACAACTCCCTGCTAGTGGAACTTTTGTGATAGCTCATTCATTAGATGAATCATAAAAATCACTTACTACTGCAGGATAAGCACACATAGAGTACTTGTTCATCAAACGGTATTCTTTGTTTTTTTTCCTCCACTGTAGTACTTTCAACAATACTACTAGTTTCAATGGGTGTACGTTTTTTTACTTTATTCTTAATAATGTCCGTGCTCCCCAAAAACATATTTGGAGTCCCAGCGTCTAAGCTAAACAGACTTCACTAGCTTCAATTAACTATGTGTAATCTGAACTCCAAGAGCTTTCCGAATGGAACTCATTGTGACTTGTGTTTTCATACTTTTAGCTATTTTGTTTTTTGACAAGTCTCTTATACTTTTTTACAGCTATATATTTTTGTCGATATAGAATTCAACAATGTCTAGAACACTTCTGTGGCTACTGATCTTTCTTTCGAGAGATGGATCCACTTATCTCTATTATTTTTCAGTACATTTGCCCTTTCTTTAGAAGAATGGTACTTTATAGTAACTATAGTTGAATTGATGTAATATTTTGCACTCTAGGTTTACATATTCTCAATTAGACTCTCCTTTTAACATTTTGTTTTAGTCAAAAGTATGGTTTTCTTAATCTCTTTCAGTGTTGGTTTAAGTTAGGGATGCTTTTCTATTCTACTGGTGAGCAGGTGATCTTTACCATTCTTGTTCTATGATTATCTCCTAAGCTAAATCCAATGTTAGTTTGTTGTGTTGATAAGTTTAAGGCCGTGCACGGTCTGTGACAACTCTACAACAAAATGACGTTATGTATTATGTTAAGCTTATGATTATTTCATTTCATTTCATTTATGTTGAAACTAAAATAAAAAACCGAAGTAACCGAACCGAATTTGTAGAAACTGAACCAAACCTATTTTATTTTTGTTTGGTTATGGTTGCCATTTTTGTCAATCTGAAAATAGATAAACCAAAACCGATATGAAACAATCAGACCAAACCGACCGAACGCCCACCCCTACTTCTTAGCACTAACTACTAGTTCATTTTGTTTGACAATATTTAAAATTTTTTGGAGGTGTTTAAAATATTGGTCAATATTTTTGAAAATATAAAAACATCATATATATAGACTATAGAAATTTGACAATATTGGTTAAATATATTGTTCATAATATTTTGAAATTCATATCTAGCATTTTGTAATCCAAAAGGCATTACATTCCATTCATATTGTCCAAAAGGAAAATTGAAGGCTATTTTATATTTATCTTTTTCTACAATTTGTATTTGCTAAAATCCTGATTTTATGTCACAATTGCTATAAATATTAGCTTCATAAATTCATAGAAGGTCATGTTTGTTAAGTATCGGGTACCTAATCCATTTTAATACTTTATTAAGGGGCTTATAATTGATAACTATTCTTGGGGCAGTCTTTCCTTTTCAGCGTTGTTATTAACATCAAAGTCTGAACAACTCCAAGGTGATTTAGAAGGTCGAATAATTGTTTTATTTAATAAATTATTAATTTCCTTTTTACAGTATTCCATTAACTCATGGTTCATTTGAATGGGTCTTGCCTTTTTTGGAATAATCCTTTCGTCAAATCCCTTAACATAGGGTAATTCAACTATATGTCATTTTCTTTCTCAAAAGGCATTAGGAAAATCCAAGAATACCTCTTGCTCTATGACTTCTTGTTGATTTTTAATTTTTGCTTCTACTTCTGGGGATTTTATAGAAGATTCAATTCTTTTGATTTTTATTTTGTTCTTTAAATAATTTATTTATTGTGAAAGTAAATTGATTTTAAAGACCATTTTATTGTTTTATAAGGTCACTTTCTACTTTTAATAAATTGTTTAGATAAGGGAAAATAATTTTTTTCCCAAAATAGTGGTGTGGATACCGTCTAATTCGGCAGTATAAGGTTTTATTTGATTTGTAAAAGGTATACCTAAAATTATCTCATCATTTATATCTTTGGTTATTACAAAGTCGTTTATGAAACAAATTTCATCATTACATATGTGTGCATTGTTTAGTTTATAATTTATTTTTAATCTTTCGCCCGTTGAGGAGAATAATGTTGTAGTACCTTTTTCAAGACACTTGGTGGGGATGATTCCTTCAATGATGCAGTTTCGATCTGCTCTTGTATCTAGTAATGCCACCTTTTAAATTGTGTAATTTTTATTTATAACTAATGTAACGGGTATATGGTAACTTTGTGCATTATCTTTTGTAATTTTGTCAATTTTTGAATGATTTTCTAGTAACTTAATATCCTTATTATTTCTTTTTATTTTTGATGCTTCTCCCAGCTCTACTTGACGTGGTTCAGATATTTTATTAGAAGTTAAATTGTCAGTAAGTGCCTTATTGTTAAATTCTTGCTTAAATATTTTAGCTTCTCTTTCTAAGTATTGTAACTCCACCTGAAGGTCTTGTATAGTTGTTTCTAATTTTTGTTCTTTACCTGACATATTTCTCATAGTAAGGGTGCAATTATTTCTTTATCAAAATGTTGATTAAGAACAATATTTTTTAAGGTTATTAAATATTTCTTTCTAAGGCTTGGATCATCTAAATGATTGATAATATCAAACAACACCACTTTTTTCTTGTTATTATTGGTAACAACATTAATATAATGATTATTGCAAATGCTGCATGAATTGGTGTATTTACCATAATTAGTTAATTTATTACTGCACACGTCATTAATATTTTCTATCGGAGAGGAATTATCTTTGTTTTCTTCAAAGATACAACATAAATTCTTACTTATGTCCTTTTTATTTAGGATTCTGCAGCCTTTAGTTTTATGATTCATTTTTTCATAGTCCCAACTTGTACTATTATTATCTATATTATTAGTGGATTTTGATGGAAATTCTAGGTTTTCTTTAATAACGTCATTTTTGACTTCAGATTTTAATCTTTCATTAATTTTTCCTAAAATATCATCTGTTAGTTCAAAATTTTCTTCAAATTTAGGAAATTTATCTTTAGAGAATTCTGGTAATTTAAAAATTGGATGAGTTTTTATTTTTTATCATAATGAAAAGAACTCGATTTATCTTTAAAAGTTGATTTATTCTCGGCTTAAAAATTTGTTTAGATCCTACATGTAATAACTGATTTGTATAGATATTTTGTTTGAGTATTTTATTTATATCCTTATTAGTAGGATTATCTTTAGTATCTACTATATCTAATTTAATGGGTGAGGCAGTAACAACTCTGCCTTCTACTGGTAGACTACTTTCTTCTAACGCAGAAATAGTTGATTCTACAATTTTATTACTAGTAGTATACCATTTATTAACAATCATGTTTAATGAATTCTTTTGATCATCTAATTTTCATGTGATTTCAAACCATTTAAAAATTTTAATATTACATCTTAATCTTTTCATATCATTGCACCATTTTTCTCTAAAAGAGTATCTTTCTTTTAATGAATATTTTTGTTTATACCACTCTTTTTTAATAGATTTTTCTGGTTTATTCCATAATTTATCTAAATATTCAAAGTTAGGTTCAAATACTACATCTGACCTAATCATACATAGAGAATTTTTTACTCCTAGCATTTCACTAGCAGTGGGACTTATTGATTTTTAGCTTTTAAATTTGTAGGTTCATATTCTACTTTTGGAATTATTTTTGAGAAATCAACTCCTTTTAATTTTCTTTCAATATCTTTTAATTTTATTTCCCTTTTTTCTATAAATTTGGAGATAGAAGGTCTAGAAAAGGACATTCTTCTACTGGAAGATGCTTGATTAAAATATCGTGATCTTAGAAATTTTAAATCTCTAGATCCATCTGGATATTGTACTACTTGTTCAATATTTGATTTTTCTTCTTCTATTTCTGGCTCCATTATGGAGTCGAAATGCCAATTATATTTTATTAATACATCATCCCATTTTATCATTTTTGGGACAAAAGTATTATTATGATTAAGGTTAGCTTCCATAAGCATGGTAGCTCATTTATTACTAATTATTTTAGCCTGAGAGACTAGGGTTGTTTTCATTAATATGTAACCGATGATATTATGATAAAAAGGTAGAAACTCATCCAATATTAAAATTAACAGAATTTTCTAAAGATAAATTTCCTAAATTTGAAGAAAAGTTTGAAGTAAGCGAAGATATTTTAGAAAAAATTAATGAAAGACTAAAATCTGAATTAAAAGTAAAAAATGACCAGGTTATAAGAACTTTATCAGAAAACAATGATAAGGAAATTAACAAACTAAGCCCTAAATATTCAGTACAAAAGAATTATTATAAAAAGCCCACATTTCCTGATATGCAGTATGAAGAAAATGAATTTTTATCTCATACTTCACATTCTGGAAAAGAAGTTACAGAACGAAATATAGATGGATTAGCAGAACATCAAATATATAATAAACTACATGAAATGGGAATGGCGATTATGGCATATAAAATTACCAAAATGACAGATAAACAAGCAGCGTTTATATTATACCAGGTTTTACAAGTACTATAAAATATTGGTGGGATAATTACCTTACAGATAATAATAGACAAAGTATTTTAAATGCTACAAAAATTACTCAAGTTATTACTACTGAGTTAGCAGGACAAACGGTTGAAAATCAAGTTGCAAAAGATGCCACTGCCACTTTGATTTATAGTATAGCTAAACATTTTATAGGAGAACCTCAACTTTTCCAAGATAGAGGTTTAAAAATATTATCGAATCTATCATGTCCACATACGATTTTGAGATGGTATAAAGATGTTTTCCTCAAAAAAGTCATGATTAGAGAAGATTGTAATCATGATTATTGGAAGGAAACATTTATAAGTGGCTTCGCAACATTATTTGCCGAAAAGATTAGAACCAAATTTAAATATAGGTTTGAGGGAAAAATTCCTTATTGTAATTTAACTTATGGTGACATTATAAGTTTTATAAATGTCACAGGACTAGAATTATGTACAAATGTTAACCTTAAACATCAACTGAAAAGAGATAATAAAATAACTCACAACGAGGTTAGAGAGTTTTTTCGAAGACTTTGATTAAGTAAATTTATCAGCCCCTTCAAAGGAAGCTACCAAAAAGAGTAAAAAATAAAATAAAAATTATAAAGATAAATCAGAGAAATCTCATTAATATAAAAGACAATTTAAAAAATTGAAAAAGGCTCCTAAGGGAGAAAATAAAATCAATAATGAAATATGTTGGAACTGCGGTAAAATTGGGCATAAGGCTAAATATTCTCGGGTCCCAAATAAAAAGAAAGACAAGATAAATATGTTGGAATTAGGAAACAATATTAAAGAAAAACTATATTCAATACTTGATGAAAATGAAAATAGTTCTTCTTGTGACGAAAGTCTTAGTGATGATAATCAAATTAACGTTGTATACAGTTCATATAGTAGTGAATTAACAGACCATTGTAATTGTAGCGGTGCAATTTGCACTTGTGATAGTCATTCAATAAATGGTATCACCAATAGTAAAGAAAAAGAGGCCTTATTTGACATGATAGATAATCTAGAAGACCCAACTCTTAGAAGAAAATATTTAATAGCTTTAAAAGATATTGTTCTTGATCAACAAGTTGATAATAAAGAAATTATTGAACCCTTTAATATGAAAAATATACTAAATAAATTTAAAGAACATAAGTCTAGAACAACCATGCAAGATCTTCAGACAGAATTATTGTACCTAAAAGAAGAACTTAGGCATGTTAAGTAGAGACTTAACAATCTAGAAACAGAGTCACTTGGTAATAAAATTTTAAAGGATTTAACTCCAAACCAAGACCCCAAATTACATCAGTTTGAGCTTGGTGAAACATCAAAAGTAAATAATAATAAAGAAATAGAATCTCACGAGAAGCTTCCTATGAACAAATCAGGAACTAATGTAATTACTATATTTAAACCACAAAGTTACCATATACCAATTACTATGGTCGTCAATAAAGATTATAAAATTCATAAGATTGAATTATTTGATACAGGTGCTGATGAAAATTGTATTATAGAAGGATTAATTCCTATAGAGTATCTAGAAAAAGTTACTATCCGCTTATTCTCCGCAACAGGGGAAAAAATTAAAATAAATTATAGATTTTCCAAAGCTTGTATTTACAATGACGAAATTTGTTTTATTAATAATTTTGTAATCACTAGAGATATTAATGAAAAGATAATATTAGGTCTTCCTTTTATCACTCAAATAAAATCTTATATTCCCGAGCTAGATGGCAGCCATACCACTATTTTTGAAAAAAAAAGGATTATTTTCCCTTATCTAAACAGTATATCAAAAGAAAAAAGTGATTTTATAAAAAATCAAACTATTTTTAGACAAAACTCATAAACTAATCCGCTATTAAAGGAAAATTTAAATTTTATAAGTTATCCAATTTCAAAATTCTTTTTAAAACTATTGTATAAAAATATTAACAAATTCAATTTTATAACTGGAGAAATTCTCTCCCAAAAATTTTATCAAAATTTCTTTACAGGGAAATTATGATACCTGGAACACCAAGATCAAGGTTAAGGCCTCCATTCTATCCTTTTCGACTAGAGGAAAAGATGAAAAGTCCCTTCACAGAAGAAGATAAAATGTTAGATAAAAGGTCAGAAAATAGGTTTTCAGTCTTGGCAGAATTTCCATCCTTGCCAAAACCTACCATTCCGCTATCGTCAAAATAGTCAATTATCAGTGTACCGAGAATGCAGCCACTTAAGCAGATATTCAAGGAAAACTATTCAACAAGCAATAAAAATATTGCTATCCAAACTAAAGATAGCTATGATATGAAACCATCGGAGACCTACTTACAAGCAGTCTCCCCAGCTACTCCGCAACGGAAAGAAAAGAAAAGCATTCCTGATAAAAAGCAATTCAAGATACTAGATTTGCAAAAATTATCGATAACGACACTTGATAAGAAGTACAAAAATTTTTGAGTACCATAATTATTAAAGCCATGTTATATAAATTAGGACTATGTGAAGACAAACGATCCCCTCAAGACCTAAAATTATTATGAGTTCATATTAATAGACACTGATTCATTATAAATCGAGCATAAATTAGCAGATATAACAGATCCTAATAGTATTCAATAGTCAACAATTACAATCAAACAGATATTAAGCCCATTTGAATGGTATGTAGATCACCTACATACACTCATTCCTCTGCTGAGAAGTCACAGACCTCAGACCTATAATTGATATGATTATAACGCGGCCTGGTACAACTTTATGTATGTTAGGCCCAACAATCACTCTTGGTTCGTGAAATATTTGGAGCAGATGAAGACTATGTAATTCCCCGATGGTTTTATGACTAGTGGAGTCAATTTGGAGGAAATAAACAGGTATTGTCTAGAAGTTTCGAAAGCGATTTGAAAAGTTCCATAAAGAGCAAAATATTTCTACACTACCTAAAAATGTTAAATGGTGTAAATTTTTAATCGCTAAAAGAATTTTCTATATTATCTATTGGTCCTTTGATGTCTATAAATTTGAAAGGATCAAATATTTAAGCAAAACTATCAAGACTAAAGGATGGAATCCGACGGAGAAGCCAGGAAAAAGCTCATCTTCACAAAAGAAAGAAGCGCACCTCACCGAGGAGGAATTGAAAAGAAGGCTCAAATAAGCCTTGTAAAATCTAGCTAATGATAGTAATTCAAAATAGATTATAGAATTATTAAATACTTCATCCTCTCATGCCAGCGAACCCAGCAACGGAGATATGCTGGACTACAAGGAATAGCACAGGCATACTTCTCAATTGAAAGAAAGGTGCCCGCACCCCTTCGGAGTTTGAAAAACTACTTAATGGACCCCACAAATAAAAGAAGACTAGAAGACAAAGGCACATATCTTCAAGGAAGAAAATGCCAAAATTTTCTCAAAATCATCAAAAGCCTCAAGTTCAAGCTAGGCAGAGACATGTGCAGAACGAATTAATAGTCATCAGCTACTCCTAGACAGGTGTAGAATAAATAGTTGTCATTAGTGTATGGACAAATGTAAAATAGATAATGTTTGTTAAAAATTACTCAGCACTTTTGATGACTATTTAAGGCTTTCAACTTGTAATAGCAGAGAGCATTCTAAAATTTTTCTAATTCAGAAATCTCTCTACAATCTTCCATATTTACCATCTCCTCTATAAAAGTTCTCTCATTTCCCATATTAATATAAAAAATTTGTAATTATAAATTTCTTCAATTTCCTACTATTTTAGTTAATTTTACTTTGCTTCTATTTTGTTGTTCTAAATTTAATTTTAAATTTTAAACTACTTTTAAAGTAGTAATTTAAAGTAGTAATTATTTTAAACTATTATTTTGCTCCCCGTTATGAAAAACCTGGAACTTTTCATTGGATTAGCTATGAGTAGGTGGAAAAATAGAGCCAAACATGGAGGGTGTTCCTGTCGCCAAGCCTATAGATTTCTTAAATGGTTACTATTTAGATAAGGGAAAATAATCTTTTTCCCCACAGAGTTGTTATTCCCTCACCCTTTAAATTAAATATAGTAGATACTAAAGGCGATCCTACAAATAAGGATATAAAGAAAATACTCCAACAACATAATTATACAAATCAGTTATTACATATAATATCTAAATAGATTTTCGAAACCGAGAATAAATAAACTTTTAAAGATAAACCGAGTTCTTCTCATTATGATAAAAAATTAGAAACTCATCCAGTTTTTGAATTACCAAAATTTTCTAAAGATAAATTTCTTAAAATTTGAAGAAAAGTTTGAAGTAACCGATGATATTTTAGGAAAAATTAATGAAAGATTAAAATCTGAAGTCAAAAATGACGTTATTAAAGAAAACCTAGAATTTCTATCAAAATCCACTAATAATATAGATAATAATAGTACAAGTTGGGACTATAAAAAAATGTATCATAAAACTAAAGGTTGCAGAATCCTAAATAAAAAGGACACAAGTAATAATTTATGTTTTATCTTTCAAGAAAACAAAAATAATTCGTCTCCGACAGAAAATATTTATAACGTTTGCAATAATAAATTAACTAATTATGGTAAATACACCGGTTCATGTTGCATTTGCAATAACCATTATATTAATATTGGTACCAATAATAACAAGGAAAAAGAGGTGTTGTTTGATATTATCAATCATTTAGAAGATCCAAGCCTTAGATAGAAATATTTAATAGCCTTAAAAAATATTGTTCTTAATCAACATTTTGATAGAGAAATAATTGCACCCTCTACTATGAGAAATATGTCAGGTACAACAACAATAAACCCAGTGTGTTCTCATTAACTTCTTATTCAGACAGTTTAGAGACTTTCAGACTACCATGTTCAGACAGTTATTTCAGTTTTGGTATTGTGATACCGTATTATTCAGATATTATGTTTTATCAGATATTTGAACCTTATGGCCTTTCAGCCCTTTTTTTTGCATTTATATAGTATGTCATGCAGTGCTCAGTTATAGATATCAGTCATGGGTTGGCTAGTGGTCTTTCAGAATTATTAGCACCGTGTAGGATTTCTGATACTAGATTTGGGGTGTTATATGACTAACACCCAGGGGTCACCCATTAGATTAGGCTTGACTCTGCCTAAGTGTCACCTGTCAGTTTAGGTTTGACATCCTGGTTCTCAGTAGCTTAGTGGATCCATATCTCCAATGTTAGTACCCGTGGTATGGTACTAATACCCTTTTAATTGGGGTTATAGGTTAAACCCTAACCAGTTCAGAGCAAGTTATGTCGGTTAGATGATACCTCCCATAATTTTAGTTCAGTGTTCAGTATAATTCAGTTTAGGTTTGGATTGACCATAGCGTATTGTTATTAGTTATTTAGTTTTCAGATTTTAGTATATCAGTTTATAGATTATTTCAAAAACACGCTATATGATTGGTCATGCATTCTCATATTTTACAACATTATGCATTCATATTAGTTACTTAGTTATTTATGCTATTCCGTCAGTCATTATCCATGTACATGAGCCCATGCATATCAGCCTAACCCTATTTAGCATACTAGTATATTCAAAGAACTGACCGCATACTCATTTCTTATGCTATGATATCTCATATCATAGGTTCAGATGCTCAAGTTCCTAATCATACTTAGATATCCCAGTTCACTAGTAGCAATAGCAGTGGTGAGTCATTATGTTCTGAGTGCCAATTCTGATTATCTTAGTATTTCAGTTTTAGTAGCCAGTCGGAGTTAGTTGGGGACTTGTCCCATCAACTCCTCAGTTACTCAGTTAGAGGCTTTCAGATACTTTTTAGTCAGTTTTTAGTTTTCAGTTGTCATTATCAGTTATTTTATCAGGATTTTTTTACAGATATTATTAGAACCATGATTTAAAACCTTATGGTATCCCAGTAAATTTTGCATATATATTTTATGTTATATTGTTCAGTCCTGACATTAGGTACCAATATGGGTTGGTTTGTGGTCCTTCAGGGATGTAAGCACCATGTGATTCCTAGAGTGTACTCTCAGGGCGTTACCTACTTGGTATCAAGGACTAAGGTTTTAAATTGTCCTAGAGAGTCTGAAAGCCACTTCAAGTAGATTCTTGTGTATGTGTGTGAAGTGGGCTACACTTATGGACAAGAGGCTACAAAATATTTTAGGAAAGGTTGCCCTTCTTTCAGTATTTATGTCATGCGAAAGAGAATGAGCTCTACTTAAAATCTCTTTTCTGATTCACTCTTCCTTTAGTTTATAGAAAATGCCTCCCAGAAAGAACAACAGAAGAAAAAATGAGAATCGGCCCGCACCTCCGCCCGTTCAGGAAGATCCCTTAAATAAGCATGTTTCTGATGTAGAGTTTAGAGTTGTATTTACTACTCTTTCTCCCTCTGTGGTAGCTCATAATGTTTGACTATTTACTGCCCCAGCCCATCCAGCGGCTAATACATCAGCAGCTAGAATTCAAGGCTTCACCCAAATGAATCCTTTACTTTTTGGCATCTAAGTTTGATGAGGATCCATAGGAGTTACTTGATATGGTTCAGAAGGTGACTGTTATTATGGGTGTTACATCTAGTGAGAGTGTAGAGTTGGTTACTTACTTGTTAGAGGATGTAGCTTACACCACGTATAAGCAGTTGAAACATGATAAGGGCACAGATGTAGAGCCGGTAGAGTGGGAGTAGTTTGCCTCAACCTTTCTAGATATATTCTTTTCTTTAAAGTTGAGAGAATAAAAGTTCTAGAGTTTATTAATTTAAAGCAAGGAAGTATAAGTGTAAAGGAGTATTATATTAAGTTTACTCAGTTGGCGAGGTATGCTCGTCATGTGGTGGTTGATAATAGGTCTAGAATGAGTAACTTTACGTCTTGTATATCTGATAGTGTGGTCAAGGAGTGTAGAACTTCCATGTTGATTAAGAAAATGGACATATCTAGGCTTATGGTCCATACTTAACCAATTGAGGAACAAAAACTTAAAGAGAGAGAGAGGGAGAATAAAAGGGCTAGAACAGGTAACTTTAATTTTTCTCAACCTAAGTCAGAGGGTGGTAACCGTTCTTAGTTTCGTCAGAAGTTTTACCCCCAGATCCTTCTTCAGCTAGTGTACCTATACTAAAGTTCAGGAATGATAGTCATAATGGGGCTCCAGGCTCTAAAACCTAGGGTAGTGTGATCAGTGGTCGTACCAACCTACTTTGCAAGGAATATGGTAAAAATCATCAGGGTGAGTATAGAGTTGGCAGTGATGTGTATTTTGAGTGTGGTAGTCCAGGCCACAGGTTTCGGGAATGTTGAGTAGTTTGTCAAAGGGGAAGAGAACTATGCCAACTAGGCCAGTCCAATTAGTCATCAACTCCAGTAGTTCGTCCAACTCAGTAGGGCACCGCTTTCAGTGCCACTAGTGGTCAGCATTAGAATAGACTGTATGCGCTCTAGTCTCAAAAGGATTAGGAAAATCCTCCTAATGTGATTAAGGGTAAATTATAGATCTTTCATCTTTATGTGTATGTTTTATTATACCCCGGATCTTCATTTTCTTTTGTAACCCCTATATAGCTGTCAAATTCGGTGTTAGTCTTAAAACTCTAGTAGATCCCTTCTCAGTGTCTAGTACCACAGACATAGAATGATGAATTAAATCTAAGGGGGAGATGATTGAAAAAGTAACTAAGTCAAGCTCTCATATCCTAGTAGTGATGCCAGTATATGTAGAAAAGCAATAGAAGAGGATGATGTCCAACCTATTTTTATGTCAGTGCAAGGTTTCTCAGTCACTACAATACCTATTCATGCCTTACATAACAACCCTATGATCATTAGCTCATATTTGTAGGCTTTATATAAAATTATGTATTCTTTCAGTTCTTAGTAAAAAGAGTTCCAGTTCCCCCAGTAGTCCGAACCATATTCCATGAATTTATGAACTCCAAACTTAGGTCATATAGCTCACGACTCATGTATTCATTCTTTACAGTATGTTTAGTTCTAGTACTCATGCTACACTACTAATGATCAGCAAAATTCAGATTATGGCATGTATATCCTTAGTTTAAGTCTCTTGATGATTCCATCATGTTGATATTCTATTCCTCCGGACTTTTTTAAGTGTCAAGTTTTGTATAGTGTTTATTCATGCTACAGGTCCTTATGTTTTATCCTTTCAGTGAACTCTCCTTATGAAATAATGTAGTGATGAGCAATTGCTTAGATGGGAGAGAGTAAATGTTTCATGTTAAGGAAAGATTGTTGTATTCTTGTTTTACTCGAGGCTGTAGCTATGAAGATAGGATTGAATGTCATGTTTGTGTGTAAGTAGATAAATCAATTATGCATTATTAAATGACTAGTAAGAGGTTGTATTTAGTTGTTGAAGGGGAAATCAGAATTTTCCGTGAGATAAGAAGTTGTGAAAATGCAGGGTGTGTTGAGTTCACAATTCAGACTAGTTTTACAGTGTTATGTGTGAATTTTGTAGATAGGAGTAGGCTTGTACATAGCGGGAGAATTCAGTCCAGCGCAGACTTTAGTATGTAGAGTTATCAGTGGCCATGTGAATATTTTCAGTAGTCTCAGGTGAAGTGTAGTATTAAGGAGAAAGGTACAGTTGAGAGAGTATTTGAGGAGTATGTCTAAGCTTGAGAGTTAGTAGTTGCAATGCATAAGGTTTAGTAGCTCTGTCCTAGTTGATATTTCATAGGCCTGTGTTCCAAATTACAAAATTTTAGCCATGTTGTGATTTCTTATCCAGATGTCTTATTCAGACCATGCCTAAGATTCTTTAATCCGTAAAGTCATTAGAACTTCATAGAAATAATGTTGAAGAAATACTCTAGTTAAGTCTAATCCATCTATCGATCTAGTCTTACTATCTAAAGTTCATGAATATGTCCTTTCCAAGAGATAGTTTGTTCGCATCCATATGGATTGTGAATCAAATTCAGTTCACACATCATGCATCAATTTTAGATTCTAGATATTCAGTCATGATTTTGTTCATAAGCGTCCCGTGCATCATCCCAGTATGTCCTTTGTAATTCAGTCAAGTCTGTATTATTCGGGGGACAAACTATCAAAGGGGGAGATATTGTAATACCCTAAGTTTTCATATCCTAAACCTCTAAACGTTTCTTCATGAAACCAAATCCAACCTAAGGTAGTGGTTACACATAAGTTGACTCTCTTGTTTCTATCTCGGCCTTATAACAATTCTCAAATCATTGCATGCATTCAAGAAATTAGTTTAGTTTATGATATTCAGTTTATATGTCATTTTTTAGACCCCGTTATGTAATCATGTTTTTATCATGTATTCTAAGATTTTAACCTTAATTCCTCAGTGTTCTCAGCTTAACCAACCTTATTAAAGGATGAATATTCCCAAGGGGGAGATATTGTAACACACCACAATTTAGGGCTACAATTTAAATTATTATTCCTATGCATACAAACTTAATCCCAATTATTCTATGTATATACATGTGTTATTATTAAGTATATGATGTTGGAATATCTTCGTGTATTTATCGAGGTCATAATATCCTCCTAATTTGAAGACGTGTTCAGGACTTTTCTATCGATAGAGTTTTGAAAAATGCTCCAGCAAGGGTAAACTTTAAACTAGTGTATCTCTTAGAATATGTCAATTCAGGTGTCATACTATATACCAAAATAAAGATATCTGAATCCTCTTTCCAACGCAACTAGTTTCACCTTATTTTGATATCAGAGCGAAATGCTATACCTATTTTACTCCATCATGTTAGCTTGTCAACAAAGTGACGACCTGAGCTGACGAGCCGTTATCTATGTGATGACTTATCAGCCTAAGTCATCATCCTTAGGCAGAAAATCATCAATTCCAGCTTCTAAGTGATGACCTATGGTGATGTACAATCACCTAAGTGACGACTTATCATCCCAAGTCGTCACTCCTGAAATTTAGCAATTCCTATTCAAAGGGGTATTTTGGTCTTTTCCTTCACCTCCCATGACTTAAATCATCAAAAATATGCACATGGTCATCATAAATCAGTTTTAAAAACCCTTAATCCTATCTACTCTTAAGAAAAAGAAAATTAGGGTTTCCTCACAAGATCATCTCCCAAGAACAAGATTCAAGCCCTTCTTCAAGAAAACCAAGCAAATTATAATTCCCAATCTAAGAACGTTCAAGAAAAGTCAATTCTATTACTAGATTAAAGCTCTAACGTATGTTATATGTTCATCAATGTGTCCCTTTCACCCATGGAGTCCAACAACCCAATTTTAAGTTTAAAAGTATGTTTTTTTTTTTACATATTTTATGAATCATGCCCTTGAACTTTCATGAATTTTGAATCTTATATCATGTTTACACGAAATGGTTGTTATTATTAACCCCTACATATTTGAATGGTGTTGTTCACTGATTTAAGACTTAATGGATGATTTAGTATCAAAGTCATACTACTACTACAAGTTTTAACACTATTCCTATGCTTATAGCTTAAACCATGCATTTCAAGTGTTTGGTAAATTGCCTAGATGAAAGGATTTTGAGCAATGACTACATAATATGTCCTTAAAGCTTTAGTATGTTTAAAATATTATGGTTTCCATATCGTGTTCATACAAGTCCAGAAAAAACCCTCATTTTATGATTTGGTCATATGATTTGTTCTAGCTTATCATGTTTAAAATAACCATCATGTCAAAGTCTTGACCCCTATGCGATTGATGAAATGCTTAAGTGAATAATTTTTAATAATGATTTCCTTCCATTTTCAAAGCTTTCATGTGTCCCTATCATTATTGTTATCGAATCTTGGGGGATATGAATACCCAAAAACTTAGTTGTTTACTTAGTCTTAGTAGTTTTAGAATGGCTTTACATAAACCATGAGTGTCATCAGTCCAGTCAATTATCTTATTCAGTTAAACTTAGATCAGTTCAGTAATTTGAGTCAGTTTAATTGGGAATAGGATTTGGCACCGAAAGAATACAGAGATGACGGCTTTCCCATCAGTTAGGTAGAGTCATTAGTAGCAGTCCCCGTATTCCAGAAAAATGTAGCCAGCATAGGATGAAGACACCCTTCAGTTTAGGCTTGACTACCTCTTAGGGGTCACCCGTCAGATTAGGCTTGACTCCGCCCAGGTGTCACCCGTTAGTTTAGGATTGACATCTTGGTTTTCAGTAGCTTAGTGGATCCATATAACCATTGTTAGTACCTGTGGCATATTACTAACACCCTTTCAATAAGGGTTATAGGTTAAACACCAACCAGTTTAGAGAGAGGCGTGTCGATTAGATGATACCTCCTATAGTCTCAGTTCAATGTTCAGTATAATTCAGTTCAGGTTTACATTGACCATAGCATACAGTTATTAGTTATTCAGTTATAATATTTTACTATATATCAGTTTACAAATTATATCAGAAACATGTTATATGCTTGGTGATGGATTCTCAAATTTTACAGCATTCATACATTCTTATCAGTTACTCAGCTATTCATGCTATTCAGTCAGTCATTATCCATGTACTTAAGCCCATTCATATCAACCTAACCCCATATAGCATACCAGTATATTCAAAGTACTAACCGCATACTCTTCTCTTACGCTATGATGTCTCATATCATAGGTTCGAACTCTCAGGTTCCTGACTGTACCTAGATATCCTAGTGCACCAGTAGCAGTAGAAGTAGTGACTCCTTATTTTATGGGGACCAATTATGATTATCTCAGTATTTTAGTTTCAGTAGCCAGTCAGAGTTAGTTAGGGAATTGTCCCATCAACTCCAAAGTTACTCCGTTAGAGCCTTTCAGACATTTTTTAGCCAGTTTTTAGTTTTCAGTTGTCATTATCAGCCATTTTATCAATATTATTAGCATTGTTTTACAGACATTATCAGAACTATGATTTAAAAACTTATCGAATTACAGTAAATTTTGCATATATATATGCCATGATACATTGTTCAGTGCTTACAGCAGGTACCAATATAGGTTAGCTTGTGGTCTTTCGGGACTGTAAGCACCGTGTGACGCCTATGGTGTACTCTCAGGGAATTCCACCACTAAGGGTGTTAAAACCTATGGTTCCGCGTAGTTATGGGGCATGAGATCTTGGAATCATACCAAACTAAGGACTAAATACTACTCCCTTTAATCTGTATGCTCATTCTGTAGGAAATCCACATTAAAACTAGAATAAGGTTTTGTAATGAAAACCAATTATGTGTCTTTCTGTTTTAAACTATAATCAAAACTAACTGTGTGGATTCTATATCTTAGATAAGGATCAAAAGATCAAAATCTTGCTTAAATTCTGAATACGTGCCTTTCAAAGAATGCTTAAACATTATCTTTCTTGAATTTCAAGACTATAACTTAGGGCTTGAAAATCCTTTTTTTGCAATTCATGTCAATTATCCAAATTCATGTTCAATAATGAAAACCTTGAAATTCTTTAATAATTCTAGAAAATATAATGAAATTTAATGTTCAATACTCAAAATCAAGTCACACACATAAGTATGTGAAAATAGTCATGCAATTCAACCCTTAAATTACTTACAACTTCATAAGGATCAAATAATGATATTTGGGTATAAACCCTAAATTGTAAATCATGTAATTTCATGTAAACTCAATTTTATAACTAGTTTTAGGCACAAATATGAAAGGAGTATCCTTGTTCATAACCCCACATACCTTATTTGATTAATTGGATGTAGAAGTTTGAACTTTGAATCCTTAATGACGTTCTTAAAGCTTCTTCTTGAATTTCTTAAATGTGGAAACGTGAATTCTTGGTGATCTTGAAAATGAATGGTGGAACTTTGGATTTCTTTGAGTTAAGTTTGAAGCTTTAGGGTTTCTTTGAATTCTTGGTTCATGAATGCATAAAGTTACATGATTATGATGATATACAGTTGGAACTGAGAATGAAAAAAGAAGTAAGCTAGAGAAACTTGTTACCTTAAGTTGAGTCTGAACTTGTGGAGAAAAGATAAGGGTATTTGGTTCTCATATCTACTACTTCCCTAGTGGCGCCCTCAACTTACTGATTCCGTCAAAGAACTTTGACCAAGTGAACTTCTTTGTTCCTTAATCTACAAATCTGGTCATCCAAAATCTTAACTATAATTTCTTCATATGAAAGACTATTCTGAATATTTGTGCTTTCTAGAGGAACTACTACTGCTGGGTCACCGATGCACTTCTTTAACATGGAGAATGAAACACTGGATAGACGGACGTCAAGTCTGCAGGTAGATAGAGCTTATATGCTATCTTCCCAACACGACTTAATATTCTGTAAGGCCCAATATATCGGGGACTAACTTTCCTTTTTTTCCAAATCTCTTTACCCTTTTCATGTGCGAAACCTTCAAGTAAACTAAGTCATCCACTTCAAACTAAAGATCCCTTCTCCTCATATCTACATAAGATTTCTAATGAATTTGAGCTTTTTTCAACCTCTCTCAAAAAACCTAGACATTTTCCATATCTTCAAACACAACATTCGGTCCTACCAAAGAAGACTCACCCACTTCATACCAACCAATGGGTGACCAACATCTCCTCCTATAAAGAGCTTCAAATAGGGCCATCTAAATACTAGAATAATAACTGTTATTGTAGGCAAACTCAATCAATGGAAAGTGATCATCGCAACTACCCTTGAAAACAAGAACATATGGCCTCAACATATCTCCAATCATATGAATTGTCCTCTCTGCCTGACCATTTGTATAAGGGTAAAAAGCTAAACTGAGGTGAACTTGGGTACCAAGATCCTTATGAAAGGCTTTCCAAAAGTAAGAGGTAAACTGAGTACCCCTATATGAAATGATAAACAATGGGACTCCACGTAATCTGACTAACTCTCTAAGCTGATTTGGTCAATCTTTGTATAATAACCCAAATTAAATCATGCTAATGACGTGAACGAGGTAACCTTGTCACAAATTCCATGTTCACCTTTTCCCACTTCCAAGTGGGGATACTAATTTCCTACAAGGTGCCACAAGGACTTTGGTTCTCTACTTTAACTTGATGGAAATTCAAACACTTACCCACAAACTCTATAATATCTTTCTTCATACCAGTCCACCAATAGAATTCCCGTAAATTGTGGTACATATTAGTGGATCCTGGGTGAATAGAGTAACGCACACTATGTGCTTTTTCCAAAATCCGCTATCTCTAACCATCAATGCATGTCACACAATTTACTATGGTATATCAACACACCATCTGCCCCTTGGGAGAAAACTTCTACCTTCTGATCTTTAACTGACTCCTTCAGCTTAACCAAATTAGAGTCCTTATCTTGTTTCTCCTTTACTTTAGAAAATAAGGAAGATTTTGAACCATGTAAACCCAAACGTTCCTCTCAGCTGAGTCAACCAACCACACACCTAATCTAGCCAACTGATCAACTTCTCAAACAAATTATTTCTTATCATTCTCCACATGGGCAACATTTTAAATAAAAAGTCTACTAAGAGTGTCTACCATAATATTGGCCTTGCCCGGATGATACAAAACACTCATGTCATAGTCTTTTAATAATTCTAACCACCTTATCTGATGGAGATTTAGCTCTCTCTATGAAAACACATATTTTAAGCTTTTGTGGTCTATGAACATATCAACATGCACCACATAAAGATAGTACCTCTAGATTGTCCAGGAAAACACAACAGCTAACTCAAGATCCTGGGTAGGATAGTTCTTTTTATGAGGCCTAAGCTATCTAGAGGCATAGGCTATGACCTTAACTCTTTGCATCAAGACATAACCCATACAAACTCTGGAAGTATCATAATAAATAATAAAACTATCTATACCATTAGGTAACGCCAAATCTGCGACTGAAGTGAGTCGTGCCTTCAAATCCTGAAAGCTCTTCTTACAAAAATCTGACCACAGAAACATAACTTACTTTTGAGTCAATCTCAACATGGGGGACACAATAGATGAAAATCCCTTAACAAACCATCGGTAATAGCTAGCTAAACACAAGAAACTCCTGATGTCTGATGGAGATATGGGTCTAGTCCTATTTTTTATTGTCTTAGTCTTTTGAGGATTAACTATAATGCCATCACCAGAAATAATACGATTGAGGAAAGATACTGACCTTAGCCAAAATTCACACTTGCTAAAATTGACAAACAATTAGTGATATTTAAGAGTTTGCAACATGAATCTAACATGGTTTGCATGGTCATCCTCACTATGGGAATATACAAGGATATCATCGATAAATACCATGAAAAACAGGTCTTGGTATTGTTTGAAAAATCAGTTCATAAAGTCCATGAAGGCTGCCGGGGCATTTGCAAGCCCGAAGGACATGACTAGAAACTCAAAGTGACCATAACGGGTTTTGAAAGCTTTTTTTGGGATATTATATTCGCTTACTTTAAGCTGGTGGTAGCCATATCTAAGGTCTATGTTGGAGAAGTAGTTTGCACCTTAAAGTTGGTCGAATAAATCATAAATCCTAGGAAGATTCTGGGTGTTCTTCCTAAGTCTTGGGAAAGCAAAGTGGCTGCCATAACTAAGACAAGAAACATGAAGACCCCCACTATGGATTAGCTTATTTTGGAACCTGAAAACCCATAAAATCAAGAAGCACAAAGAAGAAAAGAAGAAGGAAGTCAAAAGGGAAAAATCTTTGGCACTAAAAGCTTCAAGGTCAGGTCAAATGAAGAAGACACTAACATTTTCTACTTGGCAAAAAGAATTGTTAGAGTTATGAGGAAACGTGGCCAGTTCCATAGAAGTGGAAGTAGAAGAAGAAAAGGTGTTTCTATGGAGATATGTAACAAATGTGTTAGTCCTGAGCATTTCATAAAAGATTTTTATATGCACAAAATAAATAATCAGGAGTTTCTCAATGCTGGAGGTGACAAAGTAAAGAATAGGGACCAAGTCCCGATAAAATCAAGTAGACAGGCTATATTTGATTTGTAGTTAAATAAGCCTTAGCTGGTTGGGGTGACTCCTTTCGTGAATCTATTAAAGCTGATAAATCTATAGATATTTCCGTGCTTGCAGAGGAGGATGAGAAAGTGACCTTTGATTCCTTCTTTGCTTTTATGGAAAACAATGAAGATGAAGAAGAAAATGAGGTAACACTTTCTGAACATAATGTAAACATGGACAACTATTCTGCTAAGAAGATAAAAAGGCTTGCAAATATGTTGATTGACTCTATGTGTGAAATGACTGAGAAAAAGTTACTCTAGAAAAAAAGTGGAAAGTCAGGAGCTTGAGTTAATTCCTCTAACTCTCCAAATATCTGAAATTGAAAAGCAGGCTACTAAGTTAAAATCTGAAAATCTAAATTTAGTGAGTCAACTAGAGAAAAGAGATCATGCTTGTGATAAATAAAAAATAATTCTCTAGAGAAAAAGATTAAAGATCAGGAGCTTGAATTGATAGCTTAGAATCTCTAGAGATATCAAACTAAGCAATAGGTTGCTAAGCAAAAATTTTAAAATCAGAGCTTGGTGAGTCAACTAGAGAAATAAAATGCTTCTCAGAGTAGGGGGAAGAAAGAAGCATCAATGTTTTCAAGTTGATCTTGATGAAAAATTAGAGGATTTCTAAAAGCATCTTATGTTTGCACTCCAGAAGAATAAAGAGTTGGAGAGTGTAAGACCCCTAAGATCCTAGCTCAATTTAGCTCACTATTTCATCTTAAAAGGGTCCAATAGTTAGAAAATTTCTATTAAGTGTTAAAGTCTTAGCCATTTCAAGACCACTAATCTTTAAAGATTTTTAGTTTGGCCTACTCGACATCGGAATGTTGATTTCTAAGTTGATTCATGTTTAGGGAGGTAAAAAGTATGTATTAAGGGAATTTCAAAACTTTTAGATGAGGTTTAGGTTATGTTTGGATGTTCAAAATAGTAAGGAATCATAATGGAGCCATGTCGGCATGGGTAGTTGACCCAGGCTCAGGGCCACGCCGCATTGGCTACTTGACCCAGCCCAGGGTCGCACTGCATTAGGTGGCCTTCTCCAGCTTTTTAAATCCTTGTCATTAAGGGCATTGAGTCAATTTACGTCACCTAAACTCGACCATAACATAAAATTTATGTCCCCTAGAGCATTATTTGCCTCATTATTCATAACTCCTCTCAAACGAAGTCATTTCTCTCTTAAGAACAAACCCTAGCCCATTCAATAAAATCAAAGAATTCAAGCTCAAGCTTTAAGAAAATCCTCAAGACTTTTCACGAAATTGTTGAGTGAGGTATGTGTGATGTTCATCCATTTATTTCTTTTACCATGGAGTCAAATAACCTATTTTATGTTTTAAATCATGAAATTTGCATTTTAATAATGAATTATTTCCATGAAGCTTTCATGAATTTCGAATATACATTATGTTTACAAGTGATTTTTGCTAAAAGCAGCCTTTACAAGTTTGATTGATTGCAACTTTATGTTTAATCTCAAATTCATGGTTTCAGTATTGCGATTATGCTATTCCCACATATTTCACTCACTTTTATGCTTAAGTGTATGAATTTCAAGTGTTTGATGAAATGTCTAAATGATTGAATTTTGAACTATGATTCCCTATTATGGTTTTATGGCTTTCATGAGTTCCTTACTGTTATTTCCATTAAGTGTTAGGGGGTTATGAATACCAGAAACTTAGCTATTTACCTGGTTTTCAGTATCTCTAGAATAGTTTCAGATAACCATGAGCCTTGTTATTCAGTTAGCATCATGTTCAATTGTTGACTCATTTAAGCTCGGTATAGTTTAGTAATCAGTGTCTTTCAGTTGGGAGTAGGATTTAGCACCTAGCAAATGCAAGATGACAACTTCCCCATTAGTTAGGTGAGGTCGTTAGTATCAGTCCCTATATTCTATAATACATAGCCAGCATGGGTTGTGAGGAACCCATCAGTTTAGGATTGACTACCTCCCAGGGGTCACCTGTTAGTTTAGTCTTGACTCCGCCCAGGGATCACCCATCAGTTTAGGCTTGATACCCTAGTTTTTCAGTATCTTAGTGGATCCACATAGCTCGTGTTAGTACATATGGAACGATACTAACACCCTTCTAACTAGGGTTATAGGTTGGACCCCAATAAGTTTATAATGGGGCATGTCGGTTAGAAAATACCTCCCACAGTCAGTTCAGTATTCAGTACAAAATTCAGTTCAAATGGCTTGATCAAGGCATGCAGATTATCAATTATTAGGTTATTAGATTTCAGTATTTTAGTTTTATAGATTATTTCAAAAAAATTTATATGCTTGGTCTTAAAATTTTAGCATTTACATTTTCATGCATGTTTACTCAGCTATCTCATATTATTCTGTCAGACATTTCTTTATGTTCAGATAAAAATGAATTCTAGCATAACCTCATCTCATATACCAGTACATTCAAAGTACTTATTGCATACTCGTTTCTTTATTTGGATGCTCAGTTTCCCAATCGAGCTTAGACAGGATCAGTTAGACAACATCAACTGCAGTGGTGAGTCCTCAAACTTTGAGGACGAGTCTATATTTATTCAGTTGAGTTAGCAGTTCAATTATATGATCATTTAGATTTAGTTGGGGGGTTTTCCCATCAACTCCCCAATCATTTAGTCTTAGAGGCTTTTCAGACACTTTCGACAGTCAGTTAGTTTTATTAGTCTTTTCAGTCCTTTTTTTTATATATTTTCTCATATGTTTCAGCCTTGTATATTCAGTTGAATTATTTCATTATTTAAAACCTTATGGTGTGTTCAATTTTATTATTTACATGCCTTTTATTATCTGCTTTATTTAGTACTCACGGAAAGTATTGGCTCATGGGTTAGCATGTGGTCACTTATGACTGTAAGCACTATTGTCGCAACTAAAGGGTAGCCTCAGGTTATGACAAAACTTGTTATTAGATCCTAAGGTTTTAAAGTGTTTGAGGAAGTCTAAAAGCCACGTCGAGTAAAGTCTTGTTCATGGGTGTGAAGCACACCACACTTATGGACAAGAGTCTACAAGATGTTTTTAGGAAAAGTTTCCCTTCTTTGACTATTCTTATCATATGATTGAGAGTGAGCTCTATTTGAACTCTCTTTCTAATCACACCTTTATTTTATTACAGAAAAATCCTCCCAAAAAGAATAACAGAAGAAGAAATGGGGATCAGCCAACGCCTCCACTTATTTAGGAAGAACCCCTGAATAAGCATGCCTTTCATGATGAGTTCAGTTGTATTCACTACATTAGCTGACTCAGTAGTAGCTCAAAATAATCAGTAGGCTATTTACCTAGTTAATCCAGCGGCTAACACAGCTGTATCTAGGATTCGAGACTTCACCCTAATGTATTCTTCTTAGTGTTTGGGATCCATTTATTACAAGGATCCACATGAGTTTCTTCCATGGTTCAGAAGGTAACAGATATTAAGGGTGTCATGTCCAGTGAAAGTGCGGAGTTGGCTTCTTACCAATTGTATGATATAGCTGTAACACCCCAAAAATGTGTCCCCAGACGTCACATAGTGCTCAAGACTAGGAGTAGTCTCAAGCTAACCCTGTAAGCCTTTGACTAAAGATGAAACACAAAATAAACAAAACTAGGCATGAGAAAATACTGAAATACTAAGAACTGTTTGAACTTAACTGGATTTAAGTTAACATAGTGTATGAAAATATTTAACTTAAAAGTATAGACAACCAACACTTGAAATCTGAAATATAACTAGCAGACTAATAAACCTCTACTACTAACAACTAGAGAGCTACTGGGCCAGATCCCCATCTGACTCAAATGGACTGAAAACTACTTAACAATTGGAAATTTAAATAATGGGGTTCCCGAACTATGAGGAATCACCAACTATCGGGATGTAGATAGGGATACTCGCGGTCAATCAAGCTGCTGTAACTGAGCACCTGAACCTACATTATTAAATAATATAGCACATAAACGTATATATGGGTCAATACTTTTGGAATATACTGAGTATATGGAGGTGAATGCAGATATAAAAGACTAATGCAATATTTAAGCAAATCTTTCGAAGGATGCATGGTAAGTGTAGATAACTCACCTCGGCTCGAACAAAACATATACAACTAAATAATAAAATGTTAATACATAGAACATAGAAAATCTTTATAAGTCATAACACTAGGTTCTAACAGTTGTATCTTTACTCTTTCAAGTGGGAGTTTCTTATAACCAACATAAACCATGTGAGCTATCATTGAGTCCAACGTCTCTTACCCATGTTGGTAGAGTTGTTCTAGCCTTTCCATCGAAATAGAACCTAGCTAGAGTGATCACTATATTGAACACACTAGGGGTGTTAAAATCTATGGTGGTGCATAGTTCTGGGATATGAGACCTTGGAATCATACCCAACTCGATGATAAATACTACTACCTTTAATCTGTATGCTCATTCCGTAGGAAATCCACCTTAAAACTAGCATAAAGGATTGTAATGAAAACCAGTCATGCATCTATCTATTTTAAACTGTAATCAAAACTAACTGTGTGGATTCTATATCTTAGCTGAGGATCAAAAAATCAAAATCTTCCTCAAAATCTAAATACGTGCTTCTCAAATAATACTTAAACATTATCTTTTTTGAAATTTCAAGACTTAAACATAGGACTTGAAAACCCGTTTCTGGTAACTCATGTCAAATCATCCCAATTCATGTTTAATAATGAAAACCTTGAAATGCTTTAACAATTCTAGTCAAGATAATGAAATTCAATGCTCAATACTTAAAATCAAGTCACTCAAATAAGTATGTGAAAATAGTCATGCAATTCAACCCTTAAATCACTTGAAACTTCATAAGGATCAAACAATGATATTTGGGTATAAATCCTAAATTATAAATCATGTAATTTCATCTAAACTCAACTTAAAAATAGTTTTGGGAACAAGGACGAAAGGAGTATCCTTGTTCATAACCCCAGAAACCTTATTTGATTAATTGGAAGTGGAAGCTTGAACTTTGAATCCCTAATGACGTTCTTGAAGCATCTTGAAGTTCTACAACCCAGTTAATTGAATTATTGGTTATCTTGAAAAGGAATGGTGGAACTTTGGATTTCTGGGATTTACGGTTGAAGCTTTATGGTTTCTTATAGAGAAATTTGGCAAGTAATGAGTATATTTTTCTTAGAATGACGTCAAATCTTTTGTTTTTATGACTTGGGTCTGTAGGGAATAGACAAGATAGCCCTTCGAAAATAAAAGTTTCGACAAAATATCAATTTTTAGGCTCACCGTTGAGCGCTATTGGTTCCACCACAATAGGCACCGCTGAGCGGAGTAATTGTATTGACCTACTATTTTGGACAATCTCGACTTTAAAGCTTACCGTTGAGCGCTATTGGTGCCTACTCTATAGGCACTACAAAGTGCTATTGCTGCCACCCCCAAGCGGTGTAATCCTGGTGACCTACTATTTTTGAAATCTAAACACGTCTCAAACCCCTTCTAAATAATTTAAAACTTCCCTAAGACATCCCTCTTACACCTCTGTATATGAATCAACTCAAAAGTCTATGTATTGGAGTTGAAAATATCAATCTAAAGATCGTTGATGTCAAGTGGTCAAAAAAATAAGGTTAAGTCCCCAACACTTAGTTTTATTTTCATGTTCTAAGTGTCTTGTGCACTCACTAAGGGATGAGATAAACTAAGAAGGCACGGGGTATTACAAGATCTCCCCATTGGTGACATTCATCCTCAAATGAGATTGGTTAAACTGAGAATGTGAAGGGACTTAGATTATGCACTGGTCTCACAGGACTAAAAACATGGTTACATGACTGGACTAGTTCATGAATGTATAAAGTCACATGAGTATAGTGATATATAGTTGGAACTGAGAATGAAAAAGGAGATAATCTAGAGAAACTTGTTACCTTAAGCTTAGTCTGAACTTATAGAGAAAAGATAAGGGTATTTGGTTCGCATATCTACCGCTTCCTAAGTAGCACCCTCAATGTACTGATTCTGCCAAAGAACTTTGACCAAGGGAACTTCTTTGTTCCTTAATCTACGAATCTGGTCATCCAGAATCTTAACTAGAGTTTATTCATATGAAAGGATATTATGAATATCTATGATTTCTAGAGAAACTACTATTGTTGGGTCACCGATGCACTTCTTTAACAAGGAGACATGAAACAATGGATGAACGGACGTCAAGTCTGCAGGTAGATTAAGCTTATACACTACCTTCCCAAGATGACTTAATATTCTGTAAGGGCCAATATATCGGGGACTAAGCTTCCCCTTTTTGCCAAATCTCTTCACCCTTTCATGGGTGAAACCTTCAAGCAAACTAAGTCATCTACTTCAAACTCAACATCTATTTTCCTCATATCTGCATAAGATTTCTGATGATTCTGAGGTATTTTCAAACTCTCTCGAATTAACTGGACTTTTTTCATAGCTTCAAACACCACATCCAATTCTACCAAGTGGACTCACCTAGTTCATACCAACCAATGGGTGACCTACATCTCCTCTCATAAAGAGCTTCAAATAGGGCCATTTGAATACTTGAGTGATAACTGTTATTGTAGGTGAACTTGATCAATGGCAAGTGATCATCCCAACTTATCTTGTAATTAAGAACACATGCCCTCAACATATCCTCAAGGGTCTGAATGGTCCTCTCTGCCTGACCATCCATCTAAGGTTGAAAAACTAAACTAAGGTAAACTTGGGTACCAAGACCCTAATGAAGGGATTTCCAAAAGTGAGAGGTAAACTGAGTACCCCTATCTAAAATGATGGACAGAGGAACTCCATGCAATCTGATCAACTCTATAATATACAACTTAGCATAATCTACGACTGAGTAGCATAATCCTTCCCTAAATAGTATCAGAGCCAAGTTGCCCGGGAAGGAGTGTGAGTATGAGTAGGAGTGGCTAGAGCATTACGCTGTCCTAGAGCTGATCGAAATTAGTGTTACTCTTAGAATAATTATTCTTTTGGTTAGTAATTATTGTTGTTCTTCCTCTATTTTCTTAGTTTTATTCATTAAGTTGGGTAGCTATTTAATAGCGGTTTAGACATTGACAAACTTAGAATTTTCCGTTGGATTAGCTCTGAGTGTGTGAAAAAATAGAGTCGGACCCAGAGAGTGTTCCCGTCGCCAAGCCTATAGGAATAAAATAAAAGAATTTTAGGAGAAAAAAATTAGTAATTACTGCACACAAAAATAATTATTATGGTAGTAACACCTAACGTAGATTTTGGTCCTAGGATAGCATTTTCTCTCATCTGCAAAACTCCTAATGACTACTCCAACCAACCAAAACATAATAAATAGTGTTAATATTTTTGCTATCACTAATAAAATTTCTAAAATAGAAAGTGATTTACAAAATTGAAATATTCCGAAAGAAAGTTTTAATAGAGTCTATAAAACTGGATACTTTGATTTTATAAAATACTATATTATTAAAACTTTGGAATCTACCGTTGCAATTAATAGAAATGTTGAGATGATTAAATTATTAGCAGCTAAAGATATTAATAGATATAGAAAAAATTACAAGTTCCTCCACACAGGTCTTGTTCAAGTAGCAGTTAAACCATTATATAGATTAGGTTTATATGTACCTATATGCCTACTTTTAAGAGATAATAGGTTATTAAATTTTGATGATTCATTATTAGCAGTATTATATTGTAACCACGCTAATGGCCCGATATACTTTAGTTGCTATCCTAATTTTTCTATAGATATTAATGATCGAAATGCTATGGATACATTAACATGTAATCCTCATTTTTCTATAGATATTAATGATCGAAATGCTATGGATACATTCACATTAAATGTTAAAATAAAAAACATGAATTGTAAGGCAAATACAAGAGAAATAGCAATAATATATAAAGTTATTACAGATTAATGGGAACAACCTTAGACTCTAAGGGGAAAATTATTAGTATTAAAGGAGCTACCATTCTTATGGAAGCTAACCTTAATCATAATAATACCTTTGTCCCAAAAATGATAAAATGAGATGATGTATTAATAAAAGATAATTGGCATTTCGACTCCATAACGGAGCCAAAAATAGAAGAAGAAAACCAAATATTGAAAAAGTAGTACAATATCCAGATGGATCTATTGATTTAAAATTTCTAAGATCACAATCTTTTAATCAAGCATCTTCCAGTAGAAGAATGTTCTTTTCTAGACCTTCAATCTCCAAGTCTGTAGAAGAAAGGGAAATAAAATTAGAAGATATTGAAGAAAAATTAAAAGGAGTTGATTTCTCAAAAACAATTCCAAAAGTAGAATATGAACCTACAAATTTAAAAGCTACAAAATCAATAAGTCCTTTTGCTAGTGAAATGCTAGGAGTAAGAAATTCTCTATGCATGATTAGGTCAGATGTAGTATTTGAACCTAACTTTGGATATTTAGATAAATTATGGAATAGCCTAGAAAACTCTATAAAAAAGGAGTGGTATAAACAAAAATATTCATTAAAAGAGAGATACTCTTTTACAGAAAAATGGTGCAATGATATGAAAAGATTAAGATGTAATACTAAATTTTTTAAATGGTTTGAAATCACAGTAAAATTAGATGATCAAAAGGATTCGTTAAACATGATTGTTAATAAATGGTATACTACTAGTAATAAAATTGTAGAATCAACTATTCCTCCGTTAGAAGAAATTAGTCTACTAGTAGAAGGCAGAGTTGTTACTGCCTCACTATTTAATTAGATATAGTAGATACTAAAGGTGATCCTACAAATAAGGATATAAATAAAATACTCCAACAAAATAATTATACAAATCAACTATTACATGTAGTATCTAAACAGATTTTCGAGGACGAGAATACATCAACTTTTAAAGATAAACCGAGTTCTTCTCATTATGATAAAAAACAAGAAACTTATCCAATTTTTAAATTACCAGAATTCTATAAATATAAATATCCTAAATTTGAAGAAAAGTTTGAAGTAACTGATGATATTTTAGGAAAAAATAAAGAAAGATTAAAATTTGAAGTGAAAAAATGACGTTATCAAAGGAAACCTAGAATTTCCATCAAAATTCACTACTAATATATATAATAATAGTACGAGTTGGGACTACTGAAAAAATAAATCATAAAACTAAAGGTTGTAGAATCCTAAATAAAAAGGACATAAGTAATAATTTATGTTGTATCTTTGAAGAAAACAAAGATAATTCCTCTCCAACAGAAAACATTAATAACGTTTGCAGTAATAAATTAACTAATTATGGTAAATACACCGGTTCACGCTGCATTTGTAATAATCATTATATTAATATTGGTACCAATAATAACAAGGAAAAAGAGGTGTTGGATATTATCAATCATTTAGAAGATCCAAGCCTTAGAATTAAATATTTAATAGCCTTAAAAAATATTGTTCTTAATCAACATTTTGATAAAGAAATTATTGTACCATCTACTATGAAAAATATGTCAGGTAAAGAACAAAAATCAGAAAAACTATACAAGACCTTCAGGTAGAGTTACAATACATAAAAAGAGAAGCTAAAATATTTAAGCAGGAATTTAACAATAAGTCTCTTACCGACAATTTAACTTCTAATAAAATATCTGAACCACGTCAATTAGAGCTGGGAGAAGAATCAAAAATAAAAAGAAATAATAAGGAAATTAAGTTCCTAGAAAATCATTCAACAATTGACAAAATTACAAAAGATAAAGCACAAAGTTACCATATACCTGTTACATTCGTTAAAAATAAAAATTACACAATTCAAAAGGTGGTATTACTAGAAAAAGGAGCAGATCAACACTGCATCATTGAAGGAATCATCCCTACCATGTATTTTTAGAAAGGTACTATAAAATTATTCTCCGCAATAGGCGAAAGATTAAAAATCAATTATAAACTACACAATGCAAACATATGTAATGATGGAATTTATTTCATAAATGACTTTATGATAACCAAAGATATAAATGAAGAGATAATTATAGGTATACCTTTTACAAATCAAATAAAACCTTATGCTATTGAATTAGATGGTACCCACACCACTATTTTATGGAAAAAGGATTATTTTCCCTTGTCTAAATAGTTTATCAAAAGCAGAAAGTGACCTTATAAAAAATAAAATGGTTATTAAAATCAATTTAATTTTACAATAAATAAATTATTTAAAGGATGAAATAAAAATCAAAAGAATTGAATCTTCTTTAAAAACCCTAGAGGTAGAAGCAAAAATTAAAAATGTACAAGAAATCATAGAGCGAGAGGTCTGCTCAGATTTTTTTTAATGCCTTTTGGGAAAAAAAATGACATATAGTTGAATTACTCTATGTTGAGGGATTTGACGAAAGGATTATTCCAACAAAGGCAAGACCCATTTAAATGAATCATGAATTAATAGAATACTGTAAAAAGGAAGTTAATAATTTATTAAATAAATAAATTATTTGACCTGCTAAATCGCCTTGGAGTTGTTCATCCTTTTAAGTCAATAACAACGCTGAAAATGAAAGAGGTGCCCCAAGACTAGTTATCAATTATAAGCCCCTTAATAAAGTATTAAAATACATTAGGTACCTGATACCTAACAAACGTAACCGTTTTAAAAGAACTTATAAAGCTAATATTTATAGCAAGTTTGATATGAAATCAAGATTTTGGCAAATACAAATTGCGAAAAAAGATAAATATAAAACAACCTTCAATGTTACTTTTGGACAATATGAATGGAATGTAATAATGCCTTTTGGACTAAAAAATGCTCCGTCTTAATTTCAAGATATTATGAGCAATATATTTAACCAATATAGGCAAATTTCTATAGTCTATATAGACGATGTTTTAATATTTTTAGAAGATATTGACCAACATTTTAAACACCTCCACACATTTTTAAATATTTTCAAACACAATGGACTAGTAATTAATGCTAAGAAAATTAAATTATTTCAAACTTCTGTTAGATTTCTTGATCACGATTTACATCAAGGAACCTATAAATCCATTTGTAGAGCCATAAAGTTCTCCTCTAAATTTCCAGATGAATTAACGATATAACTTAGCTTCAAAGATATTTAGGAAGTTTCAACTATGTTGCAGATTTTATTCCTAATATTAGACAGGTTTGTAACCTTCTTTATCAACGTCTTAAGGAAAATATAGTGCCTTGGAGTATAGAGCACACTAATACCATTCAAATAATTAAATTAATAGTTCAAAAAACTTCCATGTCTAGGGATACCGCACCCAGAGGCCCTCATGATTGTAGAAACTAATGCCTGAGACATAGGATATGGAGGCATCCTTAAATAAAAGATTTCTATAAAATCTACTGAACAATTAGTTAGATTCATATGAGGAATCTGGAATGATACTCAAAAAAGTTATAGTACTATTAAAAAGGAGATTTTGTCTATAGTACTATGCATAACTAAATTTCAAGATAATTTAATAAATAAAGAATTTTTAGTAAGAGTAGACTACAAAGCAGCCAAAGATATTTTACAAAATGATGTTAAAAATCTAATTTCTAAACAGATTTTTGCCATATGGAAAGCTTTGTTATCAAGTTCTGATTTTCAAATAGAATTTATAACAGGAGAAAACAATCTCTCCCAGATTTTCAAACCTGAGAATTTCTTTAGGGAAAAAATTAGGATACCCCAAAAATTTAGAATGAAAATGAAGCCTCCATATAGGGAAAAAGTAAAAAGGTCTTTGAACAAAGAAAATAAAAATCCAGATATCATATTTTCAGTCCCGGTAGAAGTTCCATCTCTACCAGATCCTACTACCTCTCTACCATCAAAAGTATTCATGAAACCGCTGGAGGCATACGCAATCTCCCTAGTCACACCGCAGAAGAAGGAAGGACAGAGTATTCTTGATGAAAAGCAATTCGAGGTAGTAAATCTACAGGTACGACCAATAAGAACACTTGATAAAAATTACGAAGGTGTGAGAGTGGTTAAAGCCTTGATATACAAAGTGAGGCAAATAATCCCTCAAAACCCAAAGAAATTAATAAGTTAATTTTAATAGAGTATTTCTACACTATTAAGCAATACTGAGTCCTTTCACTAGTTACTATTTTTATCAATAGAAATATTTTTAAAAGGCCGCATGTTTTGCAAACCCAAAGAAATTAATGAGTTAATTTTAATAGAGTATTTCTACACTATTAAGGAATACTGAGTCCCTTCACTAGTTACTATTTTTATCAATAAAAATTTTTTAAAGGCATCATGTTTTGCACAATTAATAGCTTCTCCAAATTATGGAACTCAATAAAGATGCATGACAAAGTTATAAATATTTTTGATCCTTTACCATATTTTAAAATAAAAAAGGTTGATAAATATTTTGCGTAAAATAAAAAATATTATCTACCTTTTCATATATCAGTTTTTTTTTAAAAAAGTTAAATATTTATGGTAAACCCCATCAAATAAATCTACATCTGGTTCTTTCTCGCGGATCGAATCCTACCTTTAATGACAGAAAACGGAACTAAATAGATACTACAAATATCTATTCATAAGTGAAGACCCAAACAATGGAGACATGAAGAATCATCAAACATGTCTCTACATCAAAGGGAAAGAAAAGCTATTACAAAGGAAATAATGTAGAAGGTGGACCACATAGCGTGGACCCTATATTATCTACCCGCAAAACTATGTAGCTATAAGATAGAAATGCACAAATTCATAAAATAAAAGACCAAACGACTCAAAAACCAGCAAGGTACAAGTCTTCATATCATAAGAAGACAAAAGTAAGAAAAAGAAAAAAATCCTTTTAAAAAGATTCAAAAGGAACATCTTTTTAAAAGCAGCAGAGACAAGTTCAAGATAACTTTGCAAAAAAATTGCGGAAAAGATATATACACCAGACAGGTATAAATGAAACAACACGTATTCGTGTATAAACAGATGTAAAATAAACAGAGCAGGGAAAATATTAATCAGCATATTTTGAGGCCTATTTAAGGCTTTTGACTAGTAAAAGAGAGAGCATTCTGAAATTTCCCTTATTCAAAAAAACTCTCTACCATCTCCTATATTTTTCATCTCCCTCTATAATCTCTCTTAATTTCCCAAATCAATAAAGAGTTTTATAAGTATAATTTTCTCTCTTTCTCTAGTGTTTTTATTAGTTTTACTTTACATACTTTTGTTTTTATTTTGTTGTTTTAAAGTTTTATTTGAATGTCTAAAATACCTTCAATAGATAAATTATTATAAACTGTTATTCTACTCTTCGTTATCCTGATCCTCTCCAAAAGAAAATATTAATACGGTTTGCAGTAATAAATTAGCTAATTATGGTAAATACAACGGTTCACACTACATTTGCAATAATTGTTATATTAATATTATCACCTTTAATAACAAGGAGAAAGATGTATTGTTTGATATTATCAATCATTTAGAGAATCCAAGCCTTAGGAGAAAATATTTAATAGCCTTAAAAGGTATTGTTCTTTACCAACAGTTTGATAAAGAAATAATTGCACCCTCTACTATGGGAAATATGTTAGGTAAAGAGTAAAAATTAGAAAAAACTATACGGGACCTTCAAATAGAGTTACAACACTTACAAAAAGAAACTAAAATATTTAAGCAGGAATTTAGCAATAATCACTTACTGACAATTTAACTTCTAATAAAAAATCTGAACCATGTCAATTAAAACTTGAAGAAACATCAAAAATTAAAGAAAGAATAAAGATATTAAGTTCCTAGAAAATCAATCAAATATTGATAGAATTACAAAAGATAAAACACAAAGTTACCATCTACCCATTACATTAGTTATAAATATGAATTACATAATTCAATTGGTGGTATTATTGGACATAAGAGTAGATTAAAACTGCATCATTGAAGGAATGATCCCCACTAAGTATCTTGAAAAAGGTAAAATTATTCTCTGCAATAGGCGAAAGATTAAAAATAAATTATAAACTACACAATGCACACATCTGTAAAGATGGAATTTATTTCATAAATGACTTTGTAATAACCAAATATATAAATAAAGAGATAATTCTAGGTATAGCTTTAAAAATCAAATGAAACTGTATACCACCAAATTAAACGACATCCACACCACTATTCTGGGGAAAGAGATTATTTTCCCTTATCTAAATAATTTATCAATAGCAGAAAATGACTTATAAGAAATAAAACGATCTTTAAAATCAACTTAATTTCACAAAAACTAATTTATTTAAAGGGCAAAATAAAGATCAAAAGAATTGAATCCTCTTTAAAAACCCCAAAAGTAGAAGAAAAAATTTAAAATCTATAAGAAGTCATAGAATGGGAGGTTTGCTCTATTTTTCTAATGTATTTTGGGAAAGGAAACGATATATAGTTGAATTATCCTATATTGAGGGATTTAACGAAAGGATTATTCCAATAAGAGCACAACCCATTCAAATGAACTAGGAATTAATGGAATACTATAAAAAGGAAATTAATGATTTATAAGATAAAAAAATTATTTGACTTTCTAAATCGCCTTGGAGCTTTTCAACACTAAAATAACAATTTAAAATAATGGGGGATGGATCAGGATAACGAATAGAAAAATAATAGTTTATAATAATTCTTTGAAAGTATTTTAAACTTTCAAATTAAACTTTAAAACAATCTAAAAAAATAAAATAAAAGCAAAGTAAAATTAATTAAAACAGTAGGAAAGTAGAGACATTCATACTTACAAAAATGTTTTGTTGATATGGGAAAATAAGAGAACTTTACAGAAGGAGATGAGAAATATGGGAGAGATGGTAGAGAGATTTTTGAGTTGAGAAATTTCACATTGCTCTTTCTTTTACAAGTTGAAAGACTTAAATAAGCCTCAAAATATGATGACTAATATTTTTCCTACTCTTTCTATTTTATATCTGTTTATACACGAATATGTGTTATTTCAGTTACACCTGACCGGTGTATATATCTGTTCCGCAAGTGTTTTGCAAAGTTATCTTGAACTTGCCTCTACTGCTTTTGAAAAGATGTTCCTTTTGAATTTTTTTAAAAGGATTTGTGGATTTTTATTCCTTGTCTTCTTCTAATATGAAGACTTGTGCCTTGCTATTTTTGAATCCTTTGGTCTTTTATGTTATGGAATTATGCATTTTTTGCTTGTAACTACATAGTTTTGTGGGTAGATACTGTGGGGTCCACCCGTGGGGTCCACCTTCTATTTATTTCCTTTGTAGTAGCTTTTCTTTCCCTTTGCTGTAGAGATATGATTGATGATTTTTCATGTCTCCATTGTTTGGTTCTTCTCTTTTGAATATATTTGTAGTATCTATTTTAGTTTCATTTTCTGGCTTTGAAGGTAGGATTCAGTCCGTGAGAAGGAATCAGATGTAGATTTATTTGATAGGGTTTACCATAAATATTTAACTTTTTTAAAAAACTAATATATGAAAATGTAGATAATATTTTTTATTTTACGCAAAACATTTATCAATCTTTTTTATTTCAAAATATGGTAAGGACCAAAAATGTTTGTTACTTTGTCATGCATCTTTATTGAGTGCCATAATTTGGCGAAGCTATTAATTTTGAAAAATATTTTGCCTTTGATAGATTTTATATTAATAAAAATAGTAACTAGTGAAGGAACTCAATATTCCTTAATAGTGTAGAAATACTTTATACAATTAATTCATTAATTTCTTAAGGTTTGCAAAACATGCTGCCTGTTTAAAATATTTCTATTGATAAAAATAGTAACTAGTGAAGGGACTCAGTATTGCTTAATAATGTAGAAATACTCTATTAAAATTAACTAATTAATTTCGTCGGCTTTCGAGGGGATTATTTTCCTCACTTTGTACATCAAGTCTTTAACCACTCTCGCACCTTCGTAATTTTTATCAAGTTCTCTAATTTGCAGTACCTAAAGATTTACTACCTTAAATTGCTTTTTATCAAGAATACTCTGTCCTTCCTTCTTCTGCAGTGTGACTAGGGAGACTGCGTATGCCTCTAGCGGCTTCATGGATACTTTTAATGGTAGGGAGGTAGTAGGCTATGGTGGAGACAAAACTTTTATCGGGACTGAAAATCTGATATCAAGATTTTTATTTTCTTTTTTAAAAGGCCTTTTTATTTTTTCCCTACATGGAGGCTTCATATTCATTTTGAATTTTGGGGGTTTCCACATTTTTTCCCTAAAGAAATTCTCTAGTTAGAAAATCTGTGAGAGAATTGTTTTCTCCCATTATAAATTCTATTTGAAAATTGAAATTTGGAAAAAAAGCTTTCCATCTAGCGAATATCTGTTTAGAAATTAGATTTTTAACATCTTTTTGTAAAATAACTTTGGCTACTTTGCAGTCTACTCTTAGTAAAAATTCTTTATTTATTAAATCATCTTGAAATTTAGTTATACATAGTACTATAGCCAAAATATCCTTTTTAATAGTACTATAATTTTTTTTAGTATCATTCCAGATTCCTGACGTGAATCTTACTAATTGTTTAGTAGATTCTATAGAAATCCTTTGTTTAAAGATGCCTCCAAATCTTATGTCAGAGGCATCAGTTCCAACAATCATCAGGGCCTCTGGGTACGGTATCCCTAAACATGGAAGTTTTTGAACTATTGATTTAATTTTTCAAATGGTATTACTGTGCACTATATTCCAAGACACTGGATTTTTCTTAAGATGTTGATAAAGAGGCTTACAAACCTGTCTAATATAAGGAATAAAATTTGTAACACAGTTGAGACTTCCTAATGTAAGACTCGGCAAAATCCTAAGCTTAATTCAGCCCTTTAAAGCTTGTTAAGGGTCCCAGACTTAGAAAATTTGAGGTAAGTATCAACACTTTGAATCATTTTAGCTTTCAAAAAAATTGGAGGATTTTATTTTTGACCTTTGTGACCGTAGAATGTTGATTTTCAAATTGATACATGATCAAGGTCACTTGTAGGTCATCTCAGGCATGTTTTGGACTTTTCGGACTAACGTAAGGGCGATTTTGGATGCCTAAAATAGTGAAGGGTCGTGATATCCCCATATCGCTGGGGCTAATCAACCCAACTAAGGGTCGCACCGTGATAACTGCTTGACCCGAGTAGGGTCGTATCACAATGGCTACTTGACCCAAGCAGGGGTCGCGACGCGAGGGAAGCCCTATTTTGCATTATTTTAATATGGGTTGTGGAGCAAAATGGGTCATTTTCCCACCCTTATTTAGGCTTAACACGAAATTAATCAGCCTATAAAGCAAATTCTCATTCTTTACTTATAAACTCTCTCAAGAGCAAGACCTAGCCTCATCAAGTTCAAGAATTTAATTCTGAAGAACTCACTTCAATCTTCTCAAAAGTAGTAATCAAGGTATGTAAAGTGCTCATCCAAGGGTCCCTTCCACCCTTGGAGTCCAATAAACTATTTTTGAACTTCAAGTGTAATGATTCGATGAATTCCATGTTGGGTTTAATTATATTCATGATTATAAAGATTTATTGTGTTTCTAATCCATGTTTTACAATAATTTTCATGTGGGGTCAATTGATATATATGAAGTATCATGTGGATCCATGTTAAATCCTTGAAATTGTCAATGGGGATTTGAATTATGATGTCTACTTATTGTTTAGTGTTATGTGCATATGTATGCTCACCAAGTGATTGATGAATTACTCATGTGAACTAACAAGAAAAATATATCATGTTATGTTAGCTTATGTACCTGTTGTAGCATACAAGTGGTTGATAGAATGTTTCCATGAATGAGTTATGAATAAGTGCACATAATTATGCTTTTATAGCTTATGCTATGATTTACCTTTCATGGTATTGAGTCCTGGGGGTATTCATTACCCAAAAAATTAGTTATTTACCTAAAGCTTCAGTCAGTTATAGAAATTAGGAAAATCTTAGTAGTATTCATACGTCAATTATAGTATTCAGTTTAGAACTCAACGGTACTCAGTCAGTTAGCAGAATTTAATAGTATTCCGTCAATCCACGGAACTCAGTTCAGTTCAGTCAAACAGTACTATCAGTAATAGTTTAGTAAAATAATACTATCCGTAATAGTTCAGTCAAGCTTAGTACAGTCTAGGAATCAGTTAAGTGTCTATTCAGTTGGAAGTAGGATTCAGCACCGAGTGGGAACTCACCTTCCAGTAGAGGGTTGATCCTTTGAAGAAGTCCTTGAGTTCTAAAACTACGTATCCAGATATCAACCTTCCAGTTAAGGTTTGATGAGGTGATTTAACCTGCAAGTTGAGGGTCCCACCATTCTCTTTCAGAGCACCTACCAGATAAAGGTGACTCAACTTATCCTTACCCATGGCACGGTATCGATACCCTTCCAACTGGGGTTATAGGTTTGATCCTACATCATTTAGAGAAGGGGCTTGTCGGTTAGATAAATACTTCCCACAATCTCAGTTTCAGATTCAGTCTCAGTATAGAACTTAGTTTAATTCTATAGATTCAAGACTATTAAACACAGTCCCTCAGCTCAGTACGGAACTTAGTATAGTTCCATAAAATTAAGACTATCAGATAAAGTCACTCAGTTATCAGTAATACAGTGTCAGTATAATCATATATAAGTTAATCAGTATTCAAATTAAGTATTCAGTGTCACCACGATCTTAGTTATATTTTACGTATTCATGCATGTACTCTCAGTCCGTTATACTCATGTCATTCAGTCAGTATTGTTCATGCATACGAACCCGTGCATTTCAGCCTACCTCACTTTGTATACTAGTACATTCAAAGTACTTAAGCATACTTTTCTCTTTCTCTATGATGTCTTATATCATAGGTTCAGACGTACAAGCTCCCGAGCACCCTTAGTAGTTTAGATTTTCAGCAGTTAGAGTTAGCAGCGAGTCCTCATAGTTTGAGGACATGATTAGTTTATTTTAGTATTTCAGTTATCAGTTTACTTTCAGTAGTTAGAGTTAGTTGGGGGCTTGTCCCATCAACTCCATAGTTCAGACAATGTAGAGGGTTTTCAGACTAGAATATTTTCAGACAGTTGTTTTCAGTATTTTGATTCCAGTATACATTATTGATTTTAGATTTGAACCTTATGGCATTTTTTTGCATTTATCTCAGTTATATTATTATTATAGAATTACTATTATTCAGTGCTCACAGTAGGTACCAGTCATGGGTTAGCTAGTGGTCATTCGGGATTGCTAGCACCTTGTAGCATCCGGGGTATAGACTTGGGGTGTTACACTAAAACTCTTTGGAGCTGAGTTTTATCGATTAATTCATCTGGAAATTTAGAGGAGAACTATATGGCTCTACAAATAGGTTTATAGGTTTCTTGATATAAATTATGACCGATAAATCTAATAGAGGTTTGAAATAATTTAATCTTCTTAGCACTAACTACTAGTCCATTTTGTTTGAAAATATTTAAAAATTTGTGGAGGTGTTTAAAATGTTGGTCAATATCTTCAGAGAGTTGGTCAGAATTCACAAAGTTCCATTGTCCATTATTTCAGATAGAGGTATGCAGTTCACCTCTCCTTTATGGAAAGCGTTCCAAAAGTGTTTGGGTAGTCGAGTGCACCTTAGTATAGCTTTTTATCCTTAGAAAGGTGGTCAAGCATAAAGTACCATCCAGACATTAAAAGATATGCTACGAGCGTATGCGATTGATTTGATTTTAAAGGTAGTTGGGATGACCATTTTCCTTTGATTGAGTTTGCATATAACAATAGCTATCATTCTAGTATTAAGATGGCTCCATTTGAGGCACTTTATGGGAGAAGATGTAGGTCTTCCATTGGTTGGTTAAAAGTGGGTGAGGCCATGGTGGTAGGTCCTAACCTGGTATTTGATGCCTTAAAAAAGTTCAATTTATTAGGAAAAGGCTTAAGATAGCTCAGAGCTGACAGAAATCATACGCAGATGTGCACAGAAAGGATCTCGAGTTTGATAATGGTGATTATATGTACTTGAAAATCTCTTCTATGAAAGAAGTGAAGAGGTTTGGCAAGAAGGGGAAACTCAGTCCCCGATATGTTGATCTATACCAAATTCTCAGTCGTTTCAGAAAGGTAGCTTACGAGCTTAAGTTGCCTTCAGATATAGCTTCAGTCCATCTATTATTTTATGTCTCTATCATAACCCAAACCAGGGCCCGGCTGTGATGAGCATTTCAAACCATGGAGGCCCAAAACACCCCAATCTGTCTGTTAATCATGCATATAATTTATGACAAAAGAAATACGGAAGATACACAATATAACGGAAATATGGTCAAGAATCATATGAAAATGAAAATACGGAATAGTGTCCCACAATCTAAATCAACATCTCTAAAACCGTCTGCAAAATCTCTACTACATAACTGAAATAATGTCTATCTAAAAATTGGACAAGGCCCCCAGCAGACCCCCAAACTGAATATAAGATAAAAGGACTGCAGGACATAAGACCTTCCGAAACATAGAAGGCTCACCATTTGTCTCTGCAACTCTGTCTTAATGATCTACTGATTCTCTTGACCCCTAGACTGGGTCTCTGAACCTGAGAGGCTGGAGAGGGGAGGGGGTCAGCACAAAAGTATTGGCACGCAGAGATATCAAAACAAAACATGATATTTTTACAATATATAGTTGAGAGCCATTATAAAGTAAATTTCGTATCAAATCATTTGAAAAAACAGGGGTATAATGCAATAGTTTCTCAACAACAATGAAATGCAACTGATCTAGGTGGAATACCCTACATAATTTACACCAACTGTCAAACCCCGATTGCCGCCAAGATTAGAGTATACATGAGGGGAAGACACACAAAATCACACAGCATGGTGTCTCGACCCAATGGTAGTGCACAAAATCACTTAGCTCGAGCTTCTACCTATAGTACCAATTTGGGAATGACATGTAGTCAAGTACACAAGATCACTTAGTCTGGTACCAATGTTCCGTGTCGACAAACACGTTTTTCCTGCGATGAGCCCTTGTGTCTCAAATGCCTTCTTTGGGCATCCATCTTTCTCATGTAAAATCAATGCATTCAAATTTCATCTTATTCAATCACATATCGTATTCTGAAGGGTATCATCATACCCGACTTGCAAGTCATCAATATCACATCCACATATGCATAATTATGTAAAAACCAATGTGCTTCATCATTCACAAGTGGTGAACAATATTTATTTCAAACTCATGATCTCTTTTGTTGATCACAATAAAATATGGAGTATCGAAGCATTATCATGGGAATTTGAAAACAATTTATCATTCATATTTATCAAATTTCCATGGAAAATCTCAAATTACATATGCATGGTTACAACCATTGAAGTATATAGGCAAACAATTCCCATGACATAAAGAAAATGACTTAGAAATCATATTGAAAGCAAGATATTAGCATTTGATTGAAAACCCCCATTTAAAAAGAATGTATGTTCATAAAACTACACCCATGAGATTTTTGGATAACCCCACGTACCTCTATTTCCGAAAATACTAGATGTTTCTTGAAGCTTGTGGATTGGTGATTCCGAATATGTAATTAATTTTGAAAACCTACGATCAAATCTTAAACTATTTGGGTTTTTATTTTTGAAACCCTAAGGAGAATCTTGAGCACTTTTGATGAATGAATATGTATTTTGGGGTCCTTGGAACTAAATCTCATGTTTTAGGGCTAAATAAGGGTAGAAAAGGACCACTTTGTCCTCAACACGGATGAACGAAACCCAAACATGCAGGCAATTCCAACTCATATGCAACTGTACCAATCTTTTTCAAAATCTGATGTGGCCCTACATAACGAGGGCTCAATTTACCCCTTTTTCCAAACCGCATAACTCCTTTCATAGGACAAACCTTGAGAAACACCCAATTACCCGTTTCAAACTCTAGTTCTCTTCTCCGAACATCGGCATAGGACTTCTGACGACTCTAAGCAGTCTTGAGTCGTTCTCTAATGATCTTCACTTTCTCCATCGCCTGATGAACAAAATTAGGCCCATAAAACTGAGTCTCACCCACTTTATACTATCCTATCGGAGACCTACATCTCCTTCCATACAAAGCCTTAAAAGGGGCCATCTTGATGCTGGCATGGTAACTATTGTTGTAAGCAAATTCAACCAGTGGCAGGTAATCTACCCAACTACCCTTGAAATCTATGACGCATGCCCTCAACATATCTTCGAGGGTTTGAATGGTACGCTTAGCTTTTCTATCCATCTGAGGGTGGAAAGCTGTGCTCTAATTCACTTATGTACCTAAATCATTCTGAAAAGATCTCCAAAATTGAGATGAAAACTGCGTACCTCTATCGGATATAATGGACACTGGTTCACCATGCAATTGAACTATTTCTTCAATATAAATCTTAGCATAAACCTCTCCCGAATAATTAGTCCTCACAGGCAAAAAGTGGGTTGACTTGGTCAACCGATCTATAATCACCCATATAGAATCATACTGGTTTTGGGATCTCGGAAGTCCTGTAATAAAGTCCATGTTTATCATCTCCCACTTCCATAAAGGCAGGGTTATCTCTTGGGAAGTGCCACCTGGCCTCAATGTTTCTACCTTCACTTGTTAACAGTTCAAACACTTGGACACAAAATCAGCTACATCACGTTTCATGTTATTCCACCAATACAAGGTTTTCAGATCATGGTACATCTTAGTAGAGCCTGGGTGAATGACATACCTCGAAGTGTGTGCCTCATTAAGGATTCTTTTCCATAGCCCATCGACATTCAGAACGCACAACCTACCCTAAAATCTCAGAATACCATCGCTACCAATTTCAAATGTCATAACCTTTTGTTGACCCACATCTTTCTTGATTTGCATCACGATGGAATCTTCAACCTGCTTCTCTTTTACTTCAGTACAAATAGATGACTTATCCAACTCATGAACAATCACCCCTCCATCTTCGAAATCTAAGAGTCGCACTCCCAGATTTGCAAGGCGATGAATATCCTTCACCATCTCTTTCTTTCTTTATTCTACATAAGAAAGGTTGCCCATAGACAACCTGCTGAGGGCGTCGGCTACAACATTTGCCTTGCCTGGATGGTAATGTAGACTCATATTATAGTCTTTCAAAAGCTCCATCCAACTCCTCTGCTTGAGTTTTAATATTTTCTATGAGAAAACATACTGTAAACTCTTATGGTCAGTGTAAATATCAATATGCACTCTATAGAGATAGTGCCGCCAGATTCTGAGTGCAAACACCACGGCTGCTAACTCAAAGTCATGAGTGGGGTAATTGTGCTCATGCACCTTTAACTGCCTAGATGCATAAGCTATCACCTTACCATGCTGCATCAATACAAAACCAAGTCCCACATGGGATGCATCACAATAAACCACAAAATCATCTACACCCTCGAGAAGGGTCAAAACTGGAGCAGTGGTCAGCTTGTCCTTCAACTTCTCAAAACTGTTTTCACATAAGTTAGACCATGCAAACTTCATCTTTTTCTGAGTCAGTTTAGTAAGAGGAGCAGCTATGGAAGAAAAACTCTCTACGAACCTTCTGTAATACACCGCCAAACTCAAGAAGCTCTGAATATCGGTTGGAGTCGTAGGTATGGGGCATTTTCTCACTGCTTCAAATTTTAGGGATCCACTCTTATCTCGTCACTGGACACAATATTCCTCAGGAAGGCAATAGCATCTAACCAAAATTCACACTTAGAAAATTTGGCATATAGCTGATGATCCTTAAGGGTCTGAAGAATAATTCGGAGGTGATTGGTGTGATCCTCTTTACTCTTAGAATAGATCAGAATATCATTAATAAATACAATGATGAACAAGTCAAGAAACTGATGGAACACTCTATTCATAAGATCCATGAAGGCTGCAGGGGCGTTAGTCAACCCAAAGGACATGACTAGAAATTTGTAGTGACCATATCGGGTTCGGAAGGCTGTCTTGGGTATGTATGACTCCCTAAATTTCAACTGATGATAACCCGAGCAAAGGTCTATTTTTGAAAAACACTTGGCACCCTGAAGTTGGTCAAAAAGTTTGTCAATCCTAGGAAGAGGATACTTATTTTTAATCGTGACCTTATTCAGCTGGCGGTAGTCTATGCACATCCGAAGGGACCCATCCATCTTTCGCTCGAAGAGCACGGGTGCACCCCATGGGGAAACACTAGGACAAATAAAAACTTTGTTTAAGAGGTCTGCAAGTTGTTCCTTTAACTCCTCTAGTTCCGCGGGAGCCATTCTATATGGCGGAATAGAAATAGGACGAGTGTCTGACAACACATCAATGCCAAAATCTATCACCTTATCAGGGGGTATCCCTGGGAGATCTTCGAGAAAGACTTATGGAAATTCATTCTCTATAGGGACTGACTGCAGAGGAAGGTTTCCAACTTTTGAATCTTTTACTCAAATTAGATGATACATACAACCTTTAGAGATAAGCTTCCGGTCTCTAAGATAAGAGATAAAGTGACCTCTAGGTTCCACAGAACTCCCTGCCCATACAATTGGTGTCTCATTCGAGAAAAAAAAAGTGACCTTTCGGGTTATGCAATCAAGGGTAGCATAACACGAATGGATCTAGTCCATCCCAAGGATGGCATCAAAATCTATCATATCCAGTTCTATAAGGTCTGCCACAGTTTTCCTACTATGAATAGACATGACACAATTTCTATATACTCTTCTGACAACAACAGAATCACCTACAAGAGTAGAAACAGGGAAGGGTTCTACAATAACTTCAAGCTCAAACCCAAAACCAATAGCCACATAAGGGGTCACATAAGATAAAGTAGACCCAAAATCAAGCAATACGTGAACATCACAAGAAAAGATTCATAACATACCATTGACAACATCTGGTGAAGCTTCCGCCTCCTGGCGGTAAGTCAAAGAATATAACTGGTTCTGACCGCTTCCGAAAACTGAAGGGGCACCCTTAGGAAAAAGAGTTGTCGAGGTGGCTTGGGACTTAGCCCCTCTC